>NC_142498.1:1215350-1815350 GCF_965113065.1 Corylus avellana
GGTAAAGTCCACTTAACCTCCTTAAATTACTACCAAACTAATGACAATATACCCCATAATGCTAGCAAAATGACGAAATTACTCGTATAGAATTTTCAATAAGACAAAAATACCCATAAAATTTTGAAAAAAAATTAAATTTTATTATTTTTGTTTTTATTTTAGTAAGGGTAATTTCGTCATTTTTTAAAAAAATTGGGAGTACATTCTAATTGATTTGATAGTTTGAGGGATAAATTGTTACAATTAATAGTTTGTGAGGTAGATTGTCATTTGGATTGGGTGGTAGTTTGAGGAAGTCAAGTGGACTTTACTATTTTTTTTTTTTTTGGGGGGTTAAATCCATATGGAAGGATCACGTGAGTTTCACATGACCCAATTTGTTATAGCCTCGTTGAGATGTGGTAAAAATGCAATTATGCCTTTAAATAAAATTTTTTTAAAAAAAAATCCAAAACTTCGTTGGGCCTGCACGGTCACCAAACACTTAATTAAACTAATTAAACACTTAAAAAGCCTAATTTGTTGGGCCAATAAGCACACAACCATCAAAAAACCACATACTCTAAAAGAATGATATTCTGCAATATTAACTTTATATCAACCCAACTTTTAAATAAATCGTTAACAAAACAATTTTAATTACAACACAAGTTCACCTAGTCCAAAAATATAGAATGAAATATCAACCTTGGCTTGTAGCGAATACGCTTATTCCTTACAGATTGACTCGGGAAGGGTTAAAGTTAGAAGTTTGTTCTTCATTGCAGAAGAACTAGGAAGCCTTCACGCAAACTTTTTGAAAAAAGAAATATTGTAAGGTTTTATCTACCTCATTTGCAGACAACAAGTCAATCAAGATGGTTGCAGTGGTTGCATTTGCTGAAAAACCCTTGTTAACCATCATCAGGAGATAATTTATTGCCCATGATGTCTCATTATGTTGTAGTAACCCTTGAATGATTGTGTTGTATGTAAAATCATCAGCTGAGCAACCGTTCTTGTCCATTTTCTCAAGCAACTCACTCACTTCATTTAGTAGTCCCTCTTTGCAAAGCCCTTTGATCATTATAGTGCAAGTCCAAACATCAGGTTGCAACCCTTTGGTAGGAAGACTATTAAAGGGTTCTTTTGCAGTCATTAGTTTCCCAGCAGTACACATTACCATCAATCAAGATGTTGTAAATCACAAGATTAAAGTCCAACTTTTGGTCTTCCATTTCCAGAAATAATGCCATTGCCTCATAAAAATGTAGGTTCTTACAACGGCCGTCTAACAAAATAGCATATGTTTGTAGATTTGGATGTTGGCCACAAGCTTGCATCTCATGGAGTAGCTCTAATGCATTGTGAGGTCTCCTAGCTCGGCAAAACCCACCTATAAGAGTGTTGTAAGTGACAACATTGGGAATCATTCTGTTGTTAGACATTTCACAAAAGACTTATTGCCTCATCAATTCTTCTATATTTACAATATCCATGGACCAATATTTTATAGCTAACAATAGAAGGCAAACAACCCTTTTGAACTATTGTATTAAATATTTTGACACCTTCATCCACTCTATCTTTCAAACAAGAACATTCAATCAAAGAATTGTAAGTGACTACAGCAGTAGCAGCTGCAAGCTCAGATCAAACCCAGCCAATCCTCCCACGTGGAAAATATGCGGCTCCAATTTCCGAGCCCAAGAGGGTCCAAAGTCAAATTTTTGGACTTAATCGAGCTGAGAGGTCAGATCAAAATTTTTTTTTTTTTTTTTTTTAAAAAAAGGAACTCTGATAAAATTACAATTCTACCATTAAAAAATGCAATAAATATTATGTACGTAAGAATTTTATCTTCAAAACGTGATGTGACTTTTAAAATCGTCATTAGATTAAATCCAAGAGTAGTTTTCTGCCATGAACAAGGGATACCACAGCACATAGTTGAGGGTGATGCTAAGCAAGTTACGGATGCCATACAAGCTCGAGGAAAGATTGCCAGCATGTTTGGTCAACTAGTGGATGATGTTTTACTAGTATTAAATTCTTTTCTAAAATGGCAAATCCAACATGTGAATCGAGATGCAAACAAGGCAACCCATGGATTAGCCAAAGTGGCAATTACATAAGTCATAGATACAACTTGGTTGGAGGAAGTTTCTTTAAGTATCGGTGATATTGTTTTGACAAAATAATTGCTCTGTCAATGATTCATTAATGAAAGTTTATAAGATTTAGTAATCCATTGCAAATTCAATGTGATTATAAAAGGCACATCACCTTTAGGGAATAAAAGTCCTACGTATAACATTCCTCGTAAAACTATTAAGCACCCCAAACATTAATTTTGTATTACTTAAGAACTATTATAAAAACTTATGACTACAGAAAAGAGACATGATTTTCTGATTTGATCCAAAAATCACAACCCCAAAACCCCCCACATTAGCCAAAAAGTCACTGCCTCTTCCAATTTTGTTAAATTCAAAAGGTTTCCTTTTTGAATAGCCATACGAAGTAACCAATCTCCAACCCTCATAGATGGTCTTATTACGTTCCACTTCCAAATGGGAAAAAGATTAAAGGGAAGAAAGGAAGCCATTATGATCATGGTCTTCATTTTACTTGTGTTGATCAAAGTCCAAGTTGGCAACCCTAACCCCCCCTCGGATCTCCCTCCCATTCCGATTTCCTGCCGTGCCGGCGTTATACCACGACAAAACAACCTGCCTACGCTGAAAGTACACCCAATGGCAAAACTATGCCTCTCTAAATGTAAAATTAGATGTGGACGACATTTCGGTCCATCCCACACTCATGTACGAAATTCCCTTGGCTACGAGCTTTGCATTGTGCCATGCCTACCAAAATGCCTGCAAAATCCTTCATTTTATCCATAATTATTTTATTTTGCTTCTGTGGAAACCATGTTCACCAACATTGGGTATGGTATTAAATCCGAACCTTGGCCTGCTCTCTTTTTTTTTCGTCCATAATTTTTTTCATGTGTATTAATTAATTAATTTTCTTGTATAGATCTAATTAAGTAGGACAACATTTTTGTTTTTATTCACTTTTTGTGCTAGAATTGATTAATTTACTTATTTAAATTAAGTTTTGACTTTCTCCTCACGTGTAAGACCAAACAACACATACACACACACATATATATATATATATATATATATATATATAATATTTTAATTAAAAATACAGATAAATTGTGGAGTCGGTTGGATCACCAATTTTTTCAGAAGATTAAACTGATAAAAAATAATAAATTTAATTATTTAAATTAATATTTTTGCATGTTCTCGTGAAAATAGCAATATAAGGCTTTCACAGCGAAGGGGATGGAAACAATTCTACAACGTTGTCATGAGCAGAAGAATGAAAAAGCACTGTTTGAGTACATTTAGGGAGAGATACCAGTGCTTATGTTATAAAAATCAGTGCTTAATTAATTTTAAGAATATTTATGCTTTTTTTTTTTGGTCAAATTAAAGAATTTATGTTTATAAGTTGTTGCTTCTTGGTGCAATGATCTTATTTTGCACAATGTTTGAAATCCCATGTCGGATTCTTACTTTGTGAAATGCTCTTAATGTGCAGCTTCATAATTTCTCATAATCTGAGCACTACTTTACCCGCTTATGGTTTTCAGACATTCTTCAACTACTCATCTCAAAAACTTAAAACTTAAACTAAGGCTCGGTTTACATCGACGTAAAATGGTTTTCAGAAAATGATTTCCACATTTTACGGTGTTTACTTCGACGTAAAATAGTGGTCAACGGAAAATATTTTCCTTTTGACCGAAAATTCTTCTTTAATTTTCGGAAAATGATTTATGGTTTTCAAAACCGTAAACCATTTTCTGATTATGAGCATCTCATTCTTAAATCGATAGACCTTGTCAAGACCTGCACAGAATCTCGCCAGGACTTGACCGGGACTTGCCCATGACCCGCCCAGGACCTCCCCGGGACTTACCCCGAACTTGACCGAGACTCGCTCGGGACTTGACTGGGACCCGCCCGAGACCCTACATGGACCTGCCCAAGACCCGCCCGGGACTTGACTGGGACTTGCTCGGGACCTGCTCGGGACTTGACCGAGACTTGAATGGGACCCGCCCAGGACTTGCCCGGGACCCGTCTAGGACCCGCTCGGGACCTTACCGGGACTTGACCGAGATCGGCCTGGGACTTATCTAGGACCCCGGCGGGACCCACTTGGGACTTGCCCAGGACTTGACCGAGACCCGCTCGGGACTTGACCAAAACCCACCCGGGACTTGACCGAGACCTACCCAGGACTTGCCTAGGACCCCACCAAGACCCGCTCGAGACTTGACTGGACCTGCCCAAGTCTCGGTCGGGTCTCGGGCAAGTCCCGTCGGGGTCCTGGTCAAGTCCTGGGTAGGTTCCGGCAAAGTCCCGAGCAAGTCCCAGGCGGGTCCCTGTCAAGTCCCAGAGGGGTCCTGATCAAGTCCCGGGTAGGTCCCGGCGGGGTCCCGGGCAAGTCCTAATAAGGTCCCGGTCAAGTCCTGATCAAGTCCTGGGTGGGTCCCGGCAGGGTCCTGGGCAAGCTCGGTCAAGTCCCAACAGGGTCCCGAGCAGGTCCATGCGGGGTCTTGAACAAGTCCCGTGCAGGTCCCGGCGGGGATCTTATTGGAAGAAAAAAAATTATTTTCCTTGTGCACGGTAAACGCTGTAAAATGTTTTTGACAGAAAACATTTTCAGGAAAAATGGCTTTCTTGAAAATATTTTCCGACGAAAACCATTTTACGCCGAAGTAAACGGAGCCTAATATAAAGAAATAAATTATCGGACATTAAATTAAAAGAAAATTGAGATAGGTAATGGGATCTCTAATATATTGCACTATAATTAATATTCTTCTAAAAGCTAATTTCTAGACCAATTTTCACATATGGACCATGTTGTGAGATGTTTGAGTAACGTTATCTTATTGATATTCTTTTTTTTGGAAAAATATCTTATTGATATTCACTAAACAAAGAAGCAAGGAGATGATTATCATTAATTTCCTCTGGCTTATAAGTTGATCAACTACACTTGTACATACAGCTTGAAAGTATATCAAATAATATGAAACAAAAACTTTCTAATTGGGACTCTAACTCCTTGCAGCTTCACCAAAACCTTTTTTTTGTTATTTTGGTAACAAAAGTGGCTTAAATCTCCACTTTTCAGACTCACTACTTTAACAAAAAAAAATAGTGAAGTAAACAGTACTCACTAAATATAAAAATTACTATTGACTCACTTATTGATTAAACAACTCATTTCTCTCTATTCTTTTTTGTTTTTCGTTTCTCTTTTTTTTTTTTTTTAAGAATAAACAAATCTTTGAAAAATAATATTTAAATGGAATAGTAAAAGTGGATTGTTAAAATAGTGAGGCTGCTGCGAGTGTTCTAAAAATGTGAGTTGTTAAAATAACTAAAGGTATATTTTTGGTTATTTTGGTGATCAGTAAAATTTGGTGAGTCTGCTAGAAATGCTATAGATCAAATAATATGATTGTTGGTCCTTGTCGCATTAGTAATGAGTGCTAATAGTAGCCTATGGTATCCAAATCGAGCACCGAAGCTAAGTAAAGTTCAATGGCATTTACTATACAACCGAGTTATATTAGCTACATATGCTATTTTAGGAACTTTGTTTACCGATTGTTGTTCCTCCAATTTTTATGGTGCGACAAGATTGGAGCTTTATCATTAGCTTCCAATCCTAACTAGGGTTCATGCTTGTACCAAACCACAGGAATAAAATACCTCCATAGGTCCCACTACACGTGCCAGAGGACTCTTTGACATTATCTACAGGATTAGATACTCGGACCCTCGGATCAGGATTCCCTCCCATTGTGAGTAATTGGAGAATCTCCTTTTTTGAGATCTTAGCCATCAAAAGCATCTAAGAGTCTAAAATATCTAGGAATACAAAACTTAAAAATAAACCCAACATACCTAATTATAAATAATAAAAGCATTTATTTATTTGTTTTTTTTTTTAAATGATTGGAGGAGAAGCTACCCCATGGGGCGGCTCGCCGCCGCCGCTAGCCATCCCATGGGTGGCTGGGGGTGGCCGCATCTCGCACAGCCACCCCCAGCAGCCCATGAGGTGGATGTGCGGCCACTCCCAGCAGATCTGGGGGTGGTGCGCGACCACCCCCGAAAGGCTTAGGGTGGCCGCACGGCCACCCCATGGCCTTCTGGGGTGGCTGCGCGCCCACCCCTAGGCCATGGGGTGGGCGGAGCCGTCCCTTGTTTTTTTTTTTTTTTTTTTTTCATTTTGTTTTTAAATTAATTAATTTTTTAATTTAAATTTGATATAAAATTCTGTGTGATTGTGTTTGTATTTAAGTTTTAAGATTGAAATATTTTAAACCCTTAGATTCATCTAAGGGCTGAAATTAGAGAAAATGAAATTTTCATTCTCCCCCTCAAGTGGTGGATATCCTGATCCCGAACCCTCCTTCTAACTCTACAACTATTAGGGATAAAGTGTCCCATGTTATACAAATAGAGGAAAAATACAGAAAACGAAAATGCTCCTAAGGTGTGTTACAACGTCACTTTCCTTAAGAAAATATTTGCCCCCACCAGAATTGGTATGCAACAGGGTTTACAGCAAATTTTTCTCCAGGATACAATGGAGCCCAGAAACCTCTGTGTTTTTAACTGCGTTATGCACAAACGAAATTAAAACCCGAAAACACCCTAGACTTTCTATTCTAATCAGAGACAAAAAATAAAAGGATAATAAATATTTTTAAAATTCAAACAAGGGTAATAAAGAGAATTGAATTGTCATAGATAATTATCTATTATCAGATAATTTCGAATTTCAAAATAAAACTGCTATATTTTAAATTTCGAAGATAAAACTGCTGTTTTTAATTTCGAAATAAAACTGCTGTTTTGAATTTCGAAAATTAAACTGCTGTAAACTGTTAATCCAATTGGCACTTAAATCTGACCGTTAGATTAAATAATTATTTAATCTCAATCGTTAGATCAATAATCCAGTAGATCTAACCATTGGATCTACTTAAGAAGCATCCTACGGTTTAGATCAAACATCTAGATCGAACGATCTTGACCGTCCAAAAATGAATGGTCATGATCTGATCGCTCCGAGCTCCGATGCTAAGTGCCAAGTGCGCCACTAGCGCCTTACAGCCCACGCCGCGCGCGTCCGGTGCTTCGCACCGTACCATAACATGTATTAGGGTGTACCCTAGCATAGATCATTTAACAGCTTAAATTTGTTGGAACTTATAAATGCCAACAAAATCTTCACTCTTTCCAATGTGAGATAACTTTTATTCAATGCTCTTTAAAACCTTCTATTTAAAACATTTTCGAGACACAAAATAATATCTATATATATATATTTATTTTGAAAATATTTCAACAATCCCATGGGTCCCTCTAATCGATCAGCAGATACGGGCGCAGTACTAAAGGGGAACAAACCCTGAATTAAAGGATAAGCACGTCAAATCGTAAGAACAATAGATTTCAACCTTTTTCTCTCTCCTCACAGTGGCCACCGAGAAAACCCCATAAATGGGGGATTTCTCTCTCTCTAAGGATCTTTCCAATCGATCTTGGGCTCTCTCTTTCGAGCTCTACACGTGCTAGTTCTCTTAAGAACCTGAGCCATTCTTTCATACTCCATAACACGCATGCTAACTACTTAGCATTGGAGTGCCTTCGGCTCCGGCCAAATAACCTTTGATACTCTCTCTGTTTTGCAGGCACTACCATCACCACACAAGTGAGGGGCCATCTCAGTCTAGCCATGCCGTACGTAACTGTTACGGTAGTTTGCCCCGACTCAAAAATTGCTCCTACAGAAAAGATCTCATAATTACTTGCTTTTCTTTTTACTAAGGGCCTTACTATTGCTCTTTTTTGTTCCTTAGAGAGAAGCTAAGGATGTTGCATATTCAAATGAAGTTGATGCAGTTACTGAAGATGATAAGGCAGAGGCAGAGCTTACAACTCGACCAACGAGATTGAATATTTGAATTTGTAATCGTAATTTTTAGACATTTGTATGTTGATAGATCGTTAGACATATTGATTGATATATGATTTTGAGAAGGCTTGGAGATTATTTAAGCTATGATTTTATGTTTTCAGTAAAACATTTTAAGGTAACAATCAAACACTAGAAAAAAACAGTAGTCTTTACATTTTCGGTCTAAACCATCTAAGCCTAAATTACGAATATTTTTCCCACTCTTTCCACATATGACCTCAGACACGTCCATCCCTTCCAACAGGCCACAATCCCTCCAATCCCCGCACTAGAATAGAAGACATAATTATTAGACTACTGAATTATAAATATTTATAAACAAGCTTAACCAACTGAGTCGAGCTTTGTTCACAAAGTTCAAGTCAAGTCGAGTCGAGCTTTTGTGAGTACATCCTGTTTAATAATCAATCCTAGTTTAGTGTTGAAACTCAAGTCGTTTATTAAATGAAATCCAATGCCAAGCTTATGTGAACCAAACTCGAGCTTGTTCACGAGTGACGTTATTCGTTTACAGCCCTAATTGCATCATTAATTCTGTTTCAGAAAGAGAAATAGAAGAACTAACTTAGCGGCTTAAGAAAAATAAGTAAAAGAAGCCGCATAAGCACTTTTTTTCCAGCCAACATTTTCTGCTTTTTACAATCTCCATAAACATTTTGGGTTGGCATAAATGGGATTAGACGACACCGTTTTTAATTCATGGCATACCCTGTTTAAATTATGGCCGGTCAAATTGCCCGTACGTACGTAATGCTCATTGCATTGAAATGAGTCTTTTATACTGAACAAGTATACCTCATTGCTTTAAATGATTACTATCATTTTTTATTTTTTATTTTTTGTATTTTTCGGTGTTTGGTGTGATAGAAAATAATAGTAAAACTGAAAATGTTTTTGATTAACTTGACTGAAAAAAAACTTATTTAATTTTCATAAAATGATTTTTCTTTTTTAAAATTATAAACCATTTTTTAAGTTTGGGCTTCTTCTTAATTCTCAAATCATCAGAGTTCGCCACACCACCGTTGGAGGTTACCAGAAGTTGCCAGCCATTTTTTATCATTAATTGCTTATTTTCCATACGAGCCAAACGCCAAAAAATATTTTCAAGAAGGTCACTTTTTTTTTTTTTGAAAAATAATTTTGTTGAAAATATTTTCTGACAAAAAACACTTTATATATGTCAAACGTGCCTTAACCTTAATTGTGTTAAGAGGGTTATAAGCATGTAATAGAAAAGGTTTAGAACAATTTACACAGTAATTAAATAGGAAATTCCTTAATTAGTTTTTGAGACAAGGCCGGCCGGCTTGTGACTAATTTAACGTCTTCAAAAGTTCTACCCTACATTTTTGAAATATATATTTGGTAATATTTTACTATGTATCATATAATATTGCTGTAAAGAGTTTCTAAATAATTACTTAATTAATAACTCTTATAAAAACTTATGACCATAGACAATAGACATGATTTTATGATTTTATCCAAAAGCCACGACTACTCTAAAACCCAAAAAGTAAAGTCAAAAAATAAAAAAATAAAAAAATAAAACCCTAAAAGTAGCCAAAAAGTCATTTTAATTGGTCAAATCAAGAAGTTTAATTTTTCCCCCTTTCTAAAAGGTACCATTCTCCAAGTATTTATAATACTTGGAGAATGGTATTATAAATCCTCTCCCTCCCACTCCACTTTCCCGTCGTCTTGTCTCTTTTCCACAACAAAACGACCCGATAATACTGAGAGAACTCCTCGAAAAGTTACTTGAATGCATGTCTAGATGTATAACCAAATGTAGACGACAATACCATCCCAATTCCCGTGCCGACGAGCTTTGCTATGAACGATGCGTACGTCCATGGGGTATTAAATCCTAATCCCTGCTCTTTCTTTCTTTATTTATTTACTTTTTTCTACTCTCTATATTTCCGCATATGATAATTAAGGCTTTTTTTTTTTTTTTTTCCTGAAACCTTTCGTTAGTTAATTAGGAATTTGACCTCTAAAGTTTCTGAAATAACCCATTTTTGAGAATACAAATCAGTTTTCTTTTTTATTATTATTATTCTTATGATTTTATGTCTACATACATTAATATATATTCAAAGTTTTACATGAAATATTAATCCTTTAGGGCACCATGAGAATCGGATAGGGCATTTTTCCATTGACAATCGATCCATATGACTTACAAACAACCATTGATTTCAACTTATCTAAGCGAAATAATTTAAAACCGCATCATGTTTTTCAAAAAAAAAAAAAAAAAAGTTATGAAAGAGAAAGATTGACAGCTTATGGGGGTAATGTTTTAGGAGCTTTACTCTAGGATTTTGAACATTAAACCATTAACAATGAGGCTTAGGTGGCGCATAGGAGTGAATTTAAGATTGTGAGATTTTAAAAAGAGTAATGCTATAGAACACATTTTTTTTATCTTATAATGCTAATGTGGCAGTTCCAAAAATCGGTTGTGGCTGCACCATCAGCCTTGTGGGATAGTCTTCGGATAAAAATGTAGCTTCTAACATTACTCTTTAAAGAGAGAGAGAGAGAGAAATGTTATATATTATATAACTTTATCCCACAACTATTCCACAATGTCAATGTGACCGTCCTAACCAACTCTTGATTTTTTTTTTTTTTGGAGAAACTTGACTTAACCCTAAACTATCAAGGATTTTGCAATCATAACCTTAAATTATCAAAATTTGCAATGTTAGATTCCCAATTATTAGCCCCTTTTTCATATTCACTGATTATTAATTTCTTAATTGCTTGCAGCGAAGGAATTGAAAAATTGGAAATAATGGGACAACGTTGTCTTCAGCAGAAGAATGAAAAAAGTGTCTATATTTTTTTTTTCTAATTGAATAAGGAAAGGGTTACAAGGAAGGATCTTTCCCATTTCTGATCAAAGGAAGGAGAAGTGGGAGATCCTGAAAACGAAAAACGGGTGGACTCCCCAACAATAAACCCAAAATAAACTAAAACAACACAGAAATAAAAACTAAAGGAAAGGCCACCCCAGCAACAAAGCTCAAATGGTAAAAAACAGTGCAAATACAAGAACAAACTCTGGATCTAGTCCAAAAGGACCAAACAGCAGGCAATGGTAATTACCAATGATCCCAAAAGAATCATAAGCAAGCCGGGTTAGGGAGGGATACCGGAGCGCATGTTATGTCTATGAATTGATGAATTTTTAGACTCAAGCATTTCTTCAATAAAGTGGTCAATTTTATTAATGTTTATAAGCCTTTGTTTTGTCAAATTAAAGAATTTATGTTTATGTTACATAAATTGTTGTTACTTGGTGCAATGATGACCAAAACACAAATGCTGTTATTTTGCACATTAAAATATAAGTGAATGACCAAAGCCTTTATATATATATATATATATATATATATATATATGAGGAATGATACAGCTCCAACTTGAGGTCGATTAACTTGCAGCCAACTTTTTTCATATTTTTTTATTTTTAAAAATAACAAAATTAAAAATTAAAAAGGTTTCTGAAGCAATCATTTTTATTTTGGTCATTCTTTTATTTGATATTTAAAAAAAAAATTGTAATTTTCTTCATAATAATGAGCATTTTTAAAAACATTGGTCATTATTATGAATAAAAATACAATTTTTATTTAAAAAAAATACCAAAAAATAATGAGAAAATAAATAAAATAATAATGAGAGGAGATGAATAAAATAAATACTAAAAACCTATATATCTAGAAAGGAGAAAATAATAATGAGAGGAGAGAGAGGACAACAAATAAATAAAATAAATAAAAAAATAAAAGATGGGAGACAATTGTGTGGTGGTGGGGAGAGGAGATAAAAAGTAAAAAATAAAAAATGCTAACACTAATAGTCTCATAGAACTTTCGATTAATTGCCAGTATAGAATAGAAGAGAGGAGCCAATTAATCCCATGTGATTTCTCTATCTTTTATTTATTTCTATTCTTTTTTTTAAAAAAATAAAAAATAAAAAATAACCTTTAAATTTGTCCTTGGCTGAACTTAACACTGTAAGATAAATTAAAAATAAATAAATAAATAAAAAGAATAAGAAGAAAGAAGAAAAAAAGAAGAGATATATGGATAAAAAAAGTAAAAGAGAGATATTATGAAAAGTGATGCTATGGACCATTTTTTTATGCTCTAAAAGTTGATGTGACTTTCGAAATTAACATTTAATGATAATTTAATGATAATTCAATTATGATTCATCTAAAATTTAATGATAATTTTAAAAATCACATCAATTTTAAGAGAATAAAAAGACAGTTTCTAGTATTACTCTGTTAGAAAACTTTTAAGGCATAATGAGTGCATAACGTAACGTGTGAAGGAAACCAAAACCTAAGAATTGACATTAGACAGAGGTAGGAAGGTACAGGAAAGAGCTTGAACCAAGCCAACCCGTCACAAGGCAAGCTTAAATCTACTATAACAGTAGATGCAATCCTGCAATTAAGCAATAAAAATATATTTATAGTAAAATACTCTTTTATTGGGAAACACACGTACAATTACTTTTTAGATGAGCATTAATCAAACAAAATTTTTTTTTTTTTTGGGTTTGGTTCTCCGTACGAGCAGCGTACGTTGAATAATTATTCTTTAATTAATTCCCTCCCAATATATCAGATCCATATATCGATCGATCAGTGAATGGCCGCCACGGGCACAGGAATACTGTGCAGCACCACCGTCTCGACGGTCAAACCGGGCCCAAACCCGAAGAGAACACCCCACTCCAGCCCTTCTCCGGTGGTGGCCTTTCCTTGCTCCACAGAATTCTTCCTCATCTCGTCCAATATGAAGAGCACACATGCACTCACCATGTTCCCGTACTCGCTCAGAACGTGCCTAGTTCCTCTGAGCTTCTCCTCTTTCAGTCCCAGCTTCAACTCAACCTGGTCAAGAATGGCCGACCCGCCCGGGTGTGCAACCCAAAACAGGGAGTTCCAATCCCTTATACCCAGCGGAGCAAAAGCCTCCACCAAGCTTTTCTCAATGTTCTTGGATATTATCTCCGGCACGTCCTTCGACAAGTGAAAGGTAAGACCCACCTCGCGCAAGTGTGAATCAATGGCACCGTCAGAGTCGGGAAGAATTGTCTGGGACGCCGATACGAGTTGGAAAAGTGGGCGTTCATTAATGGATGTATCGGGGTCGGCACCCACAATGATTGCTGCGGCACCATCACCGAAAAGGGCCTGACCCACGAGGGAGTCCAAGTGGGTATCAGTGGGCCCACGGAAAATGACAGCTGTGATCTCGGAGCAGACGACGAGAACACGAGCACCTTTGTTGTTCTCGGCCAAGTCCTTGGCGAGACGGAGGACGGTGCCACCGGCGAAGCAACCCTGCTGGTACATCATCAAGCGCTTGACGGAGGGTCGAAGGCCGAGGAGCTTGGTGAGTTGGTAATCCGCACCGGGCATGTCTACACCTGAGGTTGTACAGAAGACGAGGTGGGTGATCTTGGATTTGGGCTGCCCCCACTCTTTGATTGCCTTTGTTGCCGCTTCCTTCCCAAGCTTTGGCACCTCCGCCACCACTATGTCTTGACGCGCGTCAAGAGACGGAGCCATGTACGCACACATGTTGGGATTTTCCTTGAGAATATTTTCATCCAAGTGCATGTAACGTTTCTTTATCATCGATTTATCACCTGCATGCACGTTAATTCCATTTGTTAATTAAATCCACAACAAGTAATTATTAAGTGGTTACTTATTAATATAAGTGACCACTTTATTAATTTGGCATATATATATATATATCTCGATCAGATGTAAATTCAAGATCATTAATTAAAAATTAATTAAGCACATACAAATTCGTCTGAACTTCTCCTTCAACTCGGTCATGTGCTCGCTGTTGGTGATCCGGAAGTAATAGTCGGGATAGTCAGCTTGAGAGACGCAGTTGGAGGGAGTGGCTGTGCCAATGGCTAAAATGTTGGCGGGACCATGTGCTCGCTGAGCATTTCGAATTTCCTCCACCGACGCCATCGATCTGTTCGTGTCGGCCCTTTCAAAAGATCGAGCAAGGAAGTCGGAATCTCTTTTGAAGCTTTGCTGTGAAATCTTGTGCTTTGGATGCAGTTACGGAGAAACCAGTAGCTCAGTTTTATAGGAGGGAATTGGGTAGGTTGAGTTAAGAAAATCTAAGAGATGCAAAGAGAGAAGTTTATTGCTTAACTTTCACTGAGAGGTACACGGTAATATATATACAAAAGGTACACTAAAAAATAAGGAATGAAAACATACACTGATTTACAATAATACAGAAGATATCAATTACAGCCCAATTGCCTTATGTGAGATATATTCTGTTGATGTGTTTCCTTATAGCTGTTGAGAGTTCTTTGCTATTTTTCCTTACTGATGTGTTTCCTTGTAAATCTTGAGAAGGCCTTGTTGTCTGCATATTAATGGTTTCCTTGTAAGGCAGAGAATGTTTCCTTGGTTAGTTGCCCATGCTTTCCTTAGTTGGTGTCAACGTTTCTCCACAGCTGTAGAATATAGGAGCTGATTGCTTGACAGCTTGCATGGTTGATAGTGTTTCCTTAATTGGTGTCAATGGGTCTTCACAGCAGGATGTCATAGCTGGATGGTTGACAGCTTGCAAGGCTTTTCACTACAAAAAAAGGATTTTTTATTGACATAGGTTTACTGACGTGTCAGGCTGTCTGACACGTCAGTAAACCCTCCTGACGGGGCAATCCTGACGTGTTTCAGTCGTGAAAAATGTGGGTGTCAGGAATTGGCAATTTCTGACGTGCCAAATATGGCACGTCAGAAATTCCTGACGTGCTAGATCCAACACGTCAGAAAATACTGACGTGTTGGATTTAACACGTCAGGAAAATTTTTTGACGTGTCAAATTCTGACACGTCAAAAAAATTTCTAATGTGTCAAATTTTGACACGTCAGTAAATTTTTTTAATTAAAAAAAAATCTAGGAAAAAATTAAAAAAAGAAAAATTAATTTTTTTAATAATTTTAAATTTCCTGACGTGCCAAAATTGACACGTCAGGAAATTTAAAATTATTAAAAAAAATTATTTTTCTTTTTTAAAAAATTTTCTGGATTTTTTTTTTTTCAATTAAAAATATTTTTTTTAGTCTGAACAGTACATTTCTTCTTCCCCCCAGCTACATTTCTTCTTCCCCCCAGCTCTCTCCCTGCTGCCTTCTTCCTTCCTCCATTTGCACTCTCTCTCTCTCTCTCTCTTCTTTCCTCCATTTTCAAAAACCCAAACCCAAAAAATCTTCAAAAAATCAAAAACCCAAATCAAAATATAAACTTTATCCTTCTTCCTTCTTCTATCTTCTTCTCTTCAAATCAAAAATCAAAAATCTCTCAAATCAAATCAAAATAAACCAAATCAGAGCTTCTTCAAATCAAAAATCTCTCTTATTCGATCCTCTTCTCTTCTCCTTTATTTTTATTTTTTATTTTTTATTTTTTATTTTTTTCTGCTGCTTCTCTTCTCTTCTCCTTCTTTTTCTTTTTTTTTCTTCTGCTTCTTCGATCTTCTGATCTTCTCTCTTTCTCTCTTTTTTTTTTTTTTTTTTTTTTTTTTCTTTTCTCTTCTTCGATCTTCTGATCTTCTCTTCTTTTTTTTTTTTTTTTCTTCGATCTTCTCTTCTCCTTTTGTTTTTTTTTTTCTTCTTGATCTGCTTTTCTTCTAGCAGCTGTGCAGAGAGAGTGAGAGCGAAGAGGGAGATTCAAAGAGATTGAGAGAGAAGAGGGAGATTAAAAGAGAGAAAAAAAATTTGGAATTAAATAAGAAAAATAGATCTGGGGAAATAATAAATAATAAAAGAGAGAAAGAAGAGAGAAAATTAAATTGAACGTCAAAAATTTACAATATATATATATACCTGATATTTAAAAAAAAAAGTAAAAATAAAAATACTGACGTGCTAAATTAGCACTTCAGTAATTTATAATATTATATATATATATATATATATATATATACCAGATAAAAAAAAAAAAAAAAAAAATAGAAGGCAAGTGCGATGGGCCATGCTGCCTGCTGGCCTTCCAAGGCAAATCCTGACGTGCCTCAGGAATATATATATATAAAGAAGAAAAAAAAAAAAAAAAAAAAAGATAAAAGAAATTCTGACGTACCATATGTGGCACGTCAGAAATTCTTGACGTGCCAGATTTAGCACGTCAAGAATTCCTGACGTGCCAAATTCCTGACGTGCCACATATGGCACGTCAAGAATTCCTTTTATTATATATATATATATATATATATATATATATATATATTCCTGACGTGCCTCAGGAATATATATATATATATAAACAATTTTAATTACAACACAAGTTCACCTAGTCCAAAAATATAGAATGAAATATCACCTTGGCTTGTAGCGAATACGCTTATTCCTTACAGATTGACTCGGGAAGGGTTAAAGTTTGATGGTTGTTCTTCAATCTTCATTGGAGAAGAACTAGGAAGCCTTCACACAAACTTTTGAAAAAAGAAATACTGTAAGGTTTTATCTACCTCATTTGTAGACAACAAGTCAATCAAGATGGTTGCAGTGGTTGCATTTGCTGAAAAACCCTTGTTAACCATCATCAGGAGATAATTTATTGCCCATGATGTCTCATTATGTTGTAGTGACCCTTGAATGGTTGTGTTATACGTAACATCATCAGCTGAGTAACCGTTCTTGTCCATTTTCTCAAGCAACTCACTCACTTCATTTAGTAGTCCCTCTTTACAAAGCCCTTTGATCATTATAGTGTAAGTCCGAACATCATGTTGCAACCCTTTGGTAGGAAGACTATTAAAGGGTTCTTTTGCAGTCATCAGTTTCCTTGCAGTACACATACCATCAATCAAGACGTAAATCACAAGATTAAAGTCGAACTTTTGGTCTTCCATATCCAGAAATAATGCCATTGCCTCATAAAAATGTAGGTTCTTACAATGGCCGTCTAACAAAATAGCATATGTTTGTAGATTTGGACGTTGGCCACAAGCTTGCATATCATGGAGTAGCTCTAATGCATTGTGAGGTCTCCTAGCTCGGCAAAACCCACCTATAAGAGTGTTGTAAGTGACAACATCGGGAATCATTCTGTTGTTAGACATTTCACAAAAGACTTATTGCCTCATCAACTCTTCTATATTTACAATATCCATGGATCAATATGTTATAGCTAACAATAGAAGGCGAACAACCCTTTCGAACTATTGTATTAAATATTTTGACACATTCATCCGCTCTATCTTTCAAACAAGAACACTCAATCAAAGAATTGTAAGTCACTACAGCAATAGCAGCTGTAAGCTTAGGCCAAACCCAGCCAATCCTCTCACGTTGGAAAATATGCGGTTCCAACTTCCGAGCCCAAGAGGGTCCGAAGTAAAATTTTTGGACTTAATCGAGCTGAGAGGTCAGATCAAACCTTTTTTTTTTAAAAAAAAGGAACTCTAATAAAATTACAATTCTACCATTAAAAAATGCAATAAATGTGATGTACGTAAGAATTTTATCTCCAGAACGTGATGTAACTTTTAAAATTGTTATTAGATTAAATCCAAGAGTAATTTTCTTCCATGAACAAGGGATACCACAGCTCATAGTCGAGGGCAATGCTAAGCAAGTTACGGATGCCATACAAGCTCGAGGAAAGATTGCCTGCATGTTTGGTCAACTAGTGGATGATGTTTTACTGGTATTAAATTCTTTTCCAAAATGGCAAATCCAACATGTGAATCGAGATGCAAACAAGGCAACCCACGGATTAGCCAAAGTGGCAATTACATAAGTCATAGATACAACTTGGTTGGAGGAAGTTTCTTTATGTATCGGTGATATTGTTTTGACAGAACAATTACTCTGTCAATAATTCATTAATGAAAGTTTACAAGATTTAGTAATCCATTACAAATTCAATGTAATTATAAAAGGCACATCACCTTTAGGGAATAAAAGTCCTACTCCTACATATAACATTCCTCGTAAAACTATTGCACCCCATACATTAATTTTGTATTACTTAAGAAATATTAGAAAAACTTGTGACTACAGAAAAGTGACATGATTTTCTGATTTGATCCAAAAATCACAACCCCAAAACCCCCCACATTAGCCAAAAAGTCACTGCCTCTTCCAATTTTGTTAAATTCAAAAGGTTTCCTTTTTGAATACCCATACAAAGTAACTAATCTCCAATCCTCATAGATGGCCTTATTATGTTCCACTTCCAAATGGGAAAAAGATTAAAGGGAAGAAAGGAAGCCATTATGATCATGGTCTTCATTTTACTTGTGTTGATCAAAGTCCAAGTTGGCAACCCTAACCCCCCTCGGATCTCCCTCCCACTCCGATTTCCCGCCGTGCCGGAGTTATACCACGACAAAACAACCCGCCTACGCTGAAAGTACACCCAATGGCAAAACTATGCCTCTCTAAATGTAAAATTAGATGTGGACGACATTTCCGTCCATCCCATACTCATGTACGAAATTCCCTTGGCTACGAGCTTTGCATTGTGCCATGCGTACCAAAATGCCTGCAAAATCCTTCATTTTATCCATAATTATTTTATTTTGCTTCTGTGGAATCCATGTTCACCAACATTGGGTATGGTATTAAATCCGAACCTTGGCCTGCTCTCTTTTTTTTTCGTCCATAATTTTTTTCATGTGTATTAATTAATTAATTTTCTTGTATAGATCTAATTAAGTAGGACAACATTTTTGTTTTTATTCACTTTTTGTGCTAGAATTGATTAATTTACTTATTTAAATTAAGTTTTGACTTTCTCCCCACCTGTAGGACCAAACAACACGAGTAGTGATAGAACTTACGCCTAGCGTGCATCAACAGTGATGCACGCCAGGCAAAAAAAAAAAAATTTATTATTATTTTATTATTTTAATTTTTTTTTTTAAAAAAAAAAGAAAAATTTTTTTTGCCTGGCGTGCATCACTGTTGATGCACACCAGGCGTAAGTTCTGTCACTACTCAAACAACACACACACACACACACACACACACACACACATATATATATATATATATATATATATATATATATATATATAATATTTTAATTGAAAATACAGATAAATTGCGGAGTCGGTTGGATCACCAATTTTCTCAGAAGATTAAACTGATAAAAAATAATAAATTTAATTATTTAAATTAATATTTTTGCATTTTCTTGTGAAAATAGCAATATAAGGCTTTCACAGCGAAGGGGATGGAAACAATTCTACAACGTTGTAATTAGCAGAAGAATGAAAAAGCTCTGTTTGAGTACATTTAGGGAGAGATACCAGTGCTTATGTTATAAAAACCAGTGCTTAATTAATTTTAAGAATATTTATGCATTTTTTTTTTGTCAAATTAAAGAATTTATGTTTATGTTACATAAGTTGTTGTTTCTTGGTGCAATGATCTTATTTTGAACAATGTTTGAAATCCCATGTCGGATTCTTACTTTGTGAAATGCTCTTAATGTGCAGCTTCATAATTTCTCATAATTTGAGCACTACTTTACCCGCTTATGGTTTTCAGACATTCTTCAACTACTCATCTCAAAAACTTAAACTAAGGCTCGGTTTAAATGGTTTTCAGAAAATGATTTCCACATTTTACAATGTTTACTTCGACATAAAATAGTGGTCAACGGGTTGAAAATATTTTCGGACAAAAAACATATTATGTCAAACGTGCCTTAACCTTAATTGTGTTAAGAAGGTTATAAGCATGTAATAGAAAAGGTTTAGAACAATTTACACAGTAATTAAATAGGAAATTCCTTAATTAGTTTTTGAGACAAGGCCGGCTTGTGACTAATTTAACGTCTTCAAAAGATCTACCCTACATTTTTGAAATATATATTTGGTAATATTTTACTATGTATCATATAATATTGCTGTAAAGAGTTTCTAAATAATTACTTAATTAATAACTCTTATAAAAACTTATGACCATAGACAATAGACATGATTTTATGATTTTATCCAAAAGCCACGACGACTCTAAAACCCTAAAAGTAATGTCAAAAAATAAAAAATAAAAAATAAAACCCTAAAAGTAGCCAAAAAGTCATTTTAATTGGTCAAATCAAGAAGTTTAATTTTTCCCCCTTTCTAAAAGGTACCATTCTCCAAGTATTTATAACCTCATATATGGTCTTATTATTATCCACTTGCAAATGGCAAAATTATTAATGAGAGGGAAAAAGCAAACTATTGTGATGGTCTTGATTTTAGTTGTGTTCATCAAAGTGCAAATTGGTGATCACCCTAACCCTCTCCCTCCCACTCCACTTTCCCGTCGTCTTGTCTCTTTTCCACAACAAAACGACCTGATAATACTGAGAGAACTCCTCGAAAAGTTACTTGAATGCATGTCTAGATGTATAACCAAATGTAGACGACAATACCATCCCAATTCCCGTGCCGACGAGCTTTGCTATGAACGATGCGTACGTCCATGGGGTATTAAATCCTAATCCCTGCTCTTTCTTTCTTTATTTATTTACTTTTTTCTACTCTCTATATTTCCGCATATGATAATTAAGGCTTTTTTTTTTTTTTTTTTTTTCTGAATCCTTTCGTTAGTTAATTAGGAATTTGACCTCTAAAGTTTCTGAAATAACCCATTTTTGAGAATACAAATCAGTTTTCTTTTTTATTATTATTATTCTTATGATTTTATGTCTACATACATTAATATATATTCAAAGTTTTACATGAAATATTAATCCTTTAGAGCACCATGAGAATCGGATAGGGCATTTTTCCATTGACAATCGATCCATATGACTTACAAACAACCATTGATTTCAACTTATCTAAGCGAAATAATTTAAAACCGCATCATGTTTTTCAACAAAAAAAAAAAAAAAGTTATGAAAGAGAAAGATTGACAGCTTATGGGGGTAATGTTTTAGGAGCTTTACTCTAGGATTTTGAACATTAAACCATTAACAATGAGGCTTAGGTGGCGCATAGGAGTGAATTTAAGATTGTGAGATTTTAAAAAGAGTAATGCTATAGAACATATTTTTTTTATCTTATAATGCTAATGTGGCAGTTCCAAAAATCGGTTGAGGCTGCACCATCAGCCTTGTGGGATAGTCTTCGGATAAAAATGTAACTTCTAACATTACTCTTTAAAGAGAGAGAGAAAGAGAGAAATGTTATATATTATAACTTTATCCCACAACTATTCCACAATGTTAACGTGACTGTCCTAACCAACTCTTGATTTTTTTTTTTGGAGAAACTTGACTTAACCCTAAACTATCAAGGATTTTGCAATCATAACCTTAAATTATCAAAATTTGCAATGTTAGATTCCCAATTATTAGCCCCTTTTTCATATTCACTGATTATTAATTTCTTAATTGCTTGCAGCGAAGGTAAAATTGGAAATAATGGGACTACGTTGTCTTCAGCAGAAGAATGAAAAAAGTGTCTATTTGAATACATTTAGGGAGGGATACCGGGGCGCATGTTATGTATATGAATTGATAAATTTTTAGACTCAAGCATTTATTCAATAAAGTGGTCAATTTTATTAATGTTTATAAGCCTTTCTTTTGTCAAATTAAAGAATTTATGTTTATGTTACATAAATTGTTGTTACTTGGTGCAAGGATGACCAAAACACAAATGCTCTTATCTTATTTTGCACATTAAAATATAAAATGTGAAATAAGGTAAATTGTAGGAAAGTGAAAGCAAAGAAAGAGAGAGACATAAATTTGAGGCAGTCGCTAATTAATATATATATATATATATATATATATATATATATATATATAGGAATGATACAGCTCCAACTTGAAGTCAACTTGCAGCCAACATTTTTCTTATTTTTTTATTTTTAAAAATAACAAAATTAAAAATTAAAAAAGTTTCTGAAGCAATAATTTTTATTTTGGTCATTCTTTTATTTGATATTTAAAAAAAAAAATTGTATTTTTCTTCATAATAATGAGCATTTTTAAAAACATTGGTCATTATTATGAATAAAAATACAATTTTTATTTTAAAAAAAATACCAAAAAATAATGAGAAAATAAATAAAATAATAATGAGAGGAGATGAATAAAATAAATACTAAAAACCTATATATCTAGAAAGGAGAAAATAATAATGAGAGGAGAGAGAGGACAACAAATAAATAAAATAAATAAAACAATTGTGTGGTGGTGGGGAGAGGAGATGAATAAAATAAAAAGCCCTTGGACTGGGAGAGAAAATGAGGGCAGGAAGCGGACCCAGGGGTAAAATAATATAGGGGAAAGTCTACATAACCCCCTCAAACTACCACTCAATTGACAATGTCCCCCCCAAACTTTCAATTGTGAAAATGTCCCACCCAAACTATCAAAAATTGTCAATGTTCCCCCCAATGATGAAATTACCCTTAGTAAATTTTTTTTTTTAAATAAAAACTAAAACTTCTAGAAAAAACCTAAAACTAACAAAAAAAAAAAAAAATCCAAACGTTGGCCAATATATATATACATATTTTTTTAAATCAATTTTATAAGAAAAAAAATTTTAAAAATCTCGATTCTGTTTTTATATATAAAAATTGAAAATTTTTCGTTTTTATTTTTATTTTTATTTTTGTTTTATAATTTTATTTAAATAAAAATTTACGTTTAAAAAAAATAAAATTTTCGTTTAATAAAATGAAATTTTTTGTTTTTTAAATTAAATAAAAAAAAATATAGTTTTTTTTAAATAAAAATTTCCGTTTTAAAAAAAATAAAATAAAAATTTTTGTTTAAAAAAAATGTTTTTTTTTAAATATTATTTTTAAATTAAATTTTTTCGTATTTTAAAGAAAATATATATTTTTTTTGAATTTATATGGGTATTTTTGTCTTATTGAGAAATTTATAGGGGAATTTTTGTCTTAATTGTTAGTCTTGGGGAGGACATTGATAATATTTTGGTAGTTTAGAGGGGACATTATCACAATTGAAAGTTTGGGAAGGACATTGTCAATTTGGTGGTAGTTTGAGGGGGGTATATAGACTTTACCCAATAATATATATATATAATTTTGGAACCGGGACCCCCCAGGAAAAAATTCCTGGGTCCACCCCTGATGTTGTGATTTTTTATCCGTTGTCGGTGGCAATGCTAACACTCATAGTCTCATAAAACTTTCGATTAATTGCCAATATAGAATAGAAGAGAGGAGCCAATTCATCCCATGTGATTTCTCTGTCTCTTATTTATTTTTATTCTTTTTTTTTTTTAAAAAAAAAAAAACCTTTAAATTTGTCCTGGGCTGAACTTAACACTGTAAGATAAATTAAAAATAAATAAATAAATAAAAAGAATAAGAAGAAAGAAGAAAAAAAGAAGAAGAGATATATGAATAAAAAAAGTAAAAGAGAGATATTAT
This sequence comes from Corylus avellana, assembly GCF_965113065.1. Lineage (NCBI taxonomy): Eukaryota > Viridiplantae > Streptophyta > Magnoliopsida > Fagales > Betulaceae > Corylus > Corylus avellana. Next base: position 1,238,876 of record NC_142498.1, read on the forward strand.
GAAAAGTGATGCTATATACCATCTCCTTTATCCTCTTAAAGTTGATGTGACTTTCAAAATTACCATTGGATCAAAATTCAAATATAATTCATCTAAAATTTAATTGTAATTTTAAAAATCACATCAATTTTAAAAAAATAAAAGAATAGTTTCTAGCATTACTATATTAAAAAACTTTATACGCATAATGAGTACATAATGTAACATGCGAAGGAAACCAAAACCTAAGAATTGACATTAGACAGAGGCAGGAAGGTACAGGAAAGAGCTTGAACCAAGCCAACCCGTCACAAGGCAAGCTTAAATCTACTATAACAGTAGATGCAATCCTGCAATTAAGCAATAAAAATATATTTATAGTAAAATACTCTTTTATTGGGAAACACACGTACAATTACTTTTTAGATGAGCATTAATCAAACAAAAATTTTTTTTTTTTTTTTGGTTTGGTTCTCCGTACGAGCAGCGTACGTTGAATAATTATTCTTTAATTAATTCCCTCCCAATATATATATAAGATCCATATATCGACCGATCAGTGAATGGCCGCCACAGGCACAGGAACACTGTGCAGCACCACCGTCTCGACGGTCAAACCGGGCCCAAACCCGAAGAGAACACCCCACTCCAGCCCTTCTCCGGTGGTGGCCTTTCCTTGCTCCACAGAATTCTTCCTCATCTCGTCCAATATGAAGAGCACACATGCACTCACCATGTTCCCGTACTCGCTCAGAACGTGCCTAGTTGCTCTGAGCTTCTCCTCTTTCAGTCCCAGCTTCAACTCAACCTGGTCAAGAATGGCCGACCCGCCCGGGTGTGCAACCCAAAACAGGGAGTTCCAATCTCTTATACCTAGCGGAGCAAAAGCCTCCACCAAGCTTTTCTCAATGTTCTTGGATATTATCTCCGGCACGTCCTTCGACAAGTGAAAGGTAAGACCCACCTCGCGCAACTGTAAATCAATAGCACCGTCAGAGTCGGGAAGAATTGTCTGGGACGCGGATACGAGTTGGAAAAGTGGTCGTTCATTAATGGATGTATCGGGGTCGGCACCCACAATGATTGCTGCGGCACCATCACCGAAAAGGGCCTGACCCACGAGGGAGTCCGAGTGGGTATCATTGGGCCCACGGAAAATGACAGCTGTGATCTCGGAGCAGACGACGAGAACACGAGCACCTTTGTTGTTCTCGGCCAAGTCCTTGGCGAGACGGAGGACGGTGCCACCGGCGAAGGAACCCTGCATGTACATCATCAAGCGCTTGACGGAGGGTTGAAGACCGAGGAGCTTGGTGAGTTGGTAATCCGCACCGGGCATGTCTACACCTGTGGTTGTACAGAAGACGAGGTGGGTGATCTTGGATTTGGGCTGCCCCCACTCTTTGATTGCCTTTGTTGCCGCTTCCTTCCCAAGCTTTGGCACCTCCGCCACCGCTATGTCTTGACGCACGTCAAGAGACGGAGCCATGTACGCACACATGTTGGGATTTTCCTTGAGAATATTTTCATCCAAGTGCATGTAACGTTTCTTTATCATCGATTTATCACCTGCATGCACGTTAATTCCATTTGTTAATTAAATCCACAACAAGTAATTATTAAGTGGTCACTTATTAATATAAGTGACCACTTTATTCATTTGGCATGTATATATATATCTCGATCAGATGTAAATTCAAGATCATTAATTAAAAATTAATTAAGCACATACAAATTCGTCTAAACTTCTCCTTCAACTCGGTCATGTGCTCGCTGTTGGTGATCCGGAAGTAATAGTCGGGATAGTCAGCTTGAGAGACGCAGTTGGAGGGAGTGGCTGTGCCAATGGCTAAAATGTTGGCGGGACCATGTGCTCGCTGAGCATTTCGGATTTCCTCCACTGACGCCATCGATCTGTATGTGTCGGCCCGCTTAATTGACTCAACCAGCTTAGCTAGTTTCAAAAGATCGAGCAAGGAAGTCGGAATCTCTTTTTAAGCTTTGCTGTGAAATCTTGTGCTTTGGATGCAGTTACGGAGAAACCAGTGGCTCAGTTTTATAGGAGGGAATTGGGTAGGTTGAGTTAAGAAAATCTAAGAGATGCAAAGAGAGAAGTTTATTGCTTAACTTTCACTGAGAGGTACACGGTAATATATATACAAAAGGTACACTAAAAAATAAGGAATGAAAACATACACTAATTTACAATAAAAAAGAAGATATCAATTACAGCCCAATTGCCTTATGTGAGATATATTCTGTTAATGTGTTTCCTTATAGCCGTTGAGAGTTCTTTGCTATTTTTCCTTACTGATGTGTTTCCTTGTAAATCTTGAGAATGCCTTGTTGTCTGCACATTAATGGTTTCCTTGTAAGGCAGAGAATGTTTCCTTGGTTGGTTGCCCATGCTTTCCTTAGTTGGTGTCAACGTTTCTCCACAGCTGTAGAATATAGGAGCTGATTGCTTGACAGCTTGCATGGTTGATAGTGTTTCCTTAATTGGTGTCAACGGGTCTTCATAGCAAGATGTCATAGTTGGATGGTTGACAGCTTGCAAGGCTTTTGCTGATGTGGAATTCATACTGCTAACATCCCCCTTCAAGTTGATGGTGAGGGGACGAATCATCAACTTGTTACGAAGAAGAAGGAATCTTGAAGTGGTCATACTGTAACGACCTAGATTTTAAAACTCTTATTTAAATAATATTAAATAGATTAAAAATATAATCGATAAATTAGAACAATGATATGTGGATTAATGATATTAAATAACTATTTAGTGTTAAAGGTATATTACATTGATTTTTGACTTCTTATGTATATTACTTCAATTCTAAAAATTTAGCTTCACTAATATGTTTATGGGCATAATCAAACCCAATCTAGTAAATAAATTATTTATATTGGTGTTTAGTGAAGTTAGAAATTAATTTGAAGCTTTGCAATTTTTAGCCTAAAAAGCAGTGTCTTAATTTTCATACTGTCTAAATGAGATTAAAACTGCTAAAGAAAGATACCAAGGCTAGCCACCTTTGTTGAAAGCTTAAAGTCTTCTAGTAATGATGATTATAGTAAATATCATGATTATAATGATTTAATAAGGCAAGTGGCCAAGTGGGAATGCAAATAGTTAAAGCCTAAGTTGAATTGGAAACTTTGTATAGGCCAAAAATAGGCTAAAACGAACTCGGATGAAGTCGAACCAAAAATATAAAATGTTTGTCTCGAAGTCCTTTATCTACTCTCAAAATTTCATGTCAATCAGAGTATGTTTGGACATTGAAAAATGGATCGGGATACACTGCCCTCATTTTGGACGAAAATTCTAATTGGTATAGACCATGAAATATGGACTATGTTCATTCTTTTGGTTAAATACATCTCAACCCTTAGATCAAATGTGTAAAAATAAATCCTAACCATTCATTCTCTCATAAATAAAGCCTTAGCTAAATTCACTTTCACTTAAGTTTTTACAATCTTAGAACAAGTAAAATTGTTTGCTCCTCCTTTCATTTTATTTCTTAGTTCTAGTCAAATACCATATAGCCTAGATCCTTTTTGTAGTGTTCAAGCGTTTTTCTAAAACTAGCTACCTAGAGAAGATTTGGTGGAGTTTTACTTCTAAAGGATTATTGGGTAAGTGTTTCTTGTATAAATATCATGATTTATTGCTTTTATTACTTGTCCTCATTTAATTGTTTAAAGACCCAATAAGCGTATAATGTAAAATAAAGTAATAGATACAAGTGAATTAATAATAAAGAGTTACTGGACAAAATCAATTAAGGACTTATAATATTATCTATATATTATTTACTTTACAGTATTTACATTCAGTCATTTCTTTTATGTCATTTAAATTTCTGTTCATATTTCTGGCGGTAACGACCATTTGATCTCATCCCCGAAATATGCATTATTTACATTCAGTTATTTCTTTTATGTCATTTAAATTTCTGTTCATATTTCTAGAGGTAAGGACCATTTGATCTCATCCCTGAAATATGCATTATTTATATTCAGTTATTTCTTTTATGTCATTTAAATTTCTGTTCATATTTCTAGCGGTAAGGACCATTTGATCTCATCCCCGAAATATGCATTATTTACATTCAGTTATTTCTTTTATGTCATTTAAATTTTAATTCATATTTTTGGCGGTCATCCCCAGAATATGAATTCAGTATTTACATTCAGTCATTTCTTTTATTGTCATTTAAATTTTGATTCATACTTTGGTACGTATGGACCATTGGTCTCATCTCCAAAATATGAGTCATGTTTTATATATATTATTTATAATACTTGTTTGTATTTAGTGATACTGGTCATTAGCCTCGTCACCAAAAATGAATTCAGGCATAAAGCTAGTTATAAGTAACTATCTTAGATTAACATAATAAAATGAGTAAGAAAAGATGAAGTGACGGATAATAAATAAATATAAAAGGATGAGGGTCTTTAAACAATGATATTATTGGAGAATGAACTAAGTATTATTTGTATGTATGTATTATATGCAGAAGTGGAGCAGAATACTACACTAAGGAGAGTACTAGCTTTGTTTTATTGTTATAGGAATTCTTATTTTGTCTTATTGATATAATTTTGCAATACAACTGCTGCATAATGTGTCTAATAAAATGGGCTGATAAGATAGCCACTTTAAGAACAAGCTTGGTGGATTGCCGCGAGGAACTGTCGGTATCTCAGTGGATAGGGGTATATAACCGTCCAACAGGCCTAATATATAACTAAGCTGGGGCGGTGTAGTTGCCAGCACCAAACAGGTAAACCTCTAAAGTGTGAGGGACATAACGGACGTAAGCGGGCTGAGAGCTCATGACAAGAGGTCTGAAGAAAGATTATCATAAAACACAAACTAATATGTCATTACGCTGCATTCACAACTCATTCATTATTATATATTTTATTCTTTAATCTTACTTGTTCAAACTATTCCTTTTAATCTTTATCTCTAGGAAAATAGATTACTCACTTGTTTGCCTATGTAAATATGATAACGTCATCTTTACATAGATCTTGATGCAGGAATAGAAAGTTAGGACGATGGTCCTTTTACTGGTTTTGATGGTTGATAGACCATCTGCTGCAGGATTTATGCTTACTCTATGGAGCAAGTCTTATTTATGTTAATCGCTTTTATTATGTATGGTGATGTGTGTAAACTTAATAAATATTACTATGTTAATTTAGGTGCCGTCTGTGGCATATATTTGGTACACCTAGTGTGTACATATGTTGTAATGAAAACTATGTTTCTATTTTAGTTAATAATATATCACCTCGAGGTATTTCAGTCAGCTCAATTGTGTTGTGTAAGTTATTCCTAGGTCATGGAAAAGGAAAAAATTATACATACTCCGCTATAAGATTGTATTTTCTAAAGTTGCAGCGTCACGACTTTGATATTTGCTAGTACAAATATCGGGGCGTTACACATACTCTTGGTGAAGACATTCGAAGGTTGATCATAGGTAGAAATGTATTTGGCGATCAAATCCTTGTTAAGAAGTTTTTCATGAATGAAATGATAGTCTACCTCAATATGTTTTGTTCTTGCATGATACACGGGATTAGATGCTAGGGAGAGAGCACCAATGTTATGCACCCATAAACATGGCATGACACATAACACAATGTGTAGTTCTTTAAGGAGCATCTGTAACCAATACATCTCAACTACTGTAAGACTCGTTTAGCTGCAGTGAGATGAACAGATGTGGGAGTATGGAGGAATTGACAAAGTTGATTGACACTATAGGCAATGTCGAGTCTTGTCAAAGTGCAATATTGCAAAGCTCCCACAATGTGACGATATTCACGAGGATCAGGTAATGGATCACCATGAAACCGTGACAGTTTGCCTCCAGCTGCACATGGGGTAGATGCTGGCTTTGCTCTAACCATTTTTGTACGATGGAGAAGATCAGTGATAAACTTCCCTTGATGAAGATGAAGGCCAGTTTCGGTCCTTGATGCTTGGATGCCGAGGAAATAAGCAATAGCACCTAAATCTTTAACAGCAAACTCATTCTTCAATTGATCAATAAGTTTAGTAATGACAGGAAATGAGTTGCTAGTTACAATGATATCATCCACATATATGAGAACAAAAACACTAACAGTAGATGAGTGATAATGGAAGAGGGAGGTATCGACTAAGGAACCTGTGAAACCAATTTCCAGCAAGGCTTGGGATAACCGCATGAACCAAGCTCGAGGAGCTTGTTTGAGACTATAAATAGACTTGTGAAGACGACAAACAAAATCAGGGTGTTGAGTGTCTTCGAAGCCTTTTGGTTGTTCCATATACACCTCTTCCTCAAGGTAACCATGAAGAAATGCATTTGATATGTCAAGTTGATAGATAAACCAATTAAATTGCACGGCCAAAGCAAGAACTAACCGTAAGGTAGCTGGCTTTATCACAGGACTAAAAGTCTCATTGAAGTCAATTCCTTCTTCTTGATCAAACCCTTTAGCAACAAGTCGCGCTTTATAGCGATCTATGGAGCCATCAGGTTTTTGTTTGAGTTTAAAAACCCACTTGTTCCTTACAACCTTTTTATGGAGAGGACGAGGACATAGAGTCCAAGTGTGATTAGAGAGAAGAGCTTGGAATTCAGATTGCATTGCATCAAACCAACATGGGTTACCAATAGCCTGATTGAAGGTTTTAGGGTCAAGAGGGAGGGTGATGGATGAAAGGGCTTTGAGTGGATGCTTGGTAGAGTAATACAAGTGGTAATCAGGGAAGTCTTTGGGTTTAGAGGAATTGGTTTGGAACCGGGTGATCATTCGGGAAGATGCAAGGTGTTGTTGAGTTTGGGAGGAATCGGGCTGTGGTGGCATTTGAAGCTGAGAGGACGGCAAGAGAGCCAATGGGGCTGTAACACCTTCATTTTCTACATCATTTTCTGCAGAAGCAGAGGCTGCTGCAGTAGATTCTGCAGAAGCAGAGGTTTCGGCAGTGAATTCTGCAGAAGCAGAGGTTTCAGCCATAGGTTCTGCAGCAGATTCAACTGCTGCAGTAGGTGCTGAGTGATGTCAAAACCAGATTGTGGGGATGAACATGGTGTTGCAGGAACATAATTAATAAAGGTGGAAAACGAATTATTATTAAGACCAGAAAAGTTAGAGTTTAAGAGAGGAATACCTGATGATGTTGGAGATGTAGTACCAAGGAAGGTATCCTTTGCAGGCCGAGTGAAGAGAGTAGCAGCAGGAAAGGTCGTTTCATCAAAAATTACATGTCTCGAAATGTAGACACGACTGGTTGTAGGATCTAAGCACCTATACCCTTTTTTATTAGAGCTGTAGCCTAAGAAAATGCATTTGGTTGCTTCTATAAGCGAGTTGATGGGAATTGTAAGGCCTTAGTAATGGATAACATGCACATCCAAAAATCTTAAGAAATGCATAATCAGGGTGGTGTTTGAAGATTTTAAAGAATGGAGAATGGTTTTCTAATACGGGAGTGGGCATTCGATTTATGAGATGCACAGCTGTGAGAAAAGCATCAACCCAATATGTGGGTGGAAGTTTTGATTGTGCTAGAAGAGTAAGACCAGTTTCTGTGATGTGGCAGTGTTTTCTTTCAGAAATTCCATTTTGCTCGGATGTATAAGGACATGTGAGTCTATGCAGTATTCCATGTGAGTCAGTGAATTGCTTGAAGCTTGTAGAAACATATTCTCCTCCATTATCAGTTTGGAGTTGTTTAATTTTGTAGGAGAATAAGTTTTCTACAAGTGATTTAAATTTAATAAAGCAAGTAAGCACATCTGACTTTTGTTTTAAAGGAAACAACCAAGCAAATCTTGAGTAGTCATTAATGAAAACAACGTAAAACTTACAACCACCAATGGAAACAACTGGTGAAGTCCATACATCCGAATGGATCAATTCAAGCGGATGTGTGGATCTTCTTAGGGAATCAGAAAAAGGTAACTTCCTACTCTTAGAAACATGACAAGACTCACACAGCTTATTAAACTTGACACTTCCAGAAACGGGGAGTAATGATTCTTGAAGTAACTTGTGGATGATGGACTCTGATGGGTGTCCAAGTCGAGAGTGCCAAACATGGACAAGTGCTGTGACTCCTAGAAAAGCAGTAAAAGATGAGACAAAAGCAACTTTTGATGGACGTTTCTTTCCTTGAAGCTGCTTGAGATAAATGGGGTACAACCCATCTTCACTCGGTCCTTGGAGAAGGATTTCCTTGGTCTGCAAGTCCTTAATCACAAAATAGGTAGATGTAAGAATAAAGTAGCAATTGTTATCCTTACAAAACTTCTGTATTGAAAGCAAGTTAGAAGAGGCATTGGGGCAATGTAATATATTATGTAAATGGAGCAATGTTTTAGGAGTAGAAATCAGAGTAGAACCCGTGTTGGCAATCTGCATTCCTCCTCCATTTCCCACTGTCACACTGTTGGATCCTTGATAAGGTTGTTGCAAGGACAAGTTTTCAAGCTCTGCAGTGACATGATTGTTTGCTCCGCTATCCATGTACCAAGGTTGTTCATTTTCTGGAACAGCATGTGTATGTACTGTCATTGCTGCTAGTTGAGATGGTGGATGTCGGCCTTGGAATGAGAAATCCATGCGATAATAACAATCAAGTGCCTGGTGGCTTGTCTTTCCACAGATTTGACAAGGAGTACGATTAGCATTGAAAAACTGAGAATTTGGAGAGTAAGGTTTACCATTCTGTCGTGGAGATGTAGCAGGTAGTACTCCTCTGGTATTGGAGTTTGGAAAATTTGGGCGTTGCTGCTGAGGAGGGTGCAAACGCTGATTGGGATATTGCTGAAATTTGGTCTTCTTGTTGTAGTATTGTTGCTTTGGTTTTTGCGTGAAAAACACAACTTGATTTGCCTCAGGTGGGATAGATTTTACGTGTGATTCCAATAAATATTCAAAATCAGCAACTCTATTTGAAAAGCATCAAATGAAATTGGGACATCCCTCGTAGCAAAGCTCAGTGATGTAATAAAGGGATGATAGGATGAGTTTAAGCCTTCTACCACATAGGATATTAAATCCTCATCATCTACAGCTTTGCCTACTGCAGCAAGTTGGTCAGCCCAACTCTTTGCAGTGAGCAAATAATCGGAAATATTTTGAGAACCTTGGTTCAAGGTCTGAAGCTGACGTTTAAGTTGTGAAATCCTTGTCTTAAAATTGGGAGCAAACTTTTTAGACAGAAGAGACCAAACCTGGTGTGTAGTATTTTGTCCGTAAACCATAGACAGAACCCTTTTAGAGAGAGTGCCATTGATCCAAGCTAGGACAAACTGATCTTTCTTCTGCCATACCTGATATGCAAGATCTATGGCAGAGGTAGGCTTGCCCTCATCATCAAGAACAAATTTTGAAGGACAAACTTCTGAGCCATCAACTATGCTCATGAGGTCATTGGTGCGAAGAGCGGGGATGAATTGGGTGGTCCAACTTTGGTAATTGGGTCCCTCTAGTTTGAGGGAAACAAGAGAGGTAGTATTTGGAGGCACAAAGGTAGCATTAATATTGCTGGAGCTAGAAGAGGCCATTTGGGATAAAAGTAAAAATAAAACAGGAATTGGGGTTAGCCTAAATGGCTCTGATACCAAGTTAAGAAAATCTAAGAGATGCAAAGAGAGAAGTTTATTGCTTAACTTTCACTGAAAGGTACACTGTAATATATATACAAAAGGTACACTGAAAAATAAGGAATGAAAACATACACTAATTTACAATAATAAAGAAGATATCAATTACAGCCCAATTGCCTTATGTGAGATATATTCTGTTGATGTGTTTCCTTATAGCCGTTGAAAGTTCTTTGCTATTTTTCCTTACTGATGTGTTTCCTTGTAAATCTTGAGAATGCCTGGTTGTCTGCACATTAATGGTTTCCTTGTAAGGCAAAGAATGTTTCCTTGGTTGGTTGCCCATGCTTTCCTTAGCTGGTGTCAACGTTTCTCCACAGCTGTAGAATATAGGAGCTGATTGCTTGACAACTTGCATGGTTGATAGTGTTTCCTTAATTGGTGTCAACGGGTCTTCACAGCAGGATGTCATAGCTGGATGGTTGACAGCTTGCAAGGCTTTTGCTGATGTGGAATTCATACTGCTAACAGGTTGGATGTGTTAGGTGGTTTTGACCTTTCACAACCTCAAAAGCTGATCACTAGGCCCTTCCACAATCGACGTGGAATAATCTCAACAATCTCTCCTTCACACATCGGGTCCTAGGTTGGAGCAGCAACAACCTGTTTCTCCATGGAATGTTGGGCCGAGACTTGTTGGTAAACCTGGGTTCTGATACCAGTGTTGAGTGGTCTTGAGTCTTTTTCAACCTCAAAAACTAGCTCAAGAGGTGAGGCTTTCCCTCACACTTATAAACTGACCAACAATCCTTTCTACAACCGATTGAGGATAACTCCAACAAGTTGAATGGGGGAGCCGGTGGCCACGTGACCTTGGGGTTAGGATATTCAACCTGTGGTAGATTTGCTACCACATTACCAATATATACACACAGGCACTACAAAAAAAAAAAATAATAATAATCATATTACTAACGCTTGATATACGGGTGTTTTAATTAAACACTCCTATATGGGGGCGTTTTATAATACGAACAACCCTACAAAAAATTAGAGACGCTTGCCCAATAAAACTCCCCTAATAATGAGTGTTCCAACAAAGTACACCCCAAGTGCCCCAATTTAATATATTAGGAGTGCTTTCTAACCAAATGCCCCAAATTAGGGGCAATATCCAGCCAAGCACCCCAATTTAATATATTAGGGGCGTTTTCTAGCCGAGCGCCCCAAATTCAAATTAATTACTTTCGTAGGCGCGCAAGACTTTAAATAATAAATCTAAATTTGCAAATCCCTCTGTCTCTCTCCCGCAACCCACTCTCTCCCTCTCACCATTCCGGCAAATCTCCTCGTCTCTCCGGCGCCCAGTGCCGCCCCCCACTCTCCCTCTCCCTCAGCCAGTGCCCCCCCTCTCCCTCTCCCCCATTCCGATGAAAACCCTAGCTCTGCTCCCGAGACGAACTTGGTACAAACCTAGAAGAAGGATGCCCTCATCGGGGTCGAGGATGTCAATAACAAAGGTAGAACAAAACTTATTTTCCCTTTACCTGCAATTTATTTTCCCTTCATCTGCTGCAATTGGGGGATTGATCCCCAGATTCTGGTTTAGAGTTTGTTTTGTTTTTTTGATATAGTTGTTTGGGTGTTTAGATTTAGATTTTGTTTGGGTGTTTGAAAATCTGGTTTGGTTGGTTTCTGCAGGTTTTGTGCATAAGTGTAAAGAGTTATAGTTTTTGATATAAAATTGATGCTAATTCATTAAAAAAAAAAGGAAAAAAATATAAAATGGCCCCTCAAACTACTAGCCATTTGTAATTTGGCCCCCCTAATGTTCAAAATATAATAAAGTAGCCCCACAAACTACCAGCTAGTTGCAATTTGACCACTCCGTTAGCTAAATTGGATGGAAAATACAATATAGTGTCGTTTTTTTATGTTAAGTTACTAAAATGCCATTTTGAAAAAAAAAACAAAAAAAAAATCAATTTAAAAAAGGCCCCCAAAACGACGTCGTTTGGCAAACCCTGAAAACAAATTAATTAAAAGACGAATTTAGAAGGGGTGGTTTAGGGGTGGCCGGGGCGAGCCACCCCCATGACTTTTGCATATTTCGATGTGTTCAGAAAAAATCACCGTCGAATGAAATTTAAAGTAAAGCTGACGTTTTTTCTTTTGGTTCACAGATTTGTGGTGAAGATACCAGATGGGATGGATGTAGAGCAGGTGGCACCGCTGTTGTGTGCCTGGGTGACATTTTACAGTCCACTGAGACACTTTGGTTTGAAGTAGAGTGGGTTGAGAGGAGGGATATTGGTGCTTAGAGGAGTGGGACATATGGGGGTGAAGATAGCAAAGGCCATGGGGCACCATGTGACTATCATAATTAAGCTCTTCGGATAAGAAGAGAGAGGAGGCTTTGGAGCATGGGGGTGGCTGGACGGCCACCCCACGACCCCTTTTTTTAATTAATTAATTTTTAATTTGTTTTTTAATTAATATTTTAATTTTTTTTTAGGGTTCGCCAAACGACATCGTTTTGGGTGCCATTTTTTCCTTATAATTTTATCCCACAACTATCCCATATATATATATATGAGGAATGATATAGCCCCAACTTGGGGTCAACTTTCGGCCAACTTTTTTCTTATTTTTTAATTTGACATATATATATATATATATATATGAGGAATGATACAACCCAACTTGGGGTCAACTTTCGGCCAAATTTTTCCTTATTTTTTTAATTTAACAAAATTAAAAATTAAAAAAGTTTTTGAAGCAATAATTTTTATTTTGGTCATTCTTTTATTTGGTATTTTTTTTTAAAAAAAAATAATATTGTATTTTTTTCATAATAATGACCATTTTTAAAAACATTGGTCATTATTATGAATAAAAATACAATTTTTTTAAAAAAAATACCAAATAAAAGAAGGACCAAAATAAAAATATTTCTTCAGAAACTTTTTTAATTTTTAATTTTTTTTTAAATTAAAAAATAAGGAAAAAGTTTCTGAAGCAAAATAAAATTTTTATTTTAAAAAAAAATACCAAAATAAAAATTATTGCTTCATAAACTTTTTTTATTTTTAATTTTATTATTTTTTAAATTAAAAAATAAGGTAAAAATTGGCTTAAAGTTGAGCAAAATAGTTGTACCTTTAACATTTTTCTATATATATATATATATATATATTACACTACGTTTTGTGATTATTTCACAAAAAGTAGTATTAGCGGTATTGTCGCCGCTATTAAGGACATATATATATATATATATATATATATACACTACGTTTTGTGATTATTTCACAAAAAGTAGTATTAGTGGTGACATATTGTCGCCGCTATTGAGTCCTTATTAGCGGCGGCCCAAATATTGATCATTAGCATCGGACCAACAGCATAAACCGTAGTAGCGGCGACATGAGCCAGATGCTTGTAGTGCCAGAGGATTTGGGATAAAACCATGAGTGCAAACTAGTGTCCAGCGGTAGTGGAAGCCTCACTATTTCAAACCAATCTTAGTTGGATGATGCATTACTCCCCACTAATCCACTTTTTGTGAAATAACAAATTCAACTTGCTCTATTATTAGACACCATGCATGGGTCCTTTGGATCTAACAAAACCATGCGCACGATGTAAAGAGAGAGAGAGGGAGAGAGAGAGAGAGAGAGAGAGAGAGAGCTGAGACAAGATCTGACAAATGATAATCCACTTGCATGCTGTATGTCTTTTCTGGATCTCTGTGACTGTGGGGCTTCAGAATTCAGTGTGAAAGAAAAGAAAAGAAAAGAAAATTAAGCTATATATATGCAAGTTTTGTCCTTTCTCTCTCTCCAACCCTGCATAAATAGCTAGAGAAACATGTTGATGATGAAGCAATTGTAGTGGGTTGTAAGGATGAAGCTTTACTTGTTTAGTTGCTGGATGTTAAGTATGATTCTCTTGGCCTCCTCAGGTACAATTTGCATTTACTTAAATGCTTAGGACATGCATTCTCCTTTCCTTAATTTTACAGGAAGTGGGAATATTGCTTTGGTGTATCTGAGTCTCTCATGACCAACAAGATGTCAACATCTGGTGCATCACTTGCAGCTTCAAAGAATATCTTATCCACCTTTGCTTCAACTAATTATCTTTTACCTTCTTTTTCTTCCCATCTGTGAAGTAATTATATGTAAGAAAGAGATAGAGAGAAGAAACAGGTCTTATATGGAATCTAGATCTCTAACAATTTGTTGTTCAACTTGCTAGCAATTTAGATAATAAATGTGATAAAGCTTTAATTGGTCTACCTGTTCGAGTAAAGTGGAGAATTGCTTGAAACTTGCTTGGACAAGTGAGCTTCATAAGTATTCTTTCACATTTACTATTCAGATTGTTGCCAAAGATCTTTTATTCATTTTTATCGAATTAGGGCACTAGTATCAATCCCAAGAAGTCATTTTTTTTACTTCCATACATTTTATGTTAAAATGTCGATAGGAATACTACAACTTTTACTACAAGTTTCTTGCAAACTTAACATAAAAGTCTATAATTGAATAAATGATTAAGCAAAAAATCTGAAATATCACTTTAATTATTTAGTAATTGATTTGTCAACCATACACTCATAATTATTTTACTAATGATCGATTGTCACGTCATTTTGTTAAAAAAAAAAGAAGTTTTTACTGTAGTATCTTGAACATTTTTCTTCATCTTGTTATTGTTTTGATTCTTTTCTCTCCCTTTTTTTTTTTTTTTTTTTTTTTGGCATGTTTAATGCTTATCTCTTTGATGGTTAGCAGCAAATGTGATGGAAGTAATGGTAGATGATGGAGGAAGGTGCATTTCCATTATGGACCCAAATGGATGCAATTTACCATTTTGCAGGCAACGTTGCCTTCAACAGAAGAATGGAAACGGTGTTTGTTTGACTAATTTTAAAGAGGGTTACCAGTGTGTATGTTACATAAATTGTTGACTTTTCAGCCTTAAATATTTCTTCAAAGTGGTGCCTTTCGTTTGTCAAAATAAAGAATCCATGTCTCCATGACAGGAAATTCATCACCTTTTTTTTCTTTTGTTTTGTTTTGTTTTTTTTTTTTTTTTCACACTATGGTAGCAGGAGTCAGCACATTTGAGAAAAACAATAGATGTAATGGGATCTCTAATATATTACACTGATTGTTTTCTAGACAAATTTTCACAAATATGAACCATCTTGTGAGATGTTTGAAAACAGAAATCCTATTGATATTCGCTTGTTATAGAAGAGACCAAACCTCCTGCCAAGTTTTATGCCGTCGACAGCTACCCATTCTCTCAATCACATTGATCATCGGCACAGAACTGGGGGCTACCATGAGTCACAATGTACACATCATACCTAGCAAAATCATAGCCAATATAGCCTGTACAAAATAACACAGAAAATATACAAGTATGCATGGTCAAAATTACACCTACCACCATCAAACCAGCAGATTATACGAGTTATTTGCTATCAGTGAAATCTGCGTCGATCACATCCCCGTCGGCCGTTTTCCCAGTTGATCCAGATGCAGTTGCAGCGCCTGGTTGGCCGGGCTGATTATAGAGGGACTGCCCCAGCTGCAGAACTTCTTGATTCAGTGCAGCCATTGCATCTTTGATGTCTTTGGTTAATCCACCAGAGATTGTATCCTTGAGCTCTTTCAGTTTAGCCTCCACCTTCTGTTTGATTGGGGTAGGGACTTTGTCTCCCACCTCTTTAAGCTGCTTCTCAGTTTGGTACACAACAGAGTCAGCTTGGTTCTTTGTGTCTATTGCATCCCTCTTTTCCTTATCTTCTTTCTCAAACTTCTCGGCTTCTTTAACCATCCTATCCACCTGCAATATTGTGTTTTGCGCATCCAATAATGGAGTTCAGTAACATAACTAGCTTAGATTTGCACCCACGAGGAGATGTAGAATATGAAATGTGAACATTTTCTTTCAATGCAAATAGCATCTCAACCAGGAAAAAGAAATCATCCTCTGCCAATAATTGCTATTTATGACAGGTTCTTGGACTATAAAAATATGTCTGCAGTAGACAAGACTTATCCAGCACTAATACATGAAGAAAAAAAAAATTAATATACTTAATGTTTGGTAATAAAACATCTCTAACAGTCTTGCACTTGCATTTGTTATATATATTCAGTTATTTCTCAAATAGATAAGTATATAATGAGTTAAAATAAGATGTGTCTTGAGGCTCATCCAAACCCAAAAATTAACCAATAATTCTGCGTTCAAACTCGTTCTAATAACATCTCTAGACACAATAGCTTCAACTATCAATTAAATGTAACCTGTCTTAGATTTGCAATATCTAGTTTGAAAAAACACCAAATTCTCTTCATGACAACAGTTTTTCAAACACATACCTCATCACTAGGCAAGGTGCTAGCACCAGTTATGATGATATCCTGCTTCTTTCCAGTTCCCTTGTCAATAGCAGTGACAGAAAGGATACCATTGGCATCAATGTCAAATTTCACCTCAATTTGAGGAACTCCGCGTGGGGCAGGTGGGATGCCATCTAAGCGAAAACTTCCAAGGGATTTGTTGTCCCTCACAAACTCCCTCTCACCCTGACAAACATTAACCTCAACACTGGTCTGTCCATCTGCTGCAGTGGAGAACACCTCGGATTTGGAAGTGGGTAAAGTTGTGTTCCTTGGGATGATCTTTGTCATTACACCACCCAAAGTTTCAAGTCCTAGAGACAATGGCGTGACATCCAAGAGCACAATGTCACTAACTTCCCCTGCTAAAACACCAGCCTGGAAATAAAAGGCAGAATCAATGCCTTAAATATTAGTGTAAGTTCCAGTAGGTATTACAGCAAGCAAAATATATAAATGAAAAGGAAAAAGTAGAAGAACAAGAAAAGGGACCAACCTGAACTGCAGCCCCAAGGGCAACAACTTCATCAGGATTTACAGTCACATTGGGTTCTTTTCCAGTCATCTTTCTAACAAGCTCCTGAACAGCTGGGATACGAGTTGAACCACCAACAAGGATTACTTCATCTATATCTTTGAAGGAAAGATTTGCATCTTCCAAGGCAGTTTTGACTGGTGCTCGTAGCCTACAAAAAAGTATAATGCAGCCATAAGCCACTGAACTTGAGCAGGCAAGTAGATATCCAGATTGGCAGAAAAAGAGACTTCAAAATTGAAATAGTGGAAATGAAACACACTGGTATTAGCATATCAGAATTACCCTATGTTAGAAAGATTGACACCTTGGGGAGTCTTTTAGTGACATCATAATATAGTTAGAAAGATTGACACATTGAAAAAAAAAAAAATTCAATGTGGGACTCGATCTTTTTACACTCACAAGTGTATACTTAAAAATCATAATTTCCCTCACATGAGTCTATCACCACAAAAATAAAAGTTTTTTTTTTTTTTAATCAATCTATTGTGCCATCTTCAAGATCACTCGTGGGCTACGTGGATTTACCCGCGCCATGCACCTTTGTCCTTACTCTAAAAATTCTTGTTTTTGCTCCTACCAACCTTTGCTTCTTGCTCTAAGGACCCTCGTTCATACTCACACCTTACACCTTTGTCAATACTCCAAGACCCTTGTCCGTGCTTGCCCTACTCTACCATATCTACATACTACCATCGACTCTACTACCACTTGTTAAGGAGATTCCCACATTTAAAAGTCTTTCAATAAAACTGTAATATAGAATGTTGAGACACCACTACTACAAAAAGAAAGAGTATTTCTATATTTTGCATGTAATTGGATTGCAGAAATTTTACGAAAAAAGTTCTTTATATTCCTTTATATTCATAGGACCTAAGAGCTTAAGCTTATGGGTTTAGGCTCACAATTGTGACATTTTTCAGCATAGGACTCAATCTTTTCACACTCACAAGTATATACTAAACATTGTTTCTGAACATGCATTGATAATGGAAATCACACACTCGCAATTGCCAAGAGGCATTACCTGTCTAGCAAATCTGAACACAATTCTTCAAATTTGGCCCTTGTCAGGGTGGTGTCAATGTGTTTAGGGCCGTCTGCAGTGGCAGTAATGAAAGGTATACTGGAAAAAACAAAAGGCACTTTTCAGTGATCATGCCTAAGAGAGAGATTCACTTGTAGAAAAAGGCACAGAAATAGCTACCTACCTAATATTGGTCTGAGTCAAAGATGACAGCTCCATCTTCGCTTTCTCAGCGGCCTCTGTGAGACGTTGTAGGGCTTGCTTGTCCTTCAGAAGATCTATGCCTTCATCCCTCTTAAAATTTTCCGCAAGCCAATCAACTATTCTCTGTTTGAAATCAAAAATTGATAAAACTTGGCAGGGTAACAATACAGAGATAACAAAGAACAGAAACTAAGAACTACTAATTGGTCTGGTTTCCAACCTTGTCAAAATCATCACCTCCAAGATGCGTGTCACCTGAGGTAGAAAGTACCTCAAACACTCCATCTCCAACCTCAAGTACTGCAGAGGAAAAACACAAAACAAGAAGAATAAAAACTAAACCGTCTGTTCTGTAAATATTTTTGCGCAAATTTGATCTCAAATCAGGCATCAAATGTCTGTCTCCTTAATCTTTCTATCTTCCACTTGGACAATTTTCAATTTTTCTCTGTTTGATAGCCCAAATTCAGCTACCAGCACAAACACCCGTCCGGCACCACATGTAACAGAGAGGAAATGACAACATTTGCTCAATTTTCGACACGACCCAATATGACATTAGCGAATTATGATTCAAAAATCTAACCCATTTAATTAAATGAGTTGGGTCAGAATTAACCTATATAATCTTATCTTCGTGCCTCTACACGATTCATGCACGCGACATAAAGACCGAGCCCACAAACTTGACACGAACCCAATACAAAATTAGCAGATTAAACACAAATTACCACTCCACTACAAGCAAGTAACTGTAAGCAATACATACCTGAAACATCAAAGGTGCCACCGCCAAGGTCAAAAACGAGAATGGTCTCATTATTTTTCTTCTCAAACCCATAAGCAAGTGAAGCAGCAGTTGGTTCATTAATAATTCGTAGAACCTCCAACCCAGCAATGCGACCAGCGTCTTTCGTTGCCGTCCTCTGAGAATCATTGAAGTACGCCGGCACCGTGATCACCGCTTTGCTTACCTCATCATTCAGAAACTTGGATGCATCATCCACCAGCTTCCTCAATACCTGAAACAACAATGCACCCACATTGTTAATAAATTAAATGATTAATTTCATAAATGGTGATTTTAATATACCTGATAAATCACCGATTTTCCCAAAAACTTAAAGCCAATATGAATATATAAATTTAAGATATAAATATATAAATTTAGTCATTTAATCATTACCGTATTAAATTACGGTTATCCCGATAGGAAGAGTTACTTTGACATACCTGAGCAGAGATTTCCTCGGCCGCGAACTGCTTGCCAATGGCGGGGCACTCGAGCTTGACGTTGCCATTTTCGTCGCGGACAACCTTGTAGGAGACCTGCTTGGCCTCCTCGTCCACCTCCGACATCTTCCTCCCGATGAACCGCTTCACGGAGAAGAAGGTGTTTTCTGGGTTCACCACCGCCTGCCTCTTAGCGATCTGCCCCACCAGCCTGTCTCCGTTCTTTTTGTAGGCCACCACCGACGGCGTCGTCCTCTGCCCCTCCACGTTCGTCACGATCGTCGGCTTTCCACCCTCCATTGCCGCCACCGCCGAGTTCGTCGTTCCCAGGTCTATCCCCACCACCTTCTCGCACACCACCGCTAAGCCACCGGTACCAGCTTCGGGCTTCGCTTTCCGAAAGGCTCTTGCACATTGCGTTTTCACTCGCTGCCCGAAAAACAAGTTATTTCTGTTTGGTTTCTGGGAAAGTGAAGGATAGTTCGTGGAGTTGACGAGAAAATGAAACTCGGCTGCCGAAGTTGCCATTGCAATTGTTTTTCTTCGCTTTCCTTTATTTATTTTTCAAATCTTTTCAACGCTATTGTTTCTGTTTTGGGTTTTTCTGGTACTTTGTAGAAGATGGTTGTGTGAAGTGGGAGTTTATGGATTTTTCTAGTTCTTTCTTGTCTCGCACGTGGACACTTTTGGAATGGTCACCACTACTTGCTATGTGTGTTCGGATTTTCACTGATTTAATTAACGCTGTTTGGGTGTGCGATTTTTTTCAATCAACTCAAAATTATGAATATTGATATAAAAAATAAAATAAAATAATTAAGATTACGTTTGAGTTGTTTAAAGAATATAACATATATTATAATAATAAATTAAATTAATTTTTTTTTTTTTTTTTTTTTAATGGGGTGGTTCAAAGCCACTCTCAACTGAGTTTCAGGGTGGATCGGCTACCCCGAGACTCTTACGGGTGGTCCAGCCACCACCCCTAAATATATATTTTTTATTTGATTTTTTTTATTAGTTGAGTTGGAAAATATTGAGTAAAATTGAAAAGTTTGAGTTGAGTTTAGTTAATGGTGTCAAAATTAACCTAAAAAAAAAAAAAATTGAAATAAGTTGGGAAGGATTTCCATCCCAAACAAGCTTACCATTCAAATCATTAATAATTTAGAAAACAAATGTAAAAGAGATTTTACGACATATGCACCCGAGCATGTACCCGGACAGTCTATTACTTCCTTGAGCAAGTAACCAATATTAATTTTTTCACATTTGCTATTCGAAACGGTTAAAAAATCTATTATATTTTTCGAAATCAATGAGATGCCAAAAAATAAGAAGAATGCAAAAACAAAATATCACAAAAATAGAGATTAATTTGCGTGATTTACCACTAAGAACTATAGTTTAAGCGAAATTTTACTACTTCTTGAGAAACAATATAGAAAGTGTCAATTATTTTAAATATAACCTCTAACTCAATCAAAACACCAACTTTAAATACGGACCAAATTTCCATTTCATGGACTAAGCCTAAAAAAAATTTCATTTAAATCATAATGCTTTCAAATCGGGTCGAATACAAGTTGTAATCATATTCTGCTCTCTTGCGGAGGAAAACACATTGTGAATTATGTAAATTTTGTGTATCATTGTTTCTCAACTTATATGTATATATTAATCGATTCATAAAATTCATGAACATAGGCAAAACAAAAATTATAATCCATATATTATGAACCTTTTCTCTCATAAAATTGACCATCATTTTATTTGGGCTTCTAAAATCCCAGCTACAAGAAATAAATGATTAAATTCACTCTATTCCCTGAAGTTTCATGCGTTTTTTAATTTGAACCCTAATGTTTAAAAATTGGCAATGTACCCCCTTAATGTTTCAAAAAATTTTAATTAAGAC
This sequence comes from Corylus avellana, assembly GCF_965113065.1. NCBI lineage: Eukaryota > Viridiplantae > Streptophyta > Magnoliopsida > Fagales > Betulaceae > Corylus > Corylus avellana. The sequence goes on from NC_142498.1 coordinate 1,259,826, forward strand.
CCTCAATTACTAATTTTCGTCCAATTGAACAGAAATCATCCCACATACATCTCACATGGGATTTTGATGCCCTCTATTTCAATTTTGCCCTCATTCAAAACTTATGAAATTGAGGGTAATTACATAATTTCATAGGTTTTAATGAATGCAAAATTGAAATAGAGAGTATCAAAATCCCACGTGAGATGCACGTGGGATGATTTTCGTCCAATTAGACGAAAATTAGTAACAGAGGGTCTAAATTGAAAATTTTTAAGACATTAGGGGATTAAATTGAAAAATCTCTAAAATTTTATTTACTTTCCCCTAAAATAAAATAAATTTTATTTATTTTCTTTCAAAGTTAAACTGACATGAGAATGTATTTGAAGAATAAATATCAATTTAATATACTAAATTAATCAAATTTTATGAATTAATATCAATTTATTAATATTTTTTAAAAAATGGTCCTTAGAAAATAGGTTTTCAGTTTCCCTAGGCTTACCATGAGCCACGTGTGCTCCCATACGTGCCAACAGTAGCAGCCGCCATGTGTCTCCTAGACCAAACCGTCCCTCTTCTTCGGAGCTGCTCACTCTTCGACTACTTGTGCCGCAGGCAACCTAAATGTCATAGCTCAGACAGAAACAAAGAAAAAGAAAAAGAAAAAGGATTGCGTTGAAAAGGATTATCAAATGAGGACAGTTGTTTCGCGGTTGATCCTTTCTAAATCATGGATTTCCAGGCACAAGTAAGTTCTCTAAACCGCCAACTTTTTTTCATTTTATTTTGAGTTTACTTGGATCAATTTTTATTCTTCTGTTTCGTATAGGTTTCTCTTATAATGTGATAATTGCTCGGTCTTAATTTTTGTTTTCCTATGTTAATTAATGCTTTGATTGTTGCATTTGGGACCTGAAAACAATCATTTTGACCCAAAAATGCTTCTGCTTCGTTTCAAATTCTAATTATTTGTCTCTGGCAAAAAATTTTATGATTTGTTGGATGATTTTATGCATATGCTGTAAATCTTTCAATGACATATGAAATGGATCCTACTGCATTGATAAATTTGTTTGTAAAAACAATTGGGTCGGTGAACTTTGTGGGTTTTTTGCCCTTTTGAGTTTTAGTTGTCTAAAGTTTGTAGGATATTGCTGCCAAACTTCTCTTCTTTCTCTTTTTTGTAGTAAGCTATGTATCTTTAACAAATAAATTGCTCTGAGTGCGACTTTGATCGGCATGATCTCATCTTCTTGGGTCAGTCAATCTTTTTGAAGCTTGTTGCTCACATTGATTGGTACTGCATCTTCTTCTATTTTTAAGCTCATCATTATACTAATGGAATACAGTTGATTCGGTATTTACGAAGTATACCAATATTAGCCCGTGCATGGGACATACCTGTAAGACATGATTAAATTCTCATATTCTCTAAATATTTGAGACCCTGGAAAGGCAAAATTTACTAAGCTATAATGCTATTGACATCATTTACTGGGCTATTTGGTTCTGGCTTTTTTCTCCCCCTGTATTTTTTATTCTAGATAAGTTAGTTGCTTTCATTTTGTAACATGAATGTGAGTGAGTCTTATGTCCAATTGAGACAGCATGTTGACTTTATAATTGACCATTGCCTACAATGATACAAAACTTTTTATACTTGTATTCCTATCAATGTAGTACAATGGCTGCAACCAGAAATGGGAGACATTTGTCTACAGATTCTACCAAGGTTGACGAACCATTCAAAGTTGAGGAAGCAGAGACAGTAAATGTTCCCCCACCTCCAACAGAGAAGGTATTACACTGTGAGGACAGCAGTTTATTCCAAATTTTTTAATCCATCAGTCTTGTTGTACAGATTCTTGTACACTCTTGACTTTGACTTATATGCATTTTGACTCAGTTACTTGTGTTGGGTGGAAATGGATTTGTTGGCTCACATGTTTGTAGAGAAGCTTTAGATCGTGGTTTGTCCGTTGCCAGTCTCAGCAGGTATAAAGCTTTTAATACCCATAAGTCTTTTGTAGGTTTCCCTCACTGACGGTACTTATCTAGGTGGATGCAACTTCTTGTGCCTGCTGATGCTAAAGATATTTTGAATACAATGGCTTGTCAGTATATTAGCCCTTATGTCATTCTAATACATAAAAATCCGGGATAATCTAGTTTTATTATATAGGAACATAGATCACTAGAAGTTCAAAGGATGCAATGACAGTGAGAAAGCTATGCATAATTAGCATTTGGAAAATAAGTAGATTAATATATCTTTGCTGCAAGTACTTGAAATAATATACTGTAAGCGCATCTTGCGTTCTGTCGTCTTGGTTCTACTACTTAGCACTACTTGCTTGTGCTACCCAATGCTGCAGTCCCCTGATGAATGTACTTAACTGCCTTCATTTACTTGGATTTGTATTAGTGATTTCAATTTTTTGACTAAAATATAGAGTTTAGGCATCTCAAGCTGACTTGTCATGAAGCAACTAACTCTTTTTTTTCTTTTATGAGCATAAAGCAACAGTGTTGAGATAGGTCCACTAATAATTTTCTTGTAAACCAGCAAATATGATTCAAAGAAAAAAAAACTTGGAAATATATTTCCACAATCTTAGTGAAAACTTTCATAATGCTGTAGAAGATTCTTTATAGGAACTTCTGGTTCTTTATGGTGGTTGGATCAAAATGTAAGGTTTTCCCTTGTATGACCATTTAGATTTCCATTCTCTTTGGACGTATATATATTTTTTTAATAATAAGATGGTTTATTAGGAAATAGATTCTCTTTGGGCTGTATTTGCCATCCCCCTTTTCAGCAAACTTCATTTTTGTTCTCTCTTGTGATAAGGTACATGTTTTTTTCGTTAATGCTTTTCTTCTTCATTTCAGGTCTGGTCAATCATCTATACATGATTCTTGGGCTAACAAAGTGACCTGGCATCAAGGTTTGCTTTCTTGTATATTATATTTCTTGATGACCTTGTACTTGGTATGGTGTAATGCCTCTAAACTTTTCTTCCCATTGCCAGGAAACCTCCTTTTACCTGATTCATGGAGAGAAGCCTTGAGTGGGGTGACATCTGTTGTAAGTAGTTTCTTATCTTTTGATGGATGCTTCTTATGAGTTATGGCTGACAATGTGCTTATAATATTGTGGATAGGGGATTCCTTTGAATTGTATCTCATAATTTCTACTATCAAGCTTAGGTTCTGTCTTTATTCCTTTGAATTGCTTGAAGAATTAGAGCATGCAGGGTAAAGGGGAGGAAGTGTTTGGGATTATCATATGGTTGCCTTTTTTAGGAGTATCAATTAGTTGGCTCCAATTTGTTAAATTGATGGAGATTTTTCTTTTAAGTTAACAATGGAAGCAACTGAGCTTTGTGATATCAAGAACAACATTTTCATAAATGTAGCTTGGTTGTGGGTTGTGAGATCAATGAGTGCCACTGCTGAAGAAGATAAAAACAAAAAGCAAATGTATTTTTGATAGGGTAAAGGTATTACCCATTGAGACAAGTTGTGCAAAAGTTGATTGAGATTAGGGCTGGCAATTTTTACATGACCCACGAACCCGACACGAAAAAAAGGTATTGGGTTTTACCTTATCATGTTCGGGTCTTAATCGGGTCTACCCGTTTAAGACCCGGTTAATTTCGTGTCTAGCGGGTCAACCCGCCAGACCCGGTTATTGTTCGGGTCTGGCGGGTCGACCTGCCAGACTCGGTTAAAAAAAAAGGGGTCAAAAAAACCCTAAAGAGTCGCCTAAACGCCTTACGTCTAATTCCTAAATGCCTTACGCCTCGCCTAGTACGCCGCCCGCACCTCTCTCTTTTGCTCTGAGACTCTTGGTCTCTCTCCCTCTCGGCTCTCTCTCTCTCTCTCTGTCTTTCTGCAGTCTGCACTCTGTCTCCTTGCCATCGCCGTCGGCCACGCCTCCTCACCCTCACGGCAGTATGTCTCTTACTCTCTCTCTTGCGCTGAAAGGTGGAAACAGTGGTGGTGGGAGGTTCTGGTTGATGCTGATGATCTGTACAGCTCTGATTTTTTATTTTGAGGAAGATAAGGAGAAGACAGTTTTGGCCTCTTCATTAGATTGTGCTTTCTATGTTGGAAAATTTGTTTTTGGGTTTTGTCCATTATATTAAGGTTGATGTTCTAAGTGGGATTTTGTCAAAAAATTGTATGTTCTCTGTCTTTTTGTGCTAGGATGGTTGAATCAACATATTGTGTTTGTGTATTGCCCCGATTTTGTCAAAAAATTGTATGCTTTCTATGTCTTTTTTTTTTTAAAAAAATAAAAATAAAAAATTAGGGTTTAGGGTTTTTAACGGGTCGGGTTGGGTTACCTTTTAAGAGCACGGGTCGTGTCTTGATATGACCCGGTTATTTTAAACGGGTCGTGTCAGGTTACTTGGCTATTTTCCGTGTTATAATCATGTCAGACCCGCTAACCCATTTAGCTAAACAAGTCGTGTTCATGAATAGGTTAATCGTGTAACGGATACCCACAGGTCGTAATTGGGTCGTGTCAGGTACCTATTTTGCCAACCCTAAATTTGAGATGCTTTAGCCTTGAGTAGTAAGTGTTGTTTACTGCACAAAAGAGTAGTGACAGATTTATGATGAAACAATGAAAAAAGAAACTAGATGTTTGTGAATGAGAGTGAGAAGAAATTTAGGTTCTTCATTCAACCAAAAAAGAAAATTATGAATTGAAAGGATCTTTTTAAGTGGTTCGAAGCAGATCTCCACAACTGACCTAAAAGTCTGAATCTGGGTGTCTAGAAATGAGTTCAAGACCAAACTTTCTGCTGTGAGGAGCTATGAGTTTCTTGTATGGAATTGTTTTTACATTTATGTGTATTGTGCATGAAGAAGGCAAGGTTGGAAACTCCCCCACCCAGAACTTTTACCCTTAGCTTTCAGTATTCTCCTTCACTGCTAGATGTTTCTGTTCATTATTGCTTTCTTGGTGAGATGTATGTCTTCTCGGCTAATTAAAGTTTATATCCTAGATCTCCTGTGTGGGTGGTTTTGGCTCCAACTCTTATATGTATAAAATTAATGGGACTGCAAACATCAATGCAATAAGAGCTGCAGCAGAACAAGGTATTATACATTTTACTGTTTATTACTATTTGAAGACTGCTCAAATGGATTGCCTGAGTACTACTGGACCCTTATGTTGTTTATAGGACCTGTTGAACCATATAACTCAATGTCTCACCTTAATCAATTTAGTGACTCTCTTTCTCTCTCAGGATGATAGACAGTTGATGTGGCTGCAGTTTATATTCTGATTTACATTCCTTGGCTGCAGCTGCTTCCATTTTCTTAACTAATAGATTATGCTTGACTAGGAGCTTGAGCTCCAACAACAAAGCTTGGCTTGAGCCAAGCTTGAGGACTATATACATTCTTTAAGCCATGCTTGAACATTCAAAGCTCAGTTTGGTTCAGCTCATCTGCAATCTGACACTTCGTTACTTTTTTTGGGTTGGATGATTTGCTCTTGATCCTGCAGGTGTGAAAAGATTTGTGTATATATCTGCTGCTGATTTTGGCTTGGTAAATTACTTACTGCAAGGATATTATGAGGGAAAGGTATTGCTGTCACATCTGGAAATTAATCCTCGATTCTGAGCATTGAAACGCGTCTTAAAAGATATTTATCGCCATAATGTTCATTTGAAATGCCATATTGAACTCAAAATTGGGCTATCAATTGCACCCTGTTATGTGTGATTTAGGTTTAGTAGTATGTATATGATTTAATATTTTTGTTTTTATTTTAACTACAAATTTTGGGTTTCAAGGATTTGTATGTATTTGGAAATTATCCACATCTTCTTCTATAGTTCTTTGGATATTGTTTAATTTAGTTATTTTAGTAAGCAAAAACCAGATTGTTTACTTTGATGTTCTAAGTTTAGTACCCAGAATCAAAACTGTGTGTAACTGAGGGCTTCAATTTTTACATTGAATCAAATTCTTAATTGATTTGTTAAATGCGCCACTACCATTTCAAATGGTAACAAACAATTTGAAAAAAAAAAAAAATTGAAAGAGGCATTTCAGACCCTTACAGTCCATCATTGTCACAGAGAGAGCTTGCTAAGTGATTATTTATCCCCTTTTTGTTTTCACAATGTTACTATAGCCTGTTTAAGATAGGTTGTCTTTTCATTACCTTGCTGAGTTAAAAAGGTTTGACTTACTATTGTTTTTGTGAAGTAGCATTTATCTTTGTCACATTTTTCTTTCTTTGTGGCATTTGGTTATTCTAATGGGTTTCATGCCAAGCTGGCTCTGTGGAGGTTGTGGATGATTCCATATCCTTTCCGGCCTTGTGGTAATAGTGGCAATTAAGTTGGTTTTTTTGCCTATATGTTTTGTGTAGCTCTGAATTAGTTAGATTCTTCACCTCGAGTTTTATAAGAATAGAAGTAGCGTATTATGTGTAAATTAATCAATATACAAAAATAGGACAATACAGCTTTTTTTTTTTCAGTAGTACAAGACAAATGTTGAAGAATAAGTTAATATGTGAAATTAAGACCACACAGATTATTATCACAACAATTCAACAAATGAGCAAGAGCTTGTTGGTTACTTTAGTCTCATCATATGCATTTCTATTTACTTAAGGCTAAGAAGCATCATTATAATCTACCAGTAGAACGGTATAGTAATAAGCAAATCTACTATTTTGTTGTAATTATTTCCTTTTTTAATGAAAAATATTAGTGTTTACCTTTTTTTACAATTCTCAAGTGTGGTTTCGTTACAATCTTAAACAAAAAAGACAATACTTGGTGTTGACATAAGCTAGATAAATAAAAGTGTTTGTAGAATGTGGTGCTTAATGAAAGGTTGTTTACCTTCCAATTTTATCTCATGCAAAATCTTTTTTGCATCTTTTTTTTTTTTGTAGAGAGCTGCTGAAACAGAGCTACTAACCAAATTTCCTTATGGTGGTGAGCTTTCTCACTCTTTTTATGTATTGTTTTATGCCTATCATTTTTTATTGCAAGTCCTTTGAATAAGAACCGAGAGCTGAGTAGACCTACTTAAAACTTTTGAACTCAAAAAACTAAATGATATTACCATCTTTTAGTGAGGAATATGAATTCTGGATCTCATCATTCAAATTAATTTACCCAATAGTGTAATAAACATGAAATTATCATTTTGTTGTAGCTGAGTAGAGGAGGCTACAGTATTAGTTTATTTTTCTTGTTATAATAACAAGATATGTTAGTGATCTTTTCAGGAGTGATTCTGAGGCCTGGGTTTATTTATGGGACTCGCAGTGTTGGGAGCATGAAGATACCTTTAGGTGTAATTGGTTCTCCTATGGAGATGGTAAAGTCCTGTGCTTCCTTTGAATAATATATACTTATCTTTTTCAAATGTTCCTTATCTATGTTGGAACCATTGAAGATGAAAAAAATATGTGATTCATCTGAGTACCTGGTTTAACTAGATTCAGCCAGTGTCTTCTTTTGCTTTGTCTTTCAACCTAACAACTGATTGCTTGCTTGCATATGAGATTTATATATCATACTCTTTTGTAAGTTGTGTTTCCATTTTGTTGTTTGTCACCTTTGAGGGTAAAAGTGTGCTCCGGAACTACTTGCCAGAGGCTTCTAGATTTATTTTGTAGGCTTTTAGAGCTTTTAAAGTAGGGTGAAGAATAGAACTAGTTTTTGAAGAGCTTGGGATGGTAGCATCGCCTGGAATCAAGCATATGGATTTAACATGCCAAACTATTGAGAGTTTAAGACACTCAACTCAGAATAACAACTACATGGAGTCAGCTACATGGTCTTTTTACACCATTGTGCTTCTTAGAGCAGTATTCTTCATTGATGTAATTAATGCAAAGGATTTGCATATACGAACTAATAGTCAATCATTTAGAGGTTCACTATTGTTTGCAGTAGATCCTTCGACCTTAAGTGCACATCCTGGATCCCTAATGATTGTAAGCTATTCTCTTTCTTTCAGCATAAAACAATTTATGTCATCAGTTGTTTTCCTTGTAAATTTTTGTATAAGACACACTTTTCTCTTTCTTTGAGCTTAAACACTTTTCTATTTTCAAAACAAGAAAAACACTTCTCTTGAAACCATTAACAAACAATTCAAAACGTAAAACATTTTTCAAATGTGGATTCGACCAAAAACAATTCCCAACTTTGTTTCACTTCAAAATAGTTTTTCGAACAAAACCAAAAAACACTTTTCAAAACCGTTATCAAACACTTTTGTTATTCCTCTTCGGTTTTCTAGTGTTGAGGTAAAACCTTGTAGGACAGCCAAAAGATACCTACGTCCTGAGGAATATTTTGATAGTGTTTTAGACTGCCCTTCTACTTGCTTGGACAGGTGAGCCTCATAATGGCTCTCATATTTGTTATCCGGACAGCAAATTGTTGGGGATACGGATTTCTAACAGTTAACCAAATGGTACCTAGGTTGGAAAAGCGCCCATGATGAATGTTATGTGCATTTTGACAACATGTTCCACTTTTCATTTTCTACTAGGCACCTGAAGGTGTCATAAAGTTTCGTGAGAAATGTGATTCGTTTGGAAACAATCAGAAGAGCCTTTGTGTTTAAAGTTGCAGATCAAGAAACCTTGTGCTTACAAACTGTTGACTAAATTGTACTCAAATGTTGCAGGTTCTCAAACATGCAAAACCGCTGACCCAGCTGCCACTTGTTGGGCCTCTGCTCAACCCTCCTGTCAATGTTACTGCAGTGGCGAAGGTGGCTGTCAGAGCGGCGACTGATCCAGTTTTTCCACCCGGCATCATAGACGTCCAGGGAATACAACGTTATAGCCAGCAAAATTCAAAATAGAAACGTTGGAATCCCGTTCTCTGTTTTGTTTTCTTTACCCATACAGAGTCGACGCTAAGCTGTTGAAAAATCTCACTGAATGAAAAAACTTTACTATTTGCTGTTATTGGTTAATTGAAGAATAATGATTTGAAGATTATGTCAGTTTTGATTGTGGTGCAATAACACGCGCTGAAGTATGCACGCACTTTTGTTGACCATTGTTTCTGATATATATAAAAAAGGTGGCAATTTATATTCACAAGTCAGGTTTGTGTCGTATGAAGGCACGGATATAAGATTATTTATTTAATTAAACAAGTTAAATCTTTCGGTCTTAATTCATTAATCTTATGTTGGGTTTGTATCATATATTACAAACCGTGTCAAAAAAAATTGACCTTAATATATATTTTGGTGACTCAGAATTAATGACAACTTCTTTTCAATTGGTAAATGTATATTAAGTCTTTATCTTCAGTTTTGAAAAGGGGAGGATTATTTTCCTCCTTTTCAAAAATGTACTAAACGAAGGAAATGGATAATAATCGTACCCCTTTATGGATAATAATCGTACTCTTTATTATTATCCCTGTTAGCACCTCTGGTGGTACCTTTTATGACACAAGCCCTACCTCTCACCTATGATAGGCTTATTCTTTTTTTTTTGGGGGGAGGGACCCAAAAGGCAAAAACCTGAAGGATCTTGAAAAATAATGGTGATAATTTTTCCATTAGGTGTTTATCACATGAGAGAATAACAGAGTAAAAGGATGATGAAACCTTGCATTTTTTGATTAAATGCAACCTTTTGAAGAGTTGTGTCTGATCACTATGAACGGACGTGTCTCCATGGGAACCTATCACTATGGGAGAATTTGATATGTGAGGGTACTGGGTACACACGTTATAGTGTGTAATTGACCATCACAAACCTACAAAACATGTAAAAGGGTGACAATTCGTGTATGCGTGTCGAATTCAGATCAATAAAACTATATATGTTAATTCTAATCTAACGTATTTAATTAAACGGATTAGCCTCATCAACCTTAACCTGTTAATTTTGTGTTAAGTTCATCAGTTACATCAAAAATTATGGGCCTGACCAAAAGGTGCAAATCCCCACTTGTGGTTTAGGTGCTTAGGTTTAGAAGCATAATTAAATGAAACCCTACGTCATGCATCCACCAAGTAGTGGAAAGTGAGAACAAGTGCCTCTCTTTCTCTCTCTCTCCCTCTCTCATATTTCTTCTTGTGACAAAAAAAAAAAAAAAAAAAAAATTCCATAAGCAGATTGTTACGAGGGTTTCCTTTTGTTAACTAGATTAGATTAGACGCTAACCTCTTGTTTAAAATGAACCAATGAAGTATATATGGCCCTATCTAAGTGCCCTATCCACTATGAGCATTATATTAGAGTCCTTTATAATATCATGGATATTTGCCCCCAACAGATTATTATGATGAATAGATGTGATATATATTCTTCTCTCCTTTTAGGCTTTTGGATAGTTTATAATTACTATAAATCGTGATCTGTTTTCACATAAAATGAAAAGAGAAACCTAATCTAAGCTACCAAAATATAATGAGTGCGTTATTAAGGATATCACATCTTTTATTCTAAACCGCTTACAAACTAACGTTACAGTATATAACTTAGTACTCTATGTCCCCAAGGGATAGTTCAATCGGCTGGAGATCACGCCTTATGAAGCGAAAGTCACTAGTTCGAATCCTCATTCTCCCTCTTGTGCAGATATGTCAAAAAAAAAAAAAAAAAAAAGTACTCTATGTGACACTTACCATGCCACGCGGATAACACTCACTTTCATAAAATGTAAACTGTCACGTGAGTTTGTAAAAGAATTATAATAAAAAATTGTAATATTTCAAGCATTTTTCTTACACCCTAATAAAGAAAAAGAGAGAGAGAGAGAGATTGATTTTGATTGTACATGATTTGGTGGTTCCACACTGGATTGAAGTAGGGTAGCTAAGAGATGGATAATATTTAAGAAGTATAGTATAATTAATTGAAGTAATAAGCAAAGATTATGAGATAAAGTACGGAGAATCAGATTATCTAGTAAGGTTGTGAAAGGAAAGGTTCAAAGGTTGTCACTATTAAATTCCAAGAATCAAACTTCACAAATCAACTCAACTCCAAGTGGCGTTGAGAGAGGGAAAAAAAAAAAAGAGAGTATCTTTTTTTCTTTTCTTTTTTTGAGAAAAAAGAGAGTATGAAGCATCAAAATTGATACAAAAACAAGTGCACAGAGAGAGAGAGAGAGAACATGTCAACGTAACCAAATAGAATATAGAATCGATCAATTCAAAAAAAAAAAAAGAAAAAGAATAAAATCAATACTGAATAAACAAGGTCAGGTTATTCATGAACATGAGAAAAGGTGACAAACAAATGTGAAACATGTCGGGTGCGATGAACTTAAGTAGATGAAATTCTTGTGTAATTAAGCAAAGCAGAAAAGACTCGACAAATAAAAAAAGAAAAAAAGTAAAGTTGATTTTGGTGCTATCTATTGCTTGAAAGAATTAAGGTGTGTAATTAAGGAGATTGACAAAAGAAAAAGCTGATATGAATATTTTGCGATCCAAGAGGCCAATTGATAATAAAAATCTTGCATGAGAGAGAGAGATTGTTGGGATTCCGATCTTCTACAATTCCTTGTTACAGTCATTTGCCCAAAGTGCAGGGTATAAGAGAAATTGTAATGGGTCGTGAGAAGGGCATCCTATTCCTACAAGCAAATCCAGGTGGACTCCTTGCTCGGTCGGTTAGAGAGTCTATGCTCGATTCTAAGAATAAGAAAAATTCTAGGAATCTCTAATTGTAGGAGATTTCGATTCGAGAAGTAGTTGAGAATTTTTTTGTTATGGTTTTCCTTGGGTTTTTTCTTTCTTTCTTTCTTGTTATTTTGCTACTTTGGGCTAGTTTTGGGTTGTGGTTGCAAGCAAACCACGTAGCTTTGCTTTGACACAACCCCAGAGAATAGACTGCCCCCTCTATCCTTCAAAAATGGTCATCCTTGAGATGATAACAAGGTGGAAATCTCTCTCTCTCTCTCTCTCTCTCTCTCTATATATATATATATATATATAGGAATTAAGACTTTAGAGGGGTGAATACCGTAAATTGTCATGTTAAGTTTTTGGACAATTTTACCCCTCTAAAATACACTAACTTAATACTTTTAATTTCATTTGAAATGGAGAAGATCATTTTCCATTGTATAGATATAGTGGTTAATTAATAGAGATGGTTTGGTTCCTCTCCTGTTTAAAAAAGTAATGCAAAGTTCATTATATATCTCTGTGGGACTGACGTAACGGACTATTAAGTTTTTAAACAAAACATGAGACGAAAGGATTAACTCCAACAATTAGATGATCTCAAATATTATATGGATACTTTTTGAAACTAAGGTGGGGATTTGATAATGAGGATAAACACAAATACTAAAAAAAAAAAATATTCCCAGAAATCTATCAGTAGATTCCTATCAAGTTAGTGCTAAATATCCTATCAAAATGAATAATATCTTCCATAACAGCAAGCAAACAAGTGTAGAGTGCATGTATAATTACTTTAAAAAAAGTATATCCAAAAATGAGTTTTGGATTTCCATGGCTAATTATAAGTCTTATCTACTTTTCTTAATCTTAATGTGGAAACCCTAATCCTAATCTTATGCTTGTCATAAAGATCATATGGTGTTTCTCAATTTTTCATTAGGGTTCAGGATAGGCTGCAATCCCTGCTTAGATTTTAATCTACCTAACTATATATAATTTTGATAAGATTCAAGGCTCAAAAACGTTAATCCCATAAAAAACCTCATTCAATTGCCCACCCAATTACAGAGACATGCAATTGTAGAGAATTCCCAATTGCAAAAAACCCTAATCTTCTCTACAGGGAGGAACAAATTGGGTAATATTAGTAGCAAAAAGTACATTAATTGGTGGAAGATGATGAAATATGGGAGCCCCCACACACTTGTCCAAATGAAAAACGTAGGGACCTCCACACACTTGTCCAAATATCATATGATGTATATCAATTTTTTTTTTTTTTTTTTTTTGATTTATGGATCTAGCTAGTATATTATACCCGAGATCAGAATTGGCTGCAATCCCCTGTTCGATTCCAACATTCCCAACTAGATGTTCCAAAATAAAACCCACTTGTCTGAATAAACGCTCAAAACTTGCTCGAACAAGTAAACTCGGTAGAGAACCTCTCTTACTGACCTACTAAAATTGGTAATGCTAGTCTCAAAAGGCAGATTGGTGGAAGATGATGACATATGATCGAGTGGGGAGCCCACACACTTGTCCAAATGGAAAACGTAGGACCCGCACAAACAAAGTTGTCGAAATGGAATATGGTCGGGGGATCCAAACACTTGTAGAAAAGGGTGATGAGTGGGGTACCCACACAGTGAGTGCGCGCCTGCTCAGGGGCTATATTTATGCTTTGTTACGTAGATGAAGTCGTAAACTCCAAATATAGGAAGGGTGAGGGGCCAAAGTGCAAGAAATATTGCCGCAAGCAACGGGGCGTGTTGGGCGAAGAGGATGGCAAGCAAAGCATAAAGTGGTGGTGGTGGGGTGGTGCACTATACATACATATGTCTTAATCTTCCATCCATCAAGTTTTGTCTACTTTCCTTATAATTAAGCTCCATCTAGGGAGGGTAATAGCTAGCCTAGGGCATGCCCTCTAAGGGGGCACATATGAACAGAACTACAGAAGGCTACTAAATGAAAGATATGATGGGTATTATAATTTTAATTTTCGCTTTTATTATGACGTGAAACTCTTTCATGATAGAGTGACCAATTAATTTTTGTCGGATAAACTCCAGATTAGGGCTGGCAAAATGGATTGGCATGTCAGGTTCTTATCAACCCGGTTGACCTGTGAACCTGTTTATGCCAACCTGAACCCGACATGTTTATATAAACGTATCGAAAACCTAAATCCGAACACGACATGTTTTCTTAATAGATAACACGATACGACACGTATAACTCATTTAGATAAACGTGTCGTTTCGGGTACCCATGAATACGTTAAACTTAGTTGTTAATAGGTTTCAACACGACTTGGCCCGGCCCTACCCGATAGAGAAGTAATTTTAATTTTTATAAGCTAAAAAAATATATATTAAAAAGAAAATAAATAAATAAACGGGTCAACCCACGAACCCAACACAACACGACCTATTTATGACTCGAATCCGGTTAACCTAAATCCTAATCTTAAAATTATGTGTCGTGCTCGCGAGTCGCGAGTTAAATTGCCAACTCTACTCTGGATCCACGACTCTACCACTCGAACAACTTATTTTGTTCTTAACCAATCCCCTAGCCTTGTGGATCTTGGGCCACCTCAAAATTTTAAAAAATGTTATAAAAAAAATTATTTGTTTATAATGGTATAAAAAAATTTTGAGGTGGTACAAAATTTTTGGGTAAATTGTATATTACAAATATTTCTTTTTTCTTTTTCTTTTTTCTATCATCAACTATTGCAATATTGAAGAACTCAGCCATGTTTTTAAGCAGTGAATAGTAATCGCAGCACCTTTGATGGCAATGTTTTGGACCATGTCACCATCAACATTTTGCATTGTGTAACTATATATATATATATATATATATATATATGATTACGACAAGGACTCAGTAATCTACGAGCATTTGGGTACATTCCCACTACATAAATATTTTAGAGCAACCACAAAGAAGATCAAAAAAATAATAATTGGAGGGAACAAATCTTTTCTCTTTATTTTCTCATCTTTTTTAGCGGGAAATAATTTGGCTTTGAACTTCATCATGTTCATGGAGGTCTGACTATCACCATGACACCGTCATAATTAAAACACGATCGAGCATCAAAAGAAAACCATGCAACCAAATTTAGTGAACATTTTTCATGTGATTAAACACGAATGGAGAGGATTTATTTCATTGTCAAAATTAAAGTTGACGAATCTTATTTGGCGTGACACCATGTTCAAATGAGGTTTCACCATTTACTCTGTTAAATACATACAACAAAATAAAATCTTAACTGAAATATGATAACTATTACGGTTAATGCAGCGGAAAAGCAAGCCACTGATGAGGTGATATTTTGACTATGACCTAATTGTAGTCGAAGCTAAATTGTAAACCTAGTTCTGAGATCATAATGTGCATCTTTAAACAAAATGAAGAAAATTGACCTATTTGCGAGTGTATTTGAATAAAAATGATGGCTTAAAAGTTTTCACCATACATTTTGAAACCGCTAAACCAAACGGACACCATTCTCAAAAATGTCTTTATAGGAATGTAAATAAAGAGAGTTATATCATGACCCTACTGATCACAGTAAAATGCAGTAAATTTTCCCATTTTCTAATTGGAATTAAATTGGTTTATATGAGAAATTAAGTTTATTGTCCGGTTCATGCCTTCAGGGAGACCATCATGTTTGCCAAGATCATGTAATTGAGACAGCAAAATTAAAACTAAGATCATGTAATTGAGTAACTTGAACTAAAAAAAGTCATACAACCATACCCCCCCTCCAAAAAAAAGGAAATTAGAGGAAAGGTTTCCTTAAGAGACAATTAAGTATTTATTAAAATCACAGTTCGATTTTTAAAATTGTGAGTTGTTTTAAAAATATGTGCCCTATTTATTCAAATGCACTCACATATGAAATATTTTTTATAATCTTGTTTAAAAATATGCTTTTAACTTGTAAAATCACTTAGTCAAACGCACTTGAATATGTAGGGACCATGTTGCAATTGAACTCAAAACTGATCGAAAATATCTTATCCACAGCCATGCAGCACATTGGGAGCAAGGTCTAAAAGCTTGCAGACGGATTGTCCTCTTAGAAATAGTGCTGCACATAAAAGGATTCAAATTTCTAGCAATTTGTTGTCTAAATTATTAGTAATTTAAGCGGTAAATATAATATAACTTTTATCGAGCCTATACCTTCTCGAACAGGGAGACGGGCTATTCGAGATCTACTCGGATAAATAAACTTCATACAAACTTTGTCTTATAAAGTGCTCAAATTATTAGCAATTCAGACAACAAAATCGACCGACGGAACCTCTATCTGAAAAAAGAGATGTTTGTTGGGGTGATTGCAAGCCAGACACTAGGAAATGAAATCACATAGGAAATGATGAAGTTAAAGGAAAGTAAGGTTAGCTTTGTTGCCTCTTTACCCACAATTGTTATTCTCTTTTATCCTTGCTTAATCATTGTGGTTGCTTTAATTCCACTATACAAACATCTCATCACATTTGACACAAAGTGCGCTTTAACTGTTGCCCTAAGACAAGGACACTCAACTCAAGGCAACAAACAACAAAGTGCATGCCTCTCCGAATATGGATATAATTCCAACCATCACAAACAAAAAACATGACATAAGATTTCTAGACACGAGTGGGGAGGCTTAGAATAATATGACTCCCTCTCTCTTTAGATCTTAAAAAGAGATTATGAATTCCTGTTGCTACTTGTTTTCTCCAAAACCATGACATTCTAGACACCCTAGTGGAGGTTTAGAATAATACCTCCCTCTTTCTTTAGATCTTTAAAGGCAAGATTTTGAACTACTGTTGCTATTTGTTTTCTTAAACACCAATCATGCCAAGAGAACAGATTGCCTGCAAATGACATGATCACTCCTCTTACTTTAGTGCAATTTGCAGAGATGGCTCGACAAACCATTTACTTTAGATATGAAAAAGGCTTGGATGTATTATGTATAGTGTACTATAGCATATATACTACATCTTCTTTATAAATTGATGTGGCAGTTCACGTGAAACTGTCACATTAGCAACAATTAAATTTAATTATTTAATAGTTGACGTGGTTTTACGTGGACTTATAATCCTGACGTGACAGTCTATATAGCACTATTGTTACTTCAACTACAATCAAATTTGCTGTAGCACATAATAAACATCGTAAAGGTGAGCTCCTCCCTCAACTATTGAATCAGCTCAAACTAACCCATTCTCGGCAGAGTCTCAAATCGGCCCATTGACAATAAAACTTATAAGTCAACTAAACATTATCCATTCGAGGACAACCTAATCCGACCTGATCCATGTTGGTCGGACCTATTTGAATTAAGTTGGTCGAACCCAGCGCAACCCAAAGAAACAAGTGAACAGGACATAAAGATAAATGGCATCTATTATATCTTAGCCATTACCACCTAAACTACTGACATCACGTTATTATCAAGAAATGACGAAACAGATTTTGTAGTGAGTAAAGACCACAAAATCAAATTATGTTAGCCCTTCAGCCTCTCTCTCTTAACTACAGTGCACAAAAAATGACTTATTAAAAAAAGAAGATAATTTGGTCATTTGGAGGTACATTCATTTTTCTAGGCAAATATTGACTTAAGTATAAGGTTGACCCTCGATGAATCACTTTTTTAAGAAAATACTGACTTAAGTATAAGGTTGACTCTCAATGAAGCACTTTGAGCTTACTTCCCTTTTATCTTTACAAAAATACTCTTGCTCAAATGACCTAGCGTGTGATCAATTGATTCTTCACCGTCATGTGTTATGGAGCTCTTGATCAAAGGAGATCAACATGACAACATGTTCTTCACCATGTATAATGCGGTTTCAATGTAAATGTATGGTAGGATTTCGTAGGATGACCATCTAATTTTACATGTCTTTTGTAAATGTTGTCTTCTAAAAAAAAAACAACAAAACAACAAAACACGTGAAGCCAATGTGCTACACCTACATCTTAGAGATATACCCACACTAGTACTAAGAAAATACTAGAACATCATGAATCACGTTAAATAGTACGAGGGGGCTCCAAGCCGAGCGTAATGCTCTTGAATCTTGATTGGAAGTTGGAACCCTTTTGCGAGAGGGTGAAAAAGCTGGCGTTCGTCCCCATGACAGTCGATCGGAGGGTCACGATCATTCCATCTGTCTTCACTCTCGGGCCCACTTGCACCAACAACCGGTCCAATACTTCTGAGCCCCACCAGCTGTCCCAATGGGAGACACCATCCTAGAGGCAAAACAGGATCTTATAAGTTTTAAGCGTATGGTACACGTTCACAACGGAGTAACCTCAGAAAGTGCACTTTTATTTTATTATTATTTTTTGAGATGTGCTGTTTATTTTTTATTTTTTATTTAGTTGACATGTTCAATCTACCTCATATTCATTTTAAATATAAATGAAAAAATAAAATAAATAATAAAAATCAAAGGTAGACTAAACATGTCACATCATCTATTAATTTTTGTTAACAATGCATCAGTTATTACTTAAAAAAAAAAGAAAAACATATGATGAATTGTTCTTGGTAACTGTCCCCTAAGAGGTAATAAATTGGCTAAAGACTATACATCATGAAGCATACTTTACTAAATCGAATCCACCTCCCCCATTTCTCGATCTCCTTATATTAACATGTCAAAAAAATAATATTAGAGTAATTACAAAATAAAAATTACAACGGATTGTGAGATTCTCATGAAATAGGATTTATAAAATAAGTCTTTTAAGTTACGACATTTTGTTCATTGCTAAAAATCCAAAACTTGTAATTGATCATTACACGTACACGCGTGCGCGCGCATATATATATATATATATATATATATATATATATATATATTAAGACTCATAATTATAATAATTTAAGAAATATTTATTAAACTATTAAATTACGAATTTTCATCTTGTTCTCATTATAAAATAAAAATATTCAAGAGTCAAATCGGGTTTATTTAATAAACAAAGTTAAAAATTTGTTTAAGCTCGCTTCTCAAATCAAATTAAATTAATTTAAACGGAGCTCAAACCTGACCCGCAGGCGGCTTTGCTATCCCATCTTGATAAACAAGTAAACAACAGTGAGCAAACGCCTGACACGTGACCCCCACGAAAAGCAAAAGCTTAAAGAAGAAAAAAATAATAATAAATAAATAAATCTAAATCCTCCTATCCCCTCACTTTTCCATTGCTATAAATGCAGCCTTCTCAGTTCTCGCTTCTCAAGCTCACATTCTATACTCCTCTCAAAAAAAAATAAAGAAACCAAAAATTAAAAGAGAGAGAGAGAGAAACAGATCATGAGGAGCATTGCAAGCACAACAACCGCTTCTTCATTGTCACCAACGCCATCGGTGTCACACGTGGCACAGCCTCAGGGACAGCGGTCGCCGTGGCACTCTCCGGTTCCGTACCTCTTCGGAGGGCTGGCGGCGATGCTGGGTCTCATAGCGTTCGCTCTGCTCCTCCTGGCCTGCTCCTACTGGAGGCTTGCCGGGCAGTTCGACGAGAGGGAAGGAGGCGGAGCCAGAGACGACGACGACAGAGATTTGGAGAGCGGTACCGGCGAAGGGAAAGAGGGAGAGGGCTCTGAGGGAAAGGTGGTGAAGGTGTACGAGGAGAAGATATTGGTGATCATGGCCGGGGATCAGAAGCCCACGTTCTTAGCCACCCCTGTGTGCGCTAAGACGGCGTCGTTTGGTGGTGGGATTGATCATTTGAATGACGGCGGCGAGAACAAAGAGGCCGGAGACAAGGCAGAAAACTGCGAGACAATGAAAAAGGAGATGGGGGATCAGCTTAATCATCATCATCATCACGCTTCCACTGAAGAAAATGGACAGCTCCAGGAGACCCCAGAAGCCCAAGATCACAACCAGTGAGGCAGAGAGGCTTAATTGGTTTCTTTTTTGTTCTCCACTCTCCACAGAGAGAGATTTTGATGAGTATTTCTCCATTTTGATCCATTTTCTTCTGGGCTTTTGGACCTTTTTTTTTTTTTTTTTGGCTTTAGTATCCGAGGATGTAAATTTTTCTGAGATTGAATAGAAGACGACAGAGTTTTCTCTTCCGAGTTAATTACAGACCAATCACCCCAAGAAATCATTATTTTCCTTTTTCTATGCACTTAAACAGTTACAGTTGGGCAATTAACCAGCCTGCCAATAATTTTCTCAGGCAATTCAAAATTTATTCGAGCAGATGAATTTTATATAAATTTTCTCGTAACAACAATTTATGCATTTAATTAATTGTTGGAAATGATCGGGTTGGGTTGTATTAAGAGTTCATATGTTCGGTCAGGTATAGTTGACTATTCGAACTCTACCTTATTGGGATTGTTCGAATACCTGCCCGAACAGGTTGAAACCGGAGTGCCCTCCGCCAGCTTTATTGCACTCACTCGCAACCCATGTTTTGTAAGCAAATTAGGAAAGTAAGGGTTTAGTGCATTAAGCACTTTGGGCAAAACCAGTGGATCACAAAACAAAAAGTGGTTCACCAAAACCACAATGAGTAGAAGTAGAAGTAGAAGTAGAAGAAGCGACGCAGCTAGCTAGGAAAGGGACAGTCATTATTTGTATTTAATTTGTATTCTCACTTCACTGAAATAAACAACAAAAAGTATTATGTATTATATAATATGATTCACTTCCCAACAGCATTTAGATCACTCAAAAATCAACTCCTAGCTAGTGGAATTGTTGCCTTAAAATACATTGGGAATAAAGGATAGAAAATGACAAAGCACATATTCTTAATGAGTCACATAAAAATAATAAAAACCACCTATGATGTATTTTATGTTTATTTGGTAATCGGAAAAATAAATTGCCCGAATTTCAAAAAAAAAAAAAAAAAAAATCAATCTAAGAAAATGACATTACAAAACCCATATGATTGAATCCGTACTTTTTGTAAAATTCGACAGCTTAATTTAAAATTTTTTTAAAAAAAAAATCATTTATTTTTTATTTTTTATTTTATATTTTTTTTAAGGATGAAAAAGACGTGTCACCAAATGGCCAGTTTTCTTGGGATGCAAGTGGGAGGCGGGAATTAAAGCTTCATTGGGTTAGCTTGATTAGGAAGGCAATGTGAAAGCTGAGCTGTCCTGCAGATGCGGCAATGCGAAACCGCGTCCGTCTAAATAAATGAGTGTTACATTTAATAAGGAATTGGATTTGATAATGTGACCCGTAACTGTAAATTAGCCTCTTTGACAGTCAGCATCCATATCTCATCGCGTGATGTAGTTCGTTGGATTAATGGTAATTAATGTGGCTCCTATTCATCAGTTTGCTTCACATAATCTCAGTCTTTACTCACCTTCTATATACGTATAAGATAACAATGGCAGATTTGGTGTTGTTGGCATTAATTTTTCGTATTAGCAGGAATTTGAATTGTTTAAAAGTTGGATATAGTGGTCAACAACGAGTAACGCTTAATTAGCCAGTTAATTACTTTGGGAGCACTTAATACAGTTTTTCCCGTGTTGAAATGTCAATATGAAGTACCTGCAAAAGAGGAGTAAAATAAGCAAATGAGCTTGTTGGTGTGAACCAACGGCAAATGTTTCTGATGCTTAATCAGTAAAGTGTTTGGGAAACAATTTAAAAATAAATATGATAGAACTTAGGGAAGAGACCAAAAATCTATTTTCCTGTAAGTTATTTTTTATAATAACCTTTCTTTTAATTGTTCTCCGACGGTTTCAGGATGACCCTTTTTTTAGTGTGTTCATTCCATGTTTGTCCACAACACTGAAGCGCGCCCTAAACTTGAGGTACAAGGCACGTAAATTGGTTATAAACAACGCTTGGGTGTCACGAAAATAGTCGAATGGTGAGAGAGAGAATCTTGTGCTTCAACTATAAAGTGAACTCGAGTTAGTGGGTCCTTATTTGGATCAACTGCAGCTAATTACTCCAAATTTCTGTTCAATCAATACCTTCAATATAAAAAATAAAAAAAAAAAAAAAAAAATTACACACATATATATATTATCTATAGGGTTTTGTTTTCATGATCTTTTGATCTCTAGGATGGAATATGGATAAATAGGAGGTAGGTGAAGATGTCAAAGCTAGCTTGGTGTTTGAACAACATTTGAGTTGATCACCCAGAACCGAGCTAAATCCCACGTACAAATTAGGCCTGCCCAAACAAATAGATTTGAGTTAGTTATGGGGCTCTCTTAATTTAATTGGATTTTCAGGCCCTAAAAATTCAATTAAATTATATATATATAGACACACACAATAGGGAATATTTTCAGAAAATCTGGATTCAGCGGCCCATTTACTAAATCTCTTGAAAAACAGACAATTCAACCCACATATATTCAGTTGAAATTATTGGGTATTTATAGAGAATCTATTTACCCAGCAAAAATTATGCAACCGAAGCCTAACCCAATCACTAAATGGGTCGGGTCAGGCATGGTCGACGATGATTTGAACTGGAGCCCAAAACTGTTTAATTTAATTTAATTATAAAGAGTTGTAAATTTCCTACACATATATATTAATTACCACTCTTAATATAAACTCTATATAGAGCAATCTCATTTATTTCACTTGTAGTAATTGTCAATAAAATTAAAAACATTGCCTACTTAGGGAATACGCCAAATTAAATCAGCATAAAAGGATTTTTTACTAACATTAATGGTTGGTTTAGGGATTAAAAAGAGTACCAAAATTGAAATTTACTCCTTGTATACGATATATTATTAGCATTGGCTTATAAATAACGAGATTATTCATGCTTGAGACCCTGTACTGAGCTTGCATTTTCGTTTCCAAAGATGAAGTGCTTTCCCGCTTTTCCTCTCCTTGTGCTGTTTTTCTTAGTTTTTTCAAGTGGTAATTTCTTTCTCTCTTCTAGAAACCATTCTGCTCCATTTGTTAATGTTTTTTAGATGATTTTTTTTTTTTTTTTTTTTTTTTTTTTTCGAAAAACCCATTCTCATTTCTTGTGCATTTCAAGTTCACATCGATCTTTTGCAAATTCATAATTGAATATGTGAAACCCATATGTGA
This sequence comes from Corylus avellana, assembly GCF_965113065.1. NCBI lineage: Eukaryota > Viridiplantae > Streptophyta > Magnoliopsida > Fagales > Betulaceae > Corylus > Corylus avellana. Next base: position 1,282,595 of record NC_142498.1, read on the forward strand.
GTTTTACAGATTTAATGGTAAATTTGTTCATCTATGTACATATGTAGATGAACAAGAGATATACAAAAGATAAAAAACGTTTATCTGCCAATTGGGTAAATATTTATACCCCACTATATAATTATTGGTATTGACATAGGTGTACGTATATGTTTTGCGACGAATTGTTGTTAAGGATATTACAATTTTTATTATATGTTTCTTATAAATTGACGTAACAATTTACTTGACACTTATAATGACAAGTATCACGTACACTTCCACGTCAATTTTTTTTTAAAAAAAAAAATGGGTATAATAAAAATTATAGTAATCCAAACATTTAAATTAATGATTTCCTTTTTGATCTTGGTTGAAAACAGGTACTCTGTTAGGAGAGGCGCAAACATGCTCCAAGCCTCCAATCAATATTATCAACTGTTCAAAGCTGGCATGTGTCCAAAGCTGTGTTAAAAACTATGGAGAAAGTATCAATGGTGGGTGCATCGATAAGGACACTTGCTGTTGCAAAGGATTGGCGAGACAAAACCAAAGCTAGATCAAATTCTACCTCATTTTACCAATTGTGTCTCGCGCGCGCGCGCGCACACATATATATATATATATATTGAAAAATCAATGTGAGGGGTACTGAAATAAATTCTAATGAATGAAATAATTCTATATTGTTGTTCGTGTGCTTAATTGTTTGTAATGAGTACTTATTTATTAATTAGTGGATTAAGTATTGTCCAGTTTTAAAACATATAGTTATAAAAAAAAATTAGTGATATATATTTTTTAAAAAACATAGTTAAATTAACGCTAAGTAAAATCGTAATTCAGCCTTTAAATTCGTGTATTTTAATCATTTTTATATATTTTCAAATTTGTATTTCTTTCGAACACACTTTTAAACTGTAATTTGACATTCGAACACACTTCTAAACTATAATTTGACTTAACCAGTATAGATACCAAATTATTACAAGCAGGATCTTTCTTCCAATGGTTGCACATTTTGACTATGGAAGTTGTGCAATGGTAGGTTAATTATGAGGAAACTTAGGCCTCATGCAAACAATAAATATTTTAACAAAAAAATCTCCTTTTTTTTGTTGGGTATTTGGGGCTTTTTGACTCGACCAGATATTCAGAATACTATGCAAAAACCCCCTTTACACAGGTCAGTTAAAGTTTAGGCTTTTGCCCGTGCCATGCCCGAATTATTGTTTACACTCGAAGAGCTAGCATCGAAACTTAGACATGAATCACATGATACTTCATAAGGCATTACTCCAATTAAATAGAGGGTAAAAAAAAACAAAGAAGAGAGATAAACTAAAATTCTAAAAGAAATTCAAATAATGCTTACTAATCTTTTGTTTTTAATTAGATTAAGCCTAATGATTATCCCACGTTGAACTCCTGGGCTTCACGAGATAAATTCAAATAATGTTTACTGATATTCTTTTGTTTTTAATTAGATTAAGCCTTATGATTATCCCACGTTGAATTACTGGGCTTCACGAGATAAACTGACGGGTCATATTTTTCTTGGGCCTTTTGCCAGCCGTTATCCACGTTTCTTATTTGCATGCGAAGGTCAACTGTTGACTTGAACGTGCTTGTCTTCTTGCTTGTATTTTCACGTGCATGGTGCTGATCTCCTTTTCTGCATGCTTCACGTGCTGATAGCCACTCACATTGGCTTATAAATAACGAGTTTATCAAGGTTGAGAGCCTACAAGACACTCAAGACTTTGCATTTTCGTTTCCAAACATGAAGTGCTTTCCAGCTTTCCCTCTCCTTATGGTGTTTTTCTTAGTTTTTTCAAGTGGTAATAATTCCTTTCCCTTAGCTCCTCCATTTTTTTTTTTTTTTTATTTTTATTTTAGTGGATGGGTTAATTATACTTACAAAGCCTCTATATATCGTATTGATAACTAGAAACGGTTTTTCTTATATCGAACGCCAACTAAATTGCACTTGCAAAAGAGAGAAAACGTAAACAATATGGAGCCTGTCAAGGATGCCGATGGAAAAACTTCTATGCATGAGTCAAAAGTGTACGTTTTTTAAGAGATGAGAATCGAAAAATGCTTAGATTCGGAGTTTTGAATAAAGGCTAAAAGTCTCTTTTACCTTTCATAGTATTCCTATAATTTCTTCATGATAAAACCGTTTCCAAGCCATGATTTTCTCTTTGACGCATGTAGACTTATGTGTATCACACACAAATTCAGTTATTCCTAAGTGCTAGCCACATTTCAAAGTTTGTCAACGACTTTGAAGGTTCCGAGGAGCACGAATCTTCACACCCACAATTTAGAAAAATAATAGGTCACTTTTAGCTAGGTTTTCAGGTAGCATTTTCGCTTGTATTTTTTCTTTATTAGATCTTCCCCTTGACAATAGAAAGGATTACCTAAGAAATACACTACAGGCTAAATAAACTTCAATATTCTTGCATATATATATGTGTGTGTGTGTGTGTGTGTGTGTGTTTAGTGATTTCCTTTTGGTGTTAATTGAAAGCAGGTACTCTGTTAGGAGAGGCGCAAACATGCTCCAAGCCTCCTATCAATATTATCAACTGCTCAAAGTGGGCATGTGTCCAAAGCTGTGTTGAAAACCAAGGCGGATGGATTAATGGTGCATGCATCGATCAGGACACTTGCTGTTGCCAATTGGAGATATTGCGAAATCAAGCCTAGATATTCCATCAATTTCTTCCTCATTTACTTATGTTGAAAAATAATTGTGAGGGGGTGGGTGGGGTCAAAAATAAGTTCAAATGAATATGAAATAAATCTGTGTTATTGGTTGGTTGTCATGAGTACTTATTTATTAATTAATGGGCCAAATCTTAATATTGCTCCTATTCTTCGTTGCTAGTTGTTGTTTATTAATGAGTGTTGCTAAGGGCGAAAGTGACAGAATCGGGATTTCTCATTTAGAAAGTCAAAGTATAAATGAAATATCAAATTTAATTTTGATAGGGATTAAACCTAAAAAACAATATATATAGTGTATATGTAGTATCATTCATGACGAAGGGTATTACAAGCTTTTTTTTTTTTTTTTTTGACATGTCCGCACAAAGTGGGAGGAGGGGGATTCGAACTAGTGACCTTCGCTTCATTAAACGTAGTCCCATAAGATTGAGCTACCTCTTTAAGACATTACAGCTTTTACTACAACGTAATAATCCACATAACACTTATTATGTTTACAAATTAACGTGATAGTTCACACAACACTTGTCACATAAATCACTAAAATGTTGGCTCTCATGTGGCGGTCCACCTTGTACTCATTTTCATAAAGAAAAATGTTAGGCTTATAAATAAATTTTACAAAAAAAACTTTTATAACATAATGTGGCACAATATGATTAGGTTTCTCAAAAGTTGAATTTATCTTATTTCCAATCATGTTGTGCCAAATCATGTTGTAAAACTTTTTTTGTAAAATTTGTTTGTAAACCTAACGTTCCTCTTTCATAAAATATGGGCTAGTAACAAAGAGAGATGTTAGGCTTACAAACAAAACTTTATAAAAAAAAAAAACTTTTACAATATGATTGGAAAAGAAATAAAATCAACTTTTGAGAAACCCAATCATATTGCGCCACGTTATGTTGTAAATTTTTTTTTTGTAAAATTTGTTAGAAACCTAGCATTTTTCATCAAGAAATCTTATTTTCAGTGATTCATTAAGACATGAAACGGCAAGTCGTGTGGACCGTTAATTCCCAATGCCGTATGGGCTTCTGAAAACCGCCTGAAAAAATGACTAAATGACTGTTGCATAGGCCTGGCGGCCCTGGCCCTGGCCCAACTGTGATACTTAATAATCGGTCTTAAACCCTGTATCTTTGTGTTTGTCTTGTTTATTCTCATGTTGTCGGTTCCTAGTTCTAAGAAAATATACCTGCAAAGACTCTTGTCGATACAAGTGGATGGGATTCACACACACACAAAAAAAAAAAAGGATAGAAATGGTTAGGCATTTTTTTTTGTAAAATAATCAAGTGAATTTGATAAGTTAGATTTTTTTGCTTAAGAGTGCCATTAAGGGTACTATAATTTTTACTACAAATTGTTTTACAAACTAATGTGACAATTCTTAATTGATAAAATTATTTAAAAAAAAAAAAAAACTTGGCTTATCAATTTAATTAATTAGGTGACTAACTTGTCAACCATACACTCTTAATTATAGATTGTATTAATTTGTTTCAAAAATATAATAATCTCCAAACATTTTTCTTTTACTTAAATACTAGTGAAAATACAGTGACCCTAACACCACTCTTATAAGTAGTCATAGGTTAGCAAATATTGATGTCATAAATAGGTATTGAATGTTTGATTTTTATGTAAGCATCTATGATTTATAACTTTGTAGCTTCGGTTATGATTTTTCAGAGCTTTTTGCTTTATGATATAAGGACGTTATGCTCGTAATCCTTCTTCAATGAGACTGAAATTTTTTCAAAAAGAAAAACACCACTCTTATAATTCAGGAATTCATCAGCTAGCTTTAAATACATTTATTGTTTTCCCACGCGACAAAATATTTTAAAAGATCAAGTGGATTTGCTTTGAGATTGGAAATTACAGATATCTAGACACCTAATAACTCCATTGGCTGATTGGGTTAATTGCTTGCAAGCTTTGAAATAAATGAGCATTAATTCTTTCTTTAAAAACATGGCTAAAATGGAATTCTGCTAGAGGGAAGAATTATCATATTTATTCACCGTCCATCGAGGACACAGAGTGTTGCTAGTGTCTAGTGATGCTATAAAATTAATGGTAGATTGAACATTTCACATGAAGGTCCGTTTGAAATTGCGATTTTAATAAAAGTGATTTTAAAAATTGTGTTTTCGAAATCATAAAGACGTTTGATAAAACATATTAAAAAGTGTTTTTTCTATCAAATATTTATTATGCGAAATCTTGATTTTGGTTTAAATTCTTTTTTCAAATAAGTGCTCTTTAGGATTCTTTTTCTATTTTAGATCATGTATTTTTTAAATCGCAATGCCAAACACCTTAAGTTTTACGATGTCTTTTAAAAACGCAGATTATTTTTATGAAATCACAATTCCAAACACACCTTAAGTAAGGCTTGGAGAATACAAAATATCATTTCTCATCATTTTTACACCAAATTCCTTACAAACTGAGATAATAATACACATAATACTTATCAGGTTAGTTACTAAACTTATTATACGACTGTAGACCTAGCCCTAAGGCTTCCATTCTGCCACCTCGGCCCACCTCTTCTGCTACTTCCTCCGCCGCCTTGCCTTACAGGGCCAACAACTTTCGTCCTCGTTTGACGAAGCATTATCCTTTTAAAATAATCTAACAGCTTAAAAGGTGAGGCTATGAGGACCACCATGGGAGTGCTAAAAATGAAATGCACTTAAAACCCTGATTTTCCGGGGGAAAGACTGAAAATATTCCATTAAACTATTCTCATCACAACCACCTATAATAATAATTCGACCAAATCGACACCCATCAAACCCCAAATCAATGCTTATTAGTTTTTTTTTTTTTTTTTTTTTTTTTTTTTTTTTTTTTTGGAAAAATCAATCGTTATTACTACAACAAAGAGTCAAATTAATTGAGCAAATACTTCAACCTTTGACCAATGCCTAGGGTTCATCGTTTGATAGTGTTTGTTTCCCAAGACTCATGATTACAATCAAAGTCTTCCCTCCCACCCTCAGCCAAAAAAATATTTTCAAATTATTAACAATTTCGGACATTAAATATGACAGAGCTCACATGTTTGAACGAGCAAAAAGATGAACTCTTTCCGACATGTTTAGACAGATAAATCTTATAAAAATATTTTTGTTATTACTGTTTAATTTGTTAGCTATCCGAACAACCAAAATCTCTTTTCCCAGCAAAACCACCAACCAAGAATGTTACAAGGACCACATACATAGTCATGATGCAGAACATGTTGAAGCAGCATAGGGAGAAGTGTAATTATGAGTCCTAGACATAGAAAGTTAAGGCCTGCGAGATTATTCATTGCCCTATATATATATATATATATATATATATATATATGGATCCAACAATAGCCAATAACCTCAGACTGGCATTGGGTATGATGTGATTACACTTTAGCCTGCAGCTTTGGGAAATATATATATATGTTAATCAGGAGGAGAGGTTATTAAATTTGATTAATCAACACAACATCAAAAATCAAAATAAAAATGGGCAGCCATTTCTCATAACCAAAAAGTTCTGTAACTTATTAGAAAGAAAAACAAATGTTCTGTAACTTCCGGTCTTTTTTCCCCGGTAATCTGGCCTTTGTTGAAGGGAATGTCGAGGGTTACAGAGAAATTAATAATTTGGAGCTCAAATAATCAAGAGAATTAGGATCGGGTGCAAGGAACTGATTATATTGCATGTGCAATGAAGTTCATGTGAAAAGGTACCCGACCTCACCTCTTGTGTAGGCGTCAGTCAGTACTTACTCGGATATCTAGCAATTGTCTGAATGTATAGGATTCGGGTATCGTCTCACATAAATTATTTATTGCATTCCATGTGGTCTTGAGGCTTTTATGCTCACCAATAAGAGGTCGACATATCGGCCTGAAGTAAGACTAGAGGAGAGAATAACCATTGCCCGTCGCCGTACAAGTCGGGATCTCTCTCCGCAGATCTAAGAATTACCCCGCCCACCCTGGCATCTCTGAGAATCATCGCTAACTACACCACAGCCGATTCTGCTGTTGATCAAATCAACTGAAACCATAGAGATAGACAGATGATTCTCATAGCTAAGGAGAGAGATCCCGGCCTGGGAAGTGGGGTTCGGCCTAGGTGGTTGTGGCGTCTGGCGTGGCTGACGGTGGGAGATGACTGTGCTGGGAATGGTTTTTTTTAAGAGTGAAAAAAAAAAAAAAAAAATTAGATCCTGTATTTTCCTAAGACAGCGTTGAAGTTATTCTCTTATTGTACATGCATACAATACGAGCAGCGAATTTGCACGCTCTCTAGATCTTGAGCGTAATATATGGACTAGGTTTTTGAGCTTATCAAGCAAGAGTCTTATAAAAATCTGCCACTGGTTTTGCAATTGCTTAAAAAAAAAAACGTGATACCTCGTGAACTGATCGCGTTAATGGAGTTGATTAATTAACTGAAAACCAGCTATATAGTCCGACTATTAAATTATTATATGTATTATATGAAAATAAACAATGGGAAATGTGCATGCATGCAGGTGATTCTGATGGAACCCCTGAACAACTGGATGATGATTAATTATAGAACCCCCGAGATTCCTTTTTGTTTTCAGAGCATAAGGCCACAACATTCTTGACTTGAGGCACAAGACCCTTTATAATCTAACCAAATTATTTGCCTCTAAATCCAATGGGCCTCTAAAATAAGAAATATCAAGCAAGAAAATGACTTTATTGAAAGAATTGAGCTAAAGAAGGTGATGAGCTAGGTTAAAGAATTCACAGGGTATTTGGGTGAGAATGATGCGTCACTCTCGATTGAGCCATTTCCAGCCTTTTATGGAGTGTCTTTTCGGCTCTTAGTTGGTTAGGGAGGGGGCCTAAAGATAACCCCCCATTACATTGAGTAAGTGTCTCTTTCGTCCCAAGAACATTGTGGCGTGATGATTGCGTGTAATACGACCAGGATATTCTTCGAGTGCACCCTTCTCAAAGTCGTTGCACCACTTTTTTGGGCTTGGCTTGCATTTTATGAAAATGAGTATCACATTGACTGTCGTATAATTATTTACATTTTAGTGGCCGAAATAACAAGTATCGTTCATAAACTGTCACATCAATCTTTATAAAATTTATAATAAAAATTATAGTACTTCAAACACGTTCATAAAGTGAGTGATCCTGTAGTGGACTCCGTTTCAAAAGTGTTTATAGTGGAACATGATACTAATTACAGCTAATCCCATTTCCCATCACAAGTAGTGCACCACTAATGATCTTGAAGTAGAAAGGGAATTTGAGCAGCAACCGTTATTCAAATTCAGATTGAAAAGTAGTTGTTCGTTGAGATAAGAAAAATGATTTCACGATCCCCTCAAGTTGGATCGTTTGGTGAGAAAGACAAAAAAATAAAAAAGGACAGGAGAAAGTTTGCCTTCATTCTACTAAATTAATATTTATCTTTAAAGCATACAATTCTCATGCGCATTTTAACACATAATTTATTAAATTCTATATAAAATTTATGTCAAAATTATTTGTTCTAAGTAGGGGTTGAATATATATATATAATCTTTCTATACATGCGTGCGTGCATATTCATTTTTAAAAATACTTATAAAATTCACTTATTGTAAAGAAATAAGAAATGAATTAGTGAACAACCTTCATTTTCCTATGAAATGATATATAGAATCATATATATATATATATATATATATATGAGTAGTGATTTTTAGCACACCGGCGTGCTTACTGTTATTAAAATAATATTTAAACAGTAAAAAAATAATAATAATATTTTAACACCGGTGTACTTACTGTTCAAGCACGCCGGTGTGCTAAAAATCACTACTCATATATATATATATAAATCGCGAGTTACTAGAATTACATATTCTATTAATTTTCAAAGAGAATCAGAGAAAAATTAAAGAGTATTAGTCAACTTAAAGGATGCAATTGTAATGTGGATGAGTTATGTATAAATTATGAGGAGTGAATACAAAAATAATAATAATAATCAAGAGAGAGCACGTGTAAATAATGGATTTCACGATTAATTAATTAAATACCAATGTGAATGAATTCAAAATGCTTGAGAGTACATGTATAAATAATAGGTCAGGATCCATATTTAATTTTAAATTGTTTGACACCATATTTAAATAATGTGGTACAATGTACATACTACATAATTAAATACAATAAAACAAAATATTGACCGTAAAATAAATTTTCATTACACCTGAAGGTGCAGAGTGCAAACAATTAATAGATTATGCATTACTGTTAAAGGGGATTCATAAAGCTATAATGACGCGGTCTACTAACAAAGATTGAGAACTTATAGGAATGAATCCACAAAAAATACAATCTTGAGATCAAATTAGGATCGAGATCCCCCACATTTAGGAATCTTTGAAATTTTCATTGTTCATGAAATCAAGGGATTAGAATCTACTGAAATACGTAGGGGAATTCCAATATCTGAAATTTTAGATCTAGGCCGTTTATTTTTCATCTAAAAGTCATTGTTCTGCCACGTGTCCTACTACTAATAAAATAATAAATTTTTATTATTTTATTAGTAGTGGGACACGTGGCAGAACAATGATCATTGGATGAAAAATGAACAGCCTAAATCTGAAATTTCAGAAAGTAGAATTCCCTAAGGATTTCAGTGGATCCAAATCCGAAATCAAGTAGAAGGTTGTGAGAGCGCTTTAATATGTAGGGTCCTCCTGCCCGAACAAGAGGCACATTCTTCCGAACAAGTTGCTCCGATAAGTCACATCTCGCCGTCCACTACAATTTTTTTTGTTCCTCGCACTTTGGACAAAGGATTGTAGATTATTTAACATTTAGAGGAACCCAAATGTATTTTAATCTAATATATGATGTCAAACTAGTTACTTCCAAACATTTCATGCAAAACTTGGGATGATTTACCATATTCTTTCCAAATCTAGGTTATCTTAAGCTTAATATTCTAATAAAAAAAACAAATTTTGAGATGGAATAAGTCAAATTATCCGTTAATTACAATCATGGTAACTAGACATGAAAAATCAAGCTTCCAAAATCATGAGATTTGGAATATATATATCACACAACAATTTTTTCAAATACCAGAAACACCATCATCAGCTCTGAAATAGATCACCCTCTTTCAAACTCTTCTTTTTGTTTTGAGGCCTACACCTTAAAACATGTCCTTATAGAAAACGCCTAGAGACAAAAGGGCTTTTCTTTTTTCTTTTTTCTTCTTTTTATTTTTTATTTTTTATTTTTTTGAGGTGGAGACAACAGGGATTTTAGTCGTACATGGAATGCTATACCCTAAGCCTTTAGCCAAAATGATGCGTTTTACACACACACACAAAAAAGTGAACCCACCACCAAAATCTGCACAGTCATCGTCCCCACCAAGTCACCCGCCACCGCCGCCCAACAAAAATTATCAAATCTACACCACACATTCTAATCCAATTTTACAGTTAATATTATAGTAGATAGTGAAAGCATTAAACTTGAGAAAGAAGTAGTAGTAATATTTTTTTACCGGAGTAATTTCTACTGTTTACTTTTATACAAAAAGAGCACCAATAATTATTCACTAAAGCACACGACAAAATCACTCCCTTCTTTTTCAGGGATTTGTCCCTGAGGCCCTGACGCACTCGACCAATCATCAACACAGACCACATTTTCCAATACAGCAGTCAGCAGAATAACACAACATTTTTCCAGAGAAGAGAAAGAAATGAAGGAATACAGCGCATTGCAATATATATATAATTTTTTTTACCATTTATTATCTACAGATTCTAAACCACCGATCCCCATTAAATAAAAAAGGGACTAAGATTACATTAACCCCCGTGAAAATTCCAAAAAAGTTAATAAATCATTAACGCTAAATTTATGATGAATTTAAATATTTCCGTTTTCACCATCATCGTCATAATCGCCGGACTGGCGGTGGTTCACCTTGGCAAAACTCAACCCACGGGCCATTGCCGGAGCGTGCGGCGCGTCGACCACGGTGGCCGATGACATTTCCATCTGGGAAACCCTAACCGCGCCTAGAAGCCTCTCCGGCAGCTCTTCCTCCGCCTGCGCCTCCACCACGAACCCCATGTCGATCGTCACGCTCGTCACGTACCCCAGCGCGAGGTGCAGAATCGCGCTCGCGATCGCCGAGCTCCCGATGTCGACGTCGATTTCCAAGTAGTTAGGTGCTCTATGGTAATTACACGTCAAGGCCTTGCCTAGTAAGCACGCGCTGTAGTTCCCAACCGCCTTTTTCACGATCCAAGGTCCTTTGACGATCCGATTCACGATCTTGAACCGCTGGTTCCGGAACGAGTCGTCGCCGTTGACAAACCGGTAGAGGAGAGAGCCGGCGGGGATAGGTTCCTCTGCGGCGAAGTAGAACACGGCGCTGTGGTGGTCCTTCCCGGGGACCTGGAGGTTCACAGCTAGAATGAAGCTCTTGAGGGACTTGCCTAGAGCCTGAGCCTTACGGAGCGCGTGGAACACGCGGTTATCGGGCCGCGCGAGTACGTTGTCGAGCTTGGCGGTCGATTTCAACCAGTCCATGCCAACCGGCGAGAGGAGGTACTCACCTGCGGGGGATTTGATCCGCTTGGTCAGGTACTGCTTGGAGCGGAGTGAGAAGAGGTCGCCGGGCGGCGAGGCCCAGCCGTTGGTTCCCGTGTGGAGGTCCACGTGGCGAAGGGATCCGCCATGGATGGCCTCCGACTTCCACTCCATCCCGGTCGTCGCGTTGGTGGTCTTCGTCGTAGTGTGCTCACCAGATTTGGAAGCCCGGCCACCGTAGCTCCGATGCTTTTGCTTCGTAGGACACATGTTCATGTCACACACACACTCTCTCTCTCTCTCTTAAAGGACTCTCTCGATTGTTGAGGGATCGAAGAGTCTTGAAAGCGAAGGATGCGGTGGTGTATATTGTATAATAAGGGAGGGACAAAAAAGCACCCCTGTATTTGGAGGTAACTACGAGAGAGCCCTCCGCCCTTTAACATGGGACAGCTAATTTTCGTTGCAAAAAGTCTATTATGAAGGCTTTGCCTTTTTATTTGCATTTCCCACACTTGTCCGGCAATTAAAAAAAAACACGTAGAGCTTTTACTAAAAAAAAAAAAAATTAATTAATTTTAAAAAAAAAAACATGGAGAGCTTTTGGCTTTTCCTACCAAAATCAAGGATTTAATAAAATAAAATAGACTTATTATCTAATTCCAAAAATGAAGAAAAAAGAAATTTAGTTTATCAACTTATAATAAACTAAAAACATGTTTAGAATTGTGTGTGAGAAATATAACTTTTAAGTCAAAAAGAATTTTTAAGCAAAAGCTTTATTTTTAAGCTTTTGTCAAAAGTACATTTTGGCAATTTTTAGGCTTTTTAAACTCTTAAAAGTGCTTTTAATTTTTTTACCAAACGAGTACTTTTTTCTTTAAATGAATTTTTTAAGTGCTAAAAGCAGTTTTAGACTCCTCAAACACAATCCTAAATAGACCCTAAATTATAAAACTTTCCTTCAACTATGTTAGAAAGAAAACTTTGTCCTTTGAAAACATTAATTATTGGGTTAAAATCTTTTAAGATAATTCTATGATGAAGATTTTGTTAGGGGTCTAATAATAGAGGTATTTTAGGATTATATTACCTTATGATAATATGTTATCTATATAGATAACATTCGAATTATGGACTATAATTTAAATATTAGAAATAAGTATTATCATTTGAGTAGTTTATTGTACTTATTCTTTTATTTTTACTATGCATTGTAATTATCTATTTAAAGACATCAAACTCATTAATAAATTAAGCAATTAATCCCAAACCTTAAGTTTGAAAAAAGATTTTTAGGTTTCCTCGAAATCTAAAATGTTTAGGTTCCCGAACCTTAGAATCTAAGGCCTAGATTTTAAGATTTTTGTATTTCAATTATTTAGTTATTTATTTTAGAGTCAGTATTACATTAGTTATCGTTCTACGGGTTTATCTCCAAATAAGTGTAAGAGTTCTACTCAAAGTCTAAGTCGTTGTAATGTTCCTATGATATTTTAACAAAAAGAAATCAAAAAATTAATCTCAAACCTTGCGTTTGAAAATGGTTTTAGGTTTTCTCAAAATCTAAAATGTATAAGTTTCCTTAGAATCTAAGGTCTAGGTTCTCTCAGAACCTAAAATCTATTCCCCTTTACGTATTCACCTAACATATTCTATTTGTGTATATATATATATTCTCAAAACAAAAATATCAATAAACAACCTAAACACAAAACACTTCTAAAAATAATTAACAAACGTAGCCAAACTCTAACTATTAGTTTTAATCGAATAATTCAGATTTTGTTATCTCAACATTTATCACCTCTCGCATCATATCCTTAACTTTTTTTTTTAATTATTAAATCTCACTAACTTACATGCTAAAATAGTAAAATTTAAATCATTTTGTAGAATTGCCTAAAAAGTAGAGCATCTTGATCTATTAACTACTTAAATATCGTATTATTTGACCCTTTTGGATTGAAGTGTTTTAAAAACAAGTGTAATGGAAAGTTTAGAATTTTAGAGTGTGCCAACTAGCAGCACCATTATAGAACACAATCTATTCACCTACCCAATATGCCAAAAAATTTAAAGCTAATGAAAAAAAAGAAAAAAAAAAGAAAAAAAAAAAGAAAGAAGTTAGGCTCTTAAATATATCTCATATTAGGCTAGCCCAATATAGCTTTTATATTGCAAAGGACACAAACTTTCTCTAAACCAGTTTAAAAGAAATTTCATTCAATGTCAATATAGAAACATAATGGTCCGACACAAATTTCCTCCAAACCAGTTTAGAGAAAATACATTTACGACAATCTACTTTATTAAAATCACAAATAAATTAATTCGATATAAAGGGGTGTTGATGTGGCTTAAAAACGAAAATAATAATAATAATAACATTTTTTTATGAATGAAAATGAAAAAAAAAAAAAAATTGTTTATTCATGTGAATAAAATAATTTAACCTTTTGGATTAAAAAAAAAAAAAGGATTAACTTCACAAAGGCTCTTGAACTTTTAGTTGTTTTGAAAAAAAAATCCTCAAAGTTCAAAAACTCATATTTTCACCCCCTTAAACTTATAATTTGATGTAATCTACCATTCTCTTAGGATTTGGCTTTAAATCCTAAGAGCATTTCCAATGAAAGAATCAAATGTTACTTTTATCTAAAATAGCTATTCAAATGTTTAAAAAAACCCTACATTGGATTAGCAAAAAAAAAATGTAAAATAGATATTTGATTGAAAGAGTTAAAAAAACTAAATGTAGCAGCATTTTTTAAGGAAGCCATTTTATTTTTTACTCTTTTTCTCACATGTTTTTTCTTTTTCCTAAATCTTGTCCTACTTTTTCTCCAAAAATATAGCTAATCGGATGTAGATACATTTAAAAATTCATTAGCTAAAAGTAAGTTTTGATGAGCCATTTTGCATAAAAATTTGGTTTCTCAATTGTGAATGCTCTAACCGAGGTTATAAAAAATATCAAAATATCCTCAACTTTTTTTAATGTTTAATTAATGGTAAATTTAGAAAGTCTCAGTGGTATAAAATGTCATTTTATCAATTTCAATATCTTTTTAACGCCAAACCCTAACTAATGAGGTTAAATTACATTAAATTAAAAGTTCGATAAGTAAAATTGAAAATTTTTAAATTTGACTCTTTTAAAAACGTGTTAAAGTTCAAAAGCCTTTGTGAAATTTTTTAAAAAACAAAGAAAATGGTTGCTAAATATCTAATATTAATCAGGATATTAAATGAGAAGAAACTGACAATTTGGACGGTAACTTTGACAGACCGCTGGATCTCATCGACGTTGACGCTAAAGATAGTGACACGTGGTGGTTAATAAGGACAAAAAAAGACGTTAAGGATAGAAGTAGAAGGACGCTTTAATTAGGTGACTTGAGAATGGACTGACTGCCACATCTTACAACAACGTCATCACAGGCGTACTAGTTTCTCTTAACTTTAAGCTGATAACAGCTCATAACGGTGTTGCAGAATAATTATTGTTTGCATGCGATAATTAAATAATGGTTTACTTTAATAATAATATTAAGCAAGAAAAATTATTCCCCCCCCCCCCTTCCCACTAATGAATATATGTATATTATTTTTATTATAATATGGACAAAAAAAAAAAATCAAATCAAATTGAGTTAAATCTATTAAATGGATATTTTTTTTTTTCAAAGTAAGTATATTTTTAATAGTATTGAAAGCATCTAATTCTCAACTTGGGCTTATCTCTAATAAATAAATCACGAAATATCTTATCTACAAAAATAAGCAGTAAAAGTTGTAAGATTGTGAGAGAATTCTAATTACTTTTTGTTGAAGACAATCTCTACCGTTTATTTTTGCACGTAAATATTTCTGGTGATTTTTTTTCACCGGAGGTAAGGCATCACATGCTCTAAAAATAAACGTCAATTTAATAAATATGAGTGAAGAAATTTTCTATAACTCATTTTTTTTTTTTAAAAAAAGGTAAATATATCATAAGTCTTTAAGTTAACTCGTCAAAACTGAAAAATTCATAGGTTTATTTTTTTTTTAGACTTTTTACTCTCTTGATTAATCGAAATGTCAAATAAATCTCTACCATTAAATTTTTGTAACGCCCGTTAGTCCCAATCAAAACGTATTGTTTTACCGCATTAGCATAATAACTTTTTCATCAATTTAACTTTCAAAAAAAATGAAAAAATTGAAGGGTTGGCCAGTAGTTGGGCTGCCACCCCTGGCCACTCTCAACCCCATGCTAACGTGGTAAAATGATAGTGTTTTGATTGTGACTAATAGGCGTTACAAAAATTTAATGATGAGAATTTATTTGGCATTTCAATTTACACAGAGAGTAAAAAATAAAAAATAAATAAAAATAAAAAACTTAGAAATTTGACTACGGACTTATGCTATATTTATCCTAAAAAAAATTAAGAAAATTGCCCTTATAATAGTCAAACTTCTATTTAAAGAATAATAAAATGTATTAATGGTTACAGTTAGGTGTGGTGACCCTAAGTCGTGTTTGTTTGTTTATTCTATTAATTGATTGACAAATTTGATCCTCTTGCGACTTTCTTATATGCTGACTTCACTGTCGTTATTTCAGTCTCTTTCCATAGCGCTGAGTGTTGACCGAAAGAAACTTACAAACCTGCATTTTTAATTCATTTATTTAGATTCTTTTATATAATTAAATAAGAGTTCAAATACATATTCTGGACACTTCCTGGATAAAATAAGCTCATTTTCCTTACCCAGAAAAAAAAAAAACAAAAAACAAATAGTTCCTTTCCCTCGAATCCATTTTTTGCTTGCATGTTGTATGGTTGGATAAAATCCTTGATGCAACTAGCTTTTGTGGGTGGGTCATGTATGTATATGAAACTTCAACAGTTAAATACGCGGGATTCGGATTAATTGCAATTTTCTGTTTGAATTATAGTTTGCATGATGGTAAGTATGAGCGAGTCTTAATAAAAATTCTCATAATTGTCTGTTCAACTCTAAAAATAGACAATTTTAAAAGATTCATAATTGCACGGAATTTCAATCTTAATATTTGTATTTACTCATTTGCGTTAAGAGGCGAACTCAAGTAGTTTGAGGTCCTACAAATTTTTTTTATATCTATATTTGAATAAGATGATCCCAAAAATTAATTATTTTCCCTCAAATTGTTTTATATATAGTTTTGCCCCATATCAAAATTATTTTTGTTAACCATATAAAGTCGACAAGACAACCTTTGACTATGTGTTAACCATATATACAAAGTCAATATTTCCAGTGTCAAAATGACCATTGTAAATTTCAATTCAAGATGTCTCTTAATCAGGATAGAAAATATAACCTGATGCCCCTTTATTACATTCAAATGGCCCATTGACAAGAGCATGATGTTTCCTTGTCAATGGCTTTTGGGTCAAATTGACACTTCCATCTTCTTAACATGTAATGATAGTGATATCTCAGGTTTACCAATAAAAAAGAAACTAATAACAGGATTATATAACATGTGGGTAAACCTTGAGCACTTGAATTATCGTATACCCAATTCGAGTTAACAATAGGAAAAATATACCCACTTATCAACTTGACTGCAATTTATAGACCGATCCACAAACACACCACATTTTCTAACATTTCAAAGTTCATCTACTCAAATAAGTGAATCTCATCGAGCTTTTTTTATTTTTTTTAATTGAAAATTAACTATAATTTGAACATCCAATCATAAAAGATATCCTTATCAATGCTGACTAGTCTCACCAACCAAAACCAAAGAGTATGCCCATCTTAAAAAGGATATGAGCCCCACTCATGTTCTAAGCATTTCGTCAGTATTCCACCAACTCTTGGAGGGAATGCTTTCATTAAAAAAAGTGAAATTCCATTTCTACTCCTCGTTCTTAGAATACAAATAAAAGAGAAAGATATGATTATCAAATTTCACAATTTTGATTAGAAAATAAAAAAGCTTAGAAAACACTTTCACAATTTTCATTCATTTTTATATATTTCATCGTCCATATTAAAATTTACAAATTTAATGGTGTATATGTTACTAAATTATTTGAAATTTTATATGACATAACATAATATTCAAATGACCTAACACTATTAGATGCAATAAAATAAAATCTAACCTAAAAAATAAAGACCCATATGAGTTCTGGGCTCACACTCCGTTTAGCCCGCCATTTAGCAGCCTAAAAATGCATTTTTAAACAGAAACTGCTGAAAAATGTTTCGTTCGAGTGTCTGAAAAAACAGAAAGAAAAAAGAGGTTGATTTTTATGTTTTCAAATAGCAGAGAGAGAGTACATTTAAAAATTAAAAAAAAAAAAAAAAAAAAAAAATTAAAGATTTTAAATGTCAAACTACAATTTACCAAACATTTAACTGCTTTTGTGTGCCCACTTGAAATCAAACTGCTCATAGACCTCAAAAAGGATTATTTATTAGAGATATCTGCAGAGAATCGGCTAGTTTATTAGTAATGAATCTAGTTCATCGTCAGTAAGTACCAAAAAAAAAAAAACTCCCACACCTACTGAGAAAAATCTTTCAAGTAGAATTAGAAATGTTAGAATTAGGATACAAGTAAGCGTAGGGATAAGTTACAGAATATACCATCCAAACTTTCTGGGAAGAAAGAAACCAAAACACAACAATTTGAGCAAAAAAAAGATACGGTTCCATTTTGGGGAAGAGGGATGATATTTTGAGCTGGGTTTATATAGCTCAACTATGCTCATGCTTTTCAGGTAAGGAAAAAGAAATGGAAAAAGAAAGGAATATCTGTGCAAAATTTAATCCATCATCAATCGTAAAACCGCCAGTAGCATAGGGCCTTCAATTGCACCATCAGTATTCCAACAAGAATCTGCATGTCCACATTGCAAATGACAACATCAATTTTGCAGTTTGTAAAACTCCACATGGAATTATTAAAAAGTACTAAGACACTAGAAGGAGCATGCCACAATCATGAAAATTTATCTGATTATCACGCTTATTGCCTTTTTTAACTTGGACGCCACTAATCAGCCCATACTTCTGTTAATCAATCTGTTTTATGTAGTTTCTAACTTTTATATGCACACAAGTTTTGAATTGTGTTTCTTGAGCACAATCCACAACCAAAAAATATGACAAAATTCATAAAAGCAAAATTGTGAAAATATTTCCGCTGTGAGCTAGATATCAGCAGTATTTTGGTCTCCTACATAAAATAGCTGAAGTTTAACATCGAAGAATGGGTTAGACCCAACATGAATGCAAGGTTTGTCATCGTACTCAAATCCCTCTAACTCCTGGACAAATAAAAGGGTGCTTAAATTAAAAACATCTGAAAGCCCTGACTTAAGAAATTCTTCAGTTTCAGAGAGAAAAGGCATAAGAAAACAAGAACCCTACTCATAACCCATCATATCCTCACTAACAAACCATTGGCAAGAATACAAACTGATGCAAGCCATTCAAACAACTGCTGAAAATGGCAGGCACCCTAGAATCAAATTAACAGTCCTCGTACCCAAGCACAAGATATGGAAACACCACCCTTATGATTAGGATTTCCTTTATTAGTTTGAATCGGTTTAGGAGTTATTTTACCAGTTTTAGTTAACTTAGGATGTTTTAGGAGTTTTAGTTCATTAGGAATTATTATCCCTTAAGGATTAGGAATCCTTATTTAATGCTTAGGATTTGGATTTGTAACCTACATAAAGACATACTATGGACTTGTTTTCATTATCGTTGATTGAGTAAAATTTCTTTTAAAAGAGTTCAGTGGGTTCCAATTATCTTTCTGGTGGATTCCAGAACCACTTGAGTTAATGTGTTTAAGTTACACCTTCCACTACATCAATTAGTATCAAAGCAAAGATTGGCCTTGTTGGATGTCTAATTACAGAGTTTAGGGTGTGGGGTTTCCTGGGGCCATTTCTTTAACACCAAAGGCCTATTTGTCATATGCCATGGGGTTCTATCCAAGAGAACACATGCCACATTATGTTTACCAGGTTCGTTACTATCTGAGATCATGCTATCAATAGAAAAAGCATTGGAGATGCCACTCACAACCAGCCTATTGACAACCATTATAAAATAATAATAATAATAATAATAATAAAAATAAAAATTAGGTTAATGATGCTATGGACTTATGAGTCTTTATTTTTAATAATTAGGTTAATGATGCTAATAACAATCAGCTTCTATTGTTATGAAGCCTGAGGTTAAGGATGAAAGTATGAATTTAGAGAAGGAGAAAAAATATATCAAGAATAGAAAGGAATTAGAAGAGGCTAATGATATGGGGTTACAAAGTTTTGGTCACGAAAATAAAAGAAGATGAACAAGAGCCAAAAGAAGGTAAAGAGATGCATCAATTAATAAAGTTGTGAGTCAAATGTTAAAGATAAAAAAATAAAGAAAGGATCTTCTAAAGTCTTCCATCAAATTAGTTCCAAGTAACTGCTTGTTGGAGACGGAGGATATGTTTGTAGATACTTGGAAGTCACTTAGTGGCACCTTAGGGGATTCCAGGCTGATTTTTGATCCAGGCATTGGAGGAAATTCAACTGAGAATATAATGATTCTATGGCCATCAGTGAATCATCATTGCAATCAAGTGCGGTAATTGTTGATAGATTCTTTATTTTGATTTAGGGTGTCATGGTAGATCAAGGAAAGTTCAATCAAAACTCAAGAACGAGTTTTTCTAAAGCGGAGACTGATGTAGTTCTACATCAGGGATCATTCATTCATGAGTGATTTACGTGAATGGAGACAATAGGATTTTCTTTATTAGTTTAATTCAGTTTAGGATTTGTTTTATGAGTTTTAGTTGATTTAGGATGTTTTAAGGAGTTCTTCCAAGGCAGGGCCCTTCGGACCCACCCCCGGAGAGTAAACCCTGATCCCGTGCACCGCACCCTTGGAAGTTTCTCTACACAGAGGGGGTGTAGCCCCAAGGGATTGTTTGCACCCATGAGGTGTTAAACCTTAGACCTTGAAGGGAGCAAACCCTCAAGACCAAGGCAATCACCACTTGGGCCAACCCCTTGTTCATTTGAAATTTATGAGTCTTTATTTTTAATAATTAGGAATTCTGATTCCTTAAATATTAAGAGTCTTTAATTAATTTGTATCACAATTGCTAGTATTCTCAAGATTTGGATTTGTAGCCTATATAACGGTATGCTATGGACTTGCTTTCATCATCGTAGATTGAATAAAATTTATTTTAACGGAGTTCTTCTATTTTCTTAGTCGATTCCAATTATCTTTCCGGTGGATTCCATAATTACTAGAATTAATGTGTTTAACTCTTTGTTATTCTACACCTTTTACCATCAGAAACAAAACAACTTAATCAGGTCAGCCTGAAACCAGATGCCAAAAGGGATCTCTTTTGGATTTCCATTTGTTTTCATCAATGATTCACTCGAATATAAGATAGAGATAGAACCACCAAAAAGACAAAAGAAATATTCAAAGCTAACCCATAACTCAAAACCAAATAAACTCAAGTAGGTCTATATCAATTGCTTGAACCTTTAGAAGTGTGCATTTCCTAGTGATTCAGAAGTATTAGTACAAAAAACCTCAGTTTAACTCAGGAAACTGTAAAATATTTTATACATGTACACATATACTTTGTGTGTCTTTATTTTCTTTCACATTTTCTCAGCTACCAAACAACGCATATAGCAGAGCTACTACAAGGAATGTATATCTACAAATGCCCAAAACAAATTATTTGTTTGTTCTTCCTAATTTTCTCAGCAACCAAACAGAACCTATACAAGACAACTAAAAATAAAAAAACTGCTATAACACGCAGCGGCAAGAAAATGGCACAGCAACTAATTCTTTCTAAAACTAGATTTTCCCAAAGGAAAAAATAAATCAACCCCTCAGAAAAGTCAACAACCATGATCCAAAAACCACTCAAATGGATTCCAGTTAACTTGCTAAAACCCTGATGAATCATCCATTGAAAAGTAACCAAAGTCTAGTTAAACACCAAACAGTGGAATAATAATACTGATTATGACAACTTAGCATTAAAAAAGAATTCAATAAAAAATTAGGGCTTGACCAACCTTTTCCGTTTGTGAGTGTTCCTTAGTGTGCCTTCCTCCTCTGAGGTTGTTTTTCGGTGGCTAATCTGTAAATCCAGTAGACCTGGAAGGAAAAT
This sequence comes from Corylus avellana, assembly GCF_965113065.1. Taxonomy (NCBI): domain Eukaryota; kingdom Viridiplantae; phylum Streptophyta; class Magnoliopsida; order Fagales; family Betulaceae; genus Corylus; species Corylus avellana. The sequence goes on from NC_142498.1 coordinate 1,304,141, forward strand.
AATATGAATGAAGAGTAAATCGGAGGTCTGCTCGGAATTGGAAGGGAAGGAAAAGCAAGAGTGTGAATAAGAAAGAAATAAAGGGCTAGTACCAATGCGAAGACGTGAGCTGCTATTAGGAGAACCACCATGAAAGGCAGTGCTTCGAGGAGCCATGACCGCGACGACGGTGACGGTTGCTCATTCGCCATTTTTTGTGTGTATGAGAGAGAGAGAGAGAGAGAGAGAGAGAAGCTCTCGAACGAAGGAAGGGCTTTGAAAGAGAAGCTCTCTCTGTCTGGAATTTTTTTTTTTTAAAAAAAATTAAATTAATATTTTAATAAGGTAAAATAGAGTATTTTTATTAGGACTAACAGTTGTTAAAAAATTTTAACCGTAAAAATTTTATTGACATTTTAATTAATCTAAGGAGTAAATTTTTGAAAAATAAAACTTAAAAAAATAAAAATTTTGTCGCATAACTCAAAAACTTATAATATATTTACCCTTTTTTAAAATATAAAATATAAAAAGTTAATAAACATAAAATATTTAAAGTTAATGGTTTTAGGGGCAAGGGTAAGGGTAAACGGATCCGGATAATAATGCTAACCGTATAAACCAAATCCATAAAACCATTACTTATCAAACAGAGCATCCAATTCGCTCCCACCAGGCTCTATAAATTACACGACACGTGGGTGCCCTCTAGAGGTGCCAAGTAGACTATACGCGGCAGTTTTCCCATTCCTCAAGCAATACTCTTTCCGGAGCGACACTTGCGCACACGAATACACAGAAAGTACTGTTGTATGCTGATTGCCGAATTGGGGTCTCTGGCGACTCGGGCTTCGTTTCTCTAGCGCATTTTAACAAACACTCGTTGTGCAAAATCTCTCTCGCATGCTCTGTCGCCAATGAGGAATGTCTTTGCGAGTCTCAACCGTCGCCGCCATATCGCAGTGCTCTCCAGAAGTAACTCCTCTTCACCCACACTTAATCTCCTCTGCTATTTTCTTTGAATTTTATTTTAGCTTCTGTTGGTTGATGAGAAAATGTAGGATTGTTTAAGCCGGAAGAACCGGTACCGTGAGAATTGAGATTCATAATTTGTTTATTGGCAATGGAACGGAGGCTAGGTTTATTCTTGTACTTGGCAATGTGATCCTCTCGTCATGTGTACGGACGGGCGTCGTTGTTTCAAATTAGTTTTTAGGTGTGCTATTGTCGAATTGCTATTTGATATTTTTCTTTTAATATACTAAGTGCATTTTATAGAAATTCGTTCTGAGAGAGTTCGATTTTGCTAGTCGTTGGCTGAAATGACGATGATCTATATGAGGAGTATAATGTTGGCTGTGATTTTGCATTACTTCAAGTAATTCTCGATGACTTAACTGTAAATGACGTCCAACATCATGAGAAGGCGCTTTTTGATCCTTTTTTTTTTTTTTGGGATGAATCACGCTTTTTGATCTTCACTTTTCTGTTCACTTACTAGGTCATAATGTTTCACCCAGGGGCAGAGCCAGAATATATATATAGGGGGATAAGAATTTTAGAGAATTAGCCTCATTAGGCAGAGATTGAGACTGATAAAATAAAATTTACTGTCCTGGAATATTTACATTTATGGGGTGTGTGATCTTGATTTTCTTATTTAAATGAAAGAGATGTAATCCCTCTTTAGTTTATTTGCCACTTCGTTTGTTGCTGTATACGCCCCTTTACTATCAGCATGGATCATGATATGGGTGTTGCTGTCTTAACCTATGTTCTCTTTGCAGCTTTACGCCGTGATGCTTCCATTGAGGCCATCTTTCAGAAATGCATGTCATTGGGATGTCAAACAGATCTTGAAATTGTTAGAAGACAAGACAATTCAGCTTCATTATACTTGTTGCACCGAAATTCGTAAGTGGATGGCTATCTTAAAAACTGTGAATTTGTGAATTCTTGACAATGGTCTCGTGTGTCCAGCACTCCCTGAACGGTCATTATTCTTCTTTGAAGTTTTTCTACATTTCTATGATTGTTGCACTTCAGCTTATAGATATTGCTGCAGATTTTCTACAGGCTTCACCAGCGTGCACGGTGAAAGCCCATCTGCAGAGTATGCAAAGCTGAGGAAGGAATCACTAGAAAGTGAATTTGGGCATGCTCTTGGAACCTATGGGAAAAGTGTTTCCTTTCTCCCCCGTTTTGGACCATTTTTGGCTTTGTATAGAGCAGCAATTATTTCATTGCACGTGTTTCAGCTAAGCATTTGGCAGTTTTTTGTTCAAGACATAAAAAAACGCGCCATAAAGGTATGCGACATTCTAGTTTTCATCTTCCCACTGGCTTCTGCCGAGTTTAAAGCTTATGATGAAGTACGGTGCTTAGCTTATGATTTCTTCCTATAGTTTCATTCAGTTTGCAACCTCAATTGGATGCCATTCTATCCTTGCTAACCACCCCCCCCTCTCAGGAACATTCCTTATCTAAATGAACTGATTTATTCTCTGCTTACATAGATTCAAGAATGTTGGACTGGCACTTGTAATGATCACAATGCATCAAAGTGGCATTTGCCAGCACTAAGCTATTACAGTTGCATTTTCTTTTTGCTGTTTTAAGCTGCCCGGTGGTTTCCAATGAGCTATCCATATTGTGGATAAATTACTCCTCGTTCTCTTGTATACTTCATGTCTACTAGGATTGCACTCCTTTGCACTTTTTGATATATATACTACATTACTTATCATTTTTTTTTTTTTTTTTTTTGGAATTGCAACTGGTTGTATTTCTCAACCCTTGAGCCTAGGCACCATAGGTTTTGTGTTGGGAGTCTGGTTTCCAGTCATCTCTTCATGCTAAGACATGTCTATATGATTTTGTGAAATGTTGGCCAGCAATATCAACCAACGAATTCTGTGATTGTTGGCTGCAGCCAATGCCATAATGCCTTTACTCTTCCAGTTATGCCAGCAGAATTATGACACAAATTTGTTAGGTTGCTTCACTTGTTTGTGCACATCGATCACTTGATTATGTACGTTCCCTAGGCACACACGTCATCTCTGGGTCTGTGGTGAAATGTTCAGATCATGGATGGGTTTGTAGGTCACTGATTTGCTGAGTGTGCATTCCTAATTGATGTTGGACCCTGTTAGTTGATGCTCTCATTGTTATAAGCTTTAATTTTCTTATATTCAGGTCAGTGTCAGCTTTGGTTAGCAATATGATGGCAACATTGATAACGTACACCTGTCAGTAGGGTCACTGTGTCCTACAGAGGCTGCATTGCTTGCTCTATTGTTTCTCATTAACTAGTTTTTTATTTGTTTTTCCCCCTAAAAGATAAGGGTAATGTGTGTCAATTGCTTTTATGTATAAGTGATCTGCTGGTTCTGCTACAATACATGTGCCTCTTGCCCTTACATATCAGTGAATCTGGTGGTAAGGGAGTTTTCTCTGCTTTTCTGAAGATGCTTGGGCTTTGTATGAAGCCAAGGCTTCCTTCTCAGAGGCAGTTGTAGCTTCTCATATTATTTAAATTTTAATAAAATCTAGCCCTAACAAGGTGACCCTTACACTCCATGCCTATATGTTAATGATATTGTTTTCTTAGGTTGTATGTTTGGGGTCAGCAATCTAAGCCTTCAACTGTTTATGTGTCCCATAGTTAACCATACCTTAATGTCTTCCTCGAAGTAGAGTTTGGGCTTCTCCGTCTGATGGATTAATTTTAACAAAATTGAGATATTATGCAGAACTTGATGTTGCTAAGAATTTTCTTGATTGATAGTGGTTTAACTTAATTACTCTCACCCAAAACAGTTCCTGCATAGATTGGGCTCTAAGTCAGAATGGGTGATTCAGCATCTTAAATTTAAAGTTAACTTGTGCATAATAAGTATCCATAATACCGTGTTGTGACTATATATATTGCTGCCAATAAGTATGTTGCATGCTCCATGTTACCAATGGAATTTCCAGTGAAACATTGGCAAACAGCAGGCTATGATTTAAATTGTAGATGTTTGGCGCATGAATATTTCTTGAAGCTATTGCATGTTTTTCTTTCCCTGCTGGAGAAACACATGAACACTTGTAACTGACTGAAATTTACATGAACTTTTGTACAATTTATTGCAGTTCCGTGAAACTCTAATCCATTTGGGGCCATTCTACATCAAGGCAAGTCACTTATATTGTTGTGAAATTTTCTTGTCTTTTCCTTTTTAACAGTCTTTAAGATTCTTCATGGATTCCTTCCTTTTTCATTTTGTTGTTTGGTTGGAACTAGATACATTAAAATTTCAAAGTTTTGTGTCTAAGTAGGCTGCATATGTACATGTTGTTTGCTGCTAGTACGTCAACCTTTTAAGGTTAATATGCATCAATTAATGCTAAGGGTTAAGGATTTGATTCTACCAATGGTTGAAGATGAAGAGCGGGAGGAAAAGGAAGAACTTGATGACGGTGCTAAAGGCAATATACATGAAGCACATAGGTGTACTTAGGCTCTTTGATTTTGAGGGAAAGAAACATAGATGTATTCAAAAAACAAATGTGTGATGAATGGGTTCCTATGTAGTAGATTGTGGTGAAGGTGGCTAGCTGGTAAATTCTCTTGGTAAGTCTACCATGACTTGGGAGAAAATCCTGCCTTTAAGAACTGTTGCTCCTTTGGTTGGAAAAGAGGGGGAAGAGAGAGAGAGAGAGGGAGGAAAAAGAAAAGGGCAGGAGGTAGAGGGAGAGAGTTGTTTTTATTTTGAAACACATCATACAAAAATGTGCCATTACAATTGTTTCTTTATCCGTCTCTATGTGATGAATGTTGTACAGTGATCGGGATAAGGATTAATCATCTAGATTATAATTTTCATTAAATAACTCTCAAACTGCTGTATGGTGAAATTTATGCATCTGACCTAGTATTATTTCTATTTACAGCTTGGGCAGGCTCTGAGCACAAGGCCAGATATATTGCCACCTGTATATTGCGAAGAGCTTGCTAAGTTACAGGTTTACTAGATTTATTTCTCCCATTTGCCTCTTCACCAATAAATTTTGTAACCAAATACCATGACTATAGATCTGCCATGTCGATTTTTGTTCTCATTCTCATGATTGAAGCATTCCCGTTTGTTGTGTAGGATCAAATACCCCCATTTCCAACTCATCGTGCAATTAAATCTATTGAAACCCAGTTGGGTGTTCCTATTTCACAAATTTTTGCTGATATCAGCCCAGAACCTATTGCAGCGGCATCGTTAGGGCAGGTTTATAAAGGTTAGAGAATCTTTAATGAATATGGAACAATAGATGCAATCTATTCTGGTAGTACTGATATATCTCATCTGTTCTATATGGATGTCCTGAGAAGATCTGTTTGTTTGGAGAAAACTCAATCTAAATGTTCTGTTTTGTTGCTTCAAGTCTTGCAGCTCACCTGCATTCTGGAGAGCTGGTAGCTGTTAAGGTACAGAGGCCAGGTATGAGGCTTTCACTTACCCTTGATGCGTTGTTATTCCATATGATTGGAGGTCAATTGAAGCGCTTTGCTAAGGCACGCAAAGACCTATTGGTAGCAGTAAATGAAATGGTAAGCCTTCTATACCTCTACTGTGTAGATTTTCTGCATCATCTGTTAATTATTTCTGATATAAAGTTGCGCCACAATTATGATTTTCCAAAAGATCCTTAATAACTGATTATGGATACAAAATCTGCCACTTATATAATTGAAATGGGCTAATCTTGAAATTCTATTCCTACACAAAATGCAACAGCCAACAACCCCACTACTGGCATGCAGATTCAGGAAATAACTATTCCCAGAGTTTCAGTCTCTCTCTTCTCAATATCTAACTACCGCACCTGGTTATGAGATAATCACTTTCAAACTCTCTCTCTCCACAACTCTTATGAGCACAAGAGTTTATCTTTGACTCTGTTATGGATAAGCATCGTCGCTGCATCCTTTATCTTGTCATTGATTATGGATACAAAATCTGCCACTTATATAATTGAAATGGGCTAATCTTGAAATTCTATTCCTACACAAAATGCAACAGCCAACAACCCCACTACTGGCATGCAGATTCAGGAAATAACTATTCCCAGAGTTTCAGTCTCTCTCTTCTCAATATCTAACTACTGCACCTGGTTATGAGATAATCACTTTCAAACTCTCTCTCTCCACAACTCTTATGAGCACAAGAGTTTATCTTTGACTCTGTTATGGATAAGCATCGTCGCTGCATCCTTTATCTTGTCATTGATTATGGATACAAAATCTGCCACTTATATAATTGAAATGGACTAGTCTTGAAATTCTATTCCTACACAAAATGCAACAGCCAACAACCCCACTACTGGCATGCGGATTCAGGAAATAACCATTCCCAGAGTTTCAGTCTCTCTCTTCTCAATATCTAACTACCGCACCTGGTTATGAGATAATCACTTTCAAACTCTCTCTCTCCACAACCCTTCATGAGCACAAGAGTTTATCTTTGACTCTGTTATGGATAAGCGTCATCACTGCATCCTTTATCTTGTCATTTCCCATCCTTTTTTTTTTTTAAAGAAATTTTTAATTCATTCCATTGTTAATCCCACCCCTTTTTTATTTCTTTAATTCATTCTACCATTAATTCATCTTGTCACCTGAGCTCAACTTCTAGTGTGTGTACACACACACACATATCCTTTTATGTATGCTCATTTTTTTTTTCTCAAAGTTCTGTTCATTTCCCTTTTTTTTACTCCGTTAAGTATATAGCCTCTTTACTATTATGATCTTCTGAATAAAATTGTCAATGTACATTCTTATGGATAGCTTCAGGTTTCTCTTTAATGAACAGGTCAGGCACATGTTTGATGAGATTGATTATGTCCTAGAGGGTAAAAATGCTGAGCGTTTTGCTTCTCTCTATGGTTGCGATCCATGTAAGTTTTTCCTTACTTCTAACTATTGCAGCATATTTGTTAGTTATTAAGGTCATGATGTTTGAGGATGTTTACTCCGTGTTTGACAAAGAGTTCTCCTTTCTCCTAAAAAAGTCAACCTCATTTCTTCACATTAACAAACAACTTTCTTCACTTTTCTCACAAAAAATTCAAAACTCCTTTCTACTTTATATCACATCAATCAATTCCTTCCTCCTTTCTCCTCTCAAAACTCTTTGCTAAACGCACCCTTAATTATCCCATTCTTTATGGTTTTTTTAAGGACCATATGGTCAAGTTGAAAATATAGTTCTGAATGTTGTTAATGGCAAAAGATTGCATCATCAGTCTCTAGCTTAGTCATAACAGCTTGTAAAGTTGTAACATCTGCTTTTCATAGAAATGTGTTGTGGATGCAGGCAGAGCCCGGTGGCATCTTCTTACATACGAGATTATTTATTTAGGATATCAGTTCCCTTCCCTCAATGTGTGTGTGTGAGCGCGCATGCATGTGAATCAAGAGTTGTATGTGATGCTGTTGATTTGATTAAGTTCGCGCATAATTTGTTTTAAGCACAGAAATCTGATGGGTGAAACAGGTGATAATCAAAATAGCAGTCAACAAGCTACTGCTAGGAAAACTGTGAAATATAAAGAAGCAAACTGTGTTAAAGTTCCAAAAATATATTGGGACCTTACACGGACTGCTGTGCTTACCATGGAATGGGTTGATGGAATTAAGCTCACAGATGAAATTAGCCTGAAGAAGGCCTGTTTAAACAGACGGGAACTGATTGACCAGGTATTGGGCAGAAATTGCTCCTTATGTTTGTGCATTGACAGTTCATAATAATTTATTTTTCTGTGCGTCACATACACAATCTCTAAGCAAATACATTGCATGTAATTTTGTCTCGAGTTCCACATGTATCTTCCTCTTTCACTTGTCTTCATAGGGATTGTACTGCTCTTTGAGGCAATTGCTTGAGGTGGGATTTTTCCATGCTGATCCACATCCAGGAAACCTTGTTGCTACTGACAATGGCTCTCTTGCATATTTTGATTTTGGAATGATGGGGGATATTCCTCGCCACTACCGAGTAGGACTTATTCAAATGGTAAGGAAATATTTACATGGTATTTACTGAGGGCAAGGCTCAGTTTGAGTGTAGATTCATTATAGAAATTTCAAACAATCTTTTGTGACGTTTTATTATCTGTTGATGAGATAATAGAACAGGGCCAGTGTTACTTTTAGAAGATCAATGTGTGGATTATATGTGGGTTATAGATCACATGCAAATAAGTTCTATACAATCACTTGATTCATGGCTATTATGATTTTTTTCTTGCTTTTGGAATGACACATTTATCACAAGAAAATACAAATATTGTAAGTTGGCATGGTTGTATGCTGGTAGTTGAAGTGAAGCTCTATCATGTTTATACCGTTTGCAGTGCTTCCAGAGAAGAATGTATTACATGGTGATTGTTACTTGAGCTTGTAAATATCATTGATTCAACCAGATTTTTTTTTTAATTTTTAATTTTTAATTTTAAGATTGTGATATTTTATAAACTAGGATGTATTTAGTGGAATAGTATGTACTGGTGAAAAAAAAAAGTTGGATATACTTATACATCAAGAGTGACAAATATGCACTGATTTGGCCGTTTATCTGGTTGAGAGTTTCAATACATGAATTTTTGAGAAGGCTTCTCATCATCTTCTCATCAACAAACTCATCTTGTTGGAATTCTTCATCAACAAATTCATCTTCCTCCTCCACATGAGATGGATTCGGTAGATGAATTTGAGGCTCAAGAACAATGGTCATGGCAGCGCGCTGCGGACTCCGCATGTCAAACCGTTCCTTTGTTGAGACCGCACCTCACTAAAGGTAACCTCGTTATCCTCATCCGTGAAATGTAGATTTGGTTGACGGCGATGATTGTTAGCAACACCCATGGCGGCAAACTGCTTGTTTAAGGCTTCTATTCGAGCGTTAATTCAGGTGTCCAGTCGCTCTTCGACTCGATCAAATTGAACAGCAAATTGCTCTTCCATGTGTTGCGCCCATGCCGACAATTGCTCATCATGTGTTGTTTCTTCGCACTCATGCATGACACCAAGGCTTGCATATTTGTTTCCCCCGTTGTGTCTTCTTCCCGCCATGGTAGGAAAGTTGCTGGGCTCTAATATCTACTGATGTAGTGTGACATAGTGGGTTCGCAAAGACAAACAATAAATAATTCACAACTCTTCTCAAAACCAAGAGTCTATCATGGATTCAAGGTATGATAGAAGTAAAACCACTCCCAAATGGTTTCCCATTGATAATCAATCAAAATAACATCAAAGCTGCGTTTTTAGGTCACCTATAACATGTATTTATAGGAAACAAAACCCTAAACCTAGTAGAACCTCGAAATAAGTTGGTTACAGACATTTGTTTCAACAAGTTCGAACTAAGCCACTTACCAGTTTAAACTAGAACAAAAATCGAACTCACTTGAAGCCTTTGTCCAGGCCCATCCCAAGTTAGTTCGAATTGACATGGAACACCAACTTCTGTCTACCTTTTTTTGTCTCCTCATCGCAGCTCATTTTGACCCTGCAAACGTTGGAATCAACAAAACTTCATGAAACATAACTTTGACCTTTGAATCAACTTTCTAACGCCACCAAGCTTGCCTCTATCTGATGTCAAAAACTTGAGATATGGCCTTTTCATTAAAGCAGGTCTGATTGGAAACCACTTTGCATTAGGAATGAAGGTGGCATTCAGACTTTTTCAAACATACCTCTAGCATGAAAATCATTGAAGACATTCATGACATACCTCTTGCATGAAATCATAGAAGACATTCATGGTGCCTACGTGTAGCACCTCCCAACAAGCTTGGAAGAAACCCAAAGTAAAACCATCAGGATCCGGAGCCTTGTTGCTATTATGATGTTTACCAAACAATTTCCTTTTGTGGACTCCACAAACAACACGTTTATGATGTGAACCCCACCAAAAACACTTTTTAACTTTCTGTCACATAAAGAACTATTTTTAAATTAAAACATAAAAAACCGTTTTCAAAACACTTACCAAACTTGCATCAAACGCTAGAGGTTTTGATTTGCATGGGAAGGGGTAACCACAATCAAAGTGCTACTTTTGCTCTCTTTGTAACACTCCGGTCCTATATTGGGAAGATGAGTAGCCCACATAGTGTGGTTTATAAGAGATGCTCATGGGTGCTGAGTCCCACATTGCTTATTTACTAGGTGAAATTGGGCTTTATAAGTGATTCTAGGGAAACTCTAAATTGACTAGTCCTTTTGGGGTGATAGCGCATATGTGATTAGCGTTTTTCCCTAGGTCGTTACACTCTTACTTGAGTGATCGGCAGTCTAGATTGAGAGTTTCATCTACTACTTTTTGTATGTTTTATTTTGGAGAAAATTTGAGAAATAATGAATCGGAATGTAGGGTTGTGGTTCAAAACTGCCAAAAGATCACAACAAACACATTTCTCTGGTAGCTTATGCATTTATGCATTTTGAAGATAGCATTCAATGTATCATTTTCCAGTTGAATGCAGCAACAAATTCTCTTTTTCCAGCATGAAAAAGTACCTCATCACACTCTTAACTTCTAATGAAGCAAATTTTACAAGTTAACCCCCACAAAACCCTCATCTCTGGCTCTTGTTACATGTACCAAACAAATGTGTTTCAGGTTAAATTTTAAACCAGATAGCATTTGAGTGCCTACACACTATTCCTGTCTTTTATTTTTTAATAACATTCTTTTGGTTTTGGGCCCATCGTTCTCCTTTTAGCCCTTGTTATTGTTTCTTTTTAACTTATATTTGAGTTTTGCTTCGTATATGAAAAAGTGCCTTAGGTGCCCAGTCATGGTAAGTGCTCCATAGTTGGTGTGCTGGACATATTTGATGTTGTAAGAAGTTCATCGGTTCAGGTTACGTTTATTTCATTATCCCATCAGTAATTGAAGATGGGTTTTCTTCTTCTTCTATGCTTTAGGGTTCTCTTGTATACTTTATGTGTATTAGGGTTGCGTCTCTTTGCACTTTTAATGAATTGAATGACTTATGAAGAAAAATGTATTTGATGATGGGTCCTTAATATATCTTTGCATGTTTGTTTATTGTTCCAATTTATATTTGAAATCCTTTAGTGATGTCAACCTGTCTATCATGCAATTCTACTTTTTCTTCTTCTTTTTTCCCCTCAAAGTTAGGTCATTTGAAAGTGTTTCATCTTGATGCATCTTGTGCGTTTTTTAATTATTCTCTGTTGTCTCGTGGTTTCTCTTCCTCAGCTTTCATCTATTCGAAAGTTGCTGGAATTCACCCTAGATTGTGTATCTGTTGATAAATTTTTGTTTCTTTCAGCTTGTGCACTTTGTTAATCGTGACTCTCTGGGTTTGGCAAATGACTTTCGTTCTTTGGGATTTATTCCTGAAGGGGTTGATAGACAGTTAGTTTCAGATGCACTGCGAGCATCCTTTGGTGATGGAACCGGACAATCTCAAGATTTCCAGGTTTGTGCTTTTCATCCATATACCTTTCCATCTAAACCTTGTTGCAGCTGTATAATCTTGATAATTTTTTTTAGAGTATGGGATGAACGTAGGCATTATTAGCACTACATATTTATTAGTCTATGCATGTTTAGATATAATTAGGCGTATCACATATTTGATTGTAGAATCTTTTGTTTTGGTTATGATTTATGCAATGAAAAGTTGGAGCACCTATGTCATGATTTGAGAAGCTTTAACTATGTCCTACCTGCATCCTTATTGCCTATTTGATTTTATATACTGAATTTATATTGTTGGTTAGTTTTCATTTTGCAATAATTATTTTGGGGATCGTCACTTTTCAGTTATACTTTAAATGTTCTAAATAGGATAAATGCTTCAAAATAGTAGTAGTATAGTTTCTGTTGAGTGTGGGCATTGGAAGACAAAGCTTTGTCTGGTTTGTGAGAGATTACCTTTGGGTGTACTGGGCTTTTGGGTTTGTGCGAGTTTGTGAGAGTGCAATCCAAATCATTGATGATGGATTTCTTGTGGACATATGCAATTGACAGAATCATATTGAACAAATTTTGTTATTTTGTGTTAATTTTTTTTTTTTTTTTTCACAACACACTTCATATCTACTACCACATTGTTTCATTTTGGGAACGGAAATTTTGCAATCAGATTCGTGAAAGTAAAAATCAATAGAAATTTGGGAAAATTATGTTGTCTTTCTCTATACCTTGGTCTATGTTCTTAATTGTACCATCTAAATATTGGTTTCAATGTGATAGAAAGATATAGTGAGCTGGAGTACTCCAAAAAAATAAGATGCGAATGATGTTGCACTACCAGCTTCTTTAAATGATCTATATTTCTTTTCTGATAGATATGCTACAGGATCATCTTCCATTTTTCTTCACTGTATTCCCATGGGTTTCCCTCTTACGGAATTTTTTTTTTTTGGTTGGGGTTTTTTTAGTAGCAACCTCGTAGATTGGATTTTTTCTTTTTGAAGCCATTGTCAAATATCTCGTATTTTATTTTTTTCATTTATCTGGAGAGACTGTTTAACCTCGGGTGCTTTTCCTAAGACATGGTTACCATATTATTTTTTAGAAACTCCAGTTCTAGATATGGTTGGCATTTTCATTTGAATATCCACTTGTGTTATAATTCTATGGTGTACCCTGCATTATGTTTCTTATTTTCAACTACTAGGGCAGCAGCAGACATGTTCTAAACATCAATCTGTTTAGATTAGATGTCTAATGATGTTCTAGAAGCTGTAACATCCATGTGGTGATGTCTCTACAACCGAAATATGGGCACGATGGCTCACTGGATATATGATGGTCGCATTTTCTTAATTTGTTCTTCTATTCTTATCAGAAACTCCTCGAGTGTGATTGTGGTAATAAAAGCACAAAAATTTACTAATTTATCTTTGCATTGAATTTCAGGGAGTAATGAACCAGCTATATGATGTTATGTATGAATTTAATTTCTCTCTACCCCCAGACTATGCCCTGGTGATAAGAGCTCTAGGATCACTAGAAGGCACAGCAAAGGTTCTGGATCCTGATTTCAAAGTCATAGAGAGTGCATATCCTTTTGTTATTGGGAGACTTCTGGAAGACCCAAATCCTGATATGAGAAAAATTTTGAGGGAATTACTCATCCGTAATAATGGATCCATTAGATGGAATCGGCTAGAGCGGCTGGTAGGCTGTCTCTTCTCTTTTTATCTAATGTAAAATGTAGTTTATATTGCTTAATATATAACTTGATTGAAACAGTGCATGCCATTTTAAACGAGAAGATTCTTTGTTAATGTTAAAATTGTCATAATTGATTCATATGGCTCATCCAATTTAAATGAATGTGCTCACTGTTCATCCAACACCTCTGTTACCTGTCATTTATCTTTAGTACTGATATCTTTTTTTTTTTTGATAGGTAACAAATGGCTGGACGCATTATTTATTAGTTGGTTTTTACATTGTTTCTTGACTTGAAGTCTTCTGTATGCATGTGCATCATATCGAATCTGTGTCCAAGCTATTGGTAGACTAAACTTCGATTGCAAATTTCTATAAACCTCAGACATCACTGGAGATACAGAATTTATATGACCCATGCAATCAATAGATGATCCGAAATTGTGAAGAAATATTCCAGCATAAGCTAGTAGGAAAATTATTCATTCTTGCTTGCTTTTTTTTGTTCCAGTGGAACTCATGATAAATTGGGCCTTCCGTCATTTGTTTATGACTACAACCATTATCTGTAGTACATGTGCTGCTTATTATGGTCTAGCTGTCAAATTTCATTGTTGATAAGCATAATGGCGACTCATGATATGGTGTCAACATTATGAATATGAAATGCAATTTGAAGATTGACAAGATGACAAGAAGATTTTATGTAACTTAACCTTTTGTTATCTCTTTGAATATTTTGTTTGTGCTATGATTTTTCATTAATTTGGTGTTGCTACTTTGAATTATTTTAAAAAGGGGTGTATTTTTTTTCAGATTGCAGCAATATCTAAACAGTCTTCCAAGTCGAGTGGAGAACCCCCTAATTCTGAGCAAAATTCTTCAAATCCTCTGGGATGGAAATCATTTGACATGCGTGCTGTCGTTAATGCCACTGAAGATCTTCTGCAATTCATTTTATCTGAAAAGGGTGTGAGGGTGCGTGTTTTCCTTCTTCGGGATATAATTCGAGCAGCTGATGTTTTTATGCGGGACAATGTTGTCGGTTGCAGTCCTAGTGAGAAGCTTGAAGCAAGAAAGACATCAGAATCCGAGGTTTGTCGAAATTCATGTTGTTAGTTTATCTCACAGTTGAGTCATGAAGGCTTGAACAATTTTTCTTGAAGTAGCTTCCTTAACTTGAATGTAGTCAGGTAAATTCTAAAGAGCACATGATTCACAAGCTTTATGTGATTCTTCTAATTTATAACTGGCTTTTGATGGAGAGTATATTGATGTAAATCTTGAATTACTTCAAAAACTTTCTCAGTGCCATGATTTTTTGTTTGCCCTTAAAACTTTAAGAGGGATTGCAGAATAAACTAGTTATATTTTGTTCGCCATTGCATCCTAGTTTCCTCCGTAAGCCATTGCCATGTGCATCTTACTTGTGATGCTTATTGAATAGTCGTTTGTGTCATGAGACTTCGCGGTCTTCCTACTCAGTTGATCATATGGGGATATAACAGCTCAAGTGATACTTTTGACAATCATTTTCATTCATTGAAAACCCATCATGGATATGATATGTAACTTTTATGATGTTTTGAAAAATTAGGAAGTAATAGATTTGTTTCTGTTTCCCATGGTAATTATTAGGAAGGAAATCCACTTTTTTATTCTAATATGGTAATGCCCTTCATACCCATTTATCAAACAACTTTCATACCGGTTGATGCAGCGTGTTTTAAGTGGTTTTTCATGTCAGCTACTTAAATAAACAGAAGTGTTAGTCACTTAAAACTCACTACATCAGCCGGTATAAAATGAGTGTAATAAATGGGTATAAAAGTAGCATTACTCTTATGATATTTGTATCTAATACAACCATTGGAAAATCAGAAAAGGCAATATATGATATTTCGTTTGACTTGTTTCAAAGAAAGGTATTTAGTTCCGATGTTAAATTGTTAAATTATTTAGTTTCGATGTTAAATTGTTCTCGTGTTTCTCGTTTGTAAGTGTAAAAGTAATGGGATATTGATACTTTATTTCTGTATTCTGCAGGAAAATTCTATGCTCACAAGGATTTTTAATGGTTTTCGATATTTCCGTGAAGCAGTAAAGTTAGCCCCAGAGGTGTGGACAGCAATGCTTATACGCATGGCGGCGAAGCCAGAGGTCCATAAATTTACTTTTGATAGCATTTCAGCCTTGGTCATGCATTTTAGCCACAGACTTCCAGAAACTTCATGGGTTTGTATTTCTAGATTTCTGCACAAGTTGGTGAAAAACTGGAGCCCTGATGATCTAAGAAATCAGTAATCCCTTTTTATCAAATTTCATTGTGAGCCATTTTTATTTGTTTCCTTACAATTTTAATATCCTTGGTACTCTTGGAGGTGTATATATTCAAATGAGTGCCTCGTTTGTCGACGCTTTTTGGAGAGTTTTTTGCTTGAAAAAGTGTTTTAATATGACATAAATATAAAAGTAATTTCGAGTGTTTTGTAAATATCTTGTGGTTGAAGTTGTTTAGCAATCTTGTTTTTTTGCTAAAAAGCAAAAAGCTCCCAAAAAGCATTTCCAAACGAGGCATCAAATTTAGATTGAAATGAATAAATTTAGGATATTTTTATTTCAGCATCTTACGCAAATGATATTGCGGTAAACTTGAATAAAAAGAGATCTAAGCCAAGCCATTGATATTATTATGGTTGCTAGTTGTTATTTGCTTGTGGGTTTGTTTGGTTTAAGAAAGGCGATTCTTTGGATGAGTTTGGCGACGAGAATAAATGATTTGAGTGAAGAAAGCTTCTTAGATGGTATATGATCATTTTATAGTCTATATTAGATTTTGTAGCATTTAATCGTGTATATATTGTCTAAGTTGCCACTAGAGAGGGGAGGGGAGGGGAGGGTATATTTGACATCAATGTTATTGTGTGTGCTCCTTAAAGTATTTGCAATGGATTCTCTAAATTTCTATCTAAAATAACTATTGAAAGCTATCCTTTTTTATTTTAGCTAAGGGCTTTTCAAGTATATTTACCATCTGATTATTTTTTTTTTTATATATATATCATTTAAATACTCTTATTTTTATTTTTTTTAACCCAAACCACGAAGAGAGAGGGAGATATAAATTATAAAGAAAGAAAGAGTAGAAGAGAGAAACGCATAAAATACTTATGCATTGGTTTAAAGAATCGGATGTAAATGGTTTTTAGGCTTTTGAGCTAGCCGTTCTACATAAAACTCTAAAATCCAAGAATGGAAAAGTTCTTCTTTGTTGCCTTTTCCATATTCTATAATACCTAAGATATTGTTCTTCATATTTATTTTCGTAGAAGCAGCTTCCATTCTTTTAAAAAGGGGAACAAAGTGGTAACAACTAACAATATTGCACCCAACTCAATAAATTCTCAAAAATAGAAAAAGAAACTAGAATGTACGATTTTGAGCATAACTGGGAAACATATTACTTTAGCTATGCAACAAGGAAAATGGTAGGTATTCTTTTAATATTCTCCTCGTTAAATACATTATAATTGGGAGGACACCAAATGAACACGTAGCATTTTCCTACTAATAATAACACTTTTTCTAATGCTTGAAAACTCTTAAATGAGTCGAGACGTGTATGGTTAGCAAGATCATCCAAAGAGACTCCGAGGTTACTGTATATCGTCACACAAACGGCGTCGTATAATCACAGAACTCCCATATTCAAAACGTTTAGGCAGATTGCAAGAGTTTCTGCAGCATCTTTGCGCATGCCCAAAAACAAACTTTGCCTTCTCGGGTTGGTTCGCAAGATCTCCCTCTTTGCGAAACCCAGATCTCTCGCGGTCGAAGAGACCTCGAGCTCGGGGCTCCGAGTTTCCCGTTCGCGCCTCTGGTCCTGTTTTGTTCGGCTCTCTTTCGGTAAACAGCTTGACCCCGACCCGATTTTCTCTGCGTTTTGTGGTTTTTTCAGCTCTCTCTGTTCTTTCTTCTTCTTCGAGTGTTTTTGGTCCACTCCGTGTTTGTTTGGTTTTTCCTTTTCTGCTTCTTTCTCTGGAGATACTGCATCAGATAAGCTTATGCTTTTCTTCGACTACATCAGGAAATGGGTACGACTGCTAAGTCTACAAACTCTCTTGCTTTCTTGTGGAATCATTGGGTTAACGATCCTCATTATTCTCATTTAAGAGTTTCGTTCCATGCTCAAAATTTTTATTATTATCGTAGTTTTAGTGCTACTTCTCCTAACACTACCGATAGTGGTAGAGATAATGTGGAAAGTCCCAATCAGTTCTTGAAATCTGTGAGAAATCAATGCACATCTGGAAGCTTAAGGAATCTTGGTGATGCTTTATGCCTGTTTGATAGAGTGCTTCATATGCACCCTTTGCCTTCCATCGTGGTTTTCAATCAATTGCTGAGTGCAATTGCAAGAATGAAGCATCACTCAACTGTGATTTCTCTGACTAAAGAAATGGAACTATTAGGAATTGCTTCTGATGCTTGTACTCTAGGCGTTCTAATTAATTGCTTCTGCCATTTGAACTGGGTGGATGTCGGCTTCTCCATCTTAGCAAGAATTTTGAAACTTGGTTTTCAACCCCACTATATAATTCTAAACACTCTTGTTGGGGGGCACAGTCTTCAGAGTCAACTTGCTGAAGCTTTAAGGTTCGTTAACGAAATGGAGAAGAATGGCTATAAACCTGATACAATTACCTATGACATTCTAATAATTGCTTCTACCATTTAAACCGAGTGGATGTCGGCTTTTCTATCTTAGCAAGAATTTTTAAACTTGGTTTTCAACCACACTATATAATTCTAAACACTCTTGTTGGGGGACTCTGTGTTCGGGGTAAAATTGCTGAAGCTTCAAGGTTCGTTAACGAAATGGAGAAGAATGGCTACAAACCTAATACAATTACTTATGGAACGATAATAAACGGTTTATGTAAAATAGGTGAGACCAATGTGGCTATTGGGTTGCTTAGAAAGATGGAAGAAGGAAATCTTGAGCTTAATGTTGTAATATATCACACAATTATCGATAGTTTATGTAAGGACAAATTGGTAATTGAAGCTTTAAACTTTTTCTCGGAAATGACAATTAAAGGAATTCAGCCAAACCTTTTTACTTACAAACCTCTAATTCAAGGCCTATGCAATTTTAGCCGGTGGAAGGAGGCAATTGAACTATTGAATGAGATGGTGCAAAGGAAAGTCATGCCTGATGTGTGTACATTCAACATATTGGTGAGCACACTCAGTAAAGAGGGAATGTTGACAAAAGCAAAAGAAGTTTTGGACGTGATGATTCGGAGAGGCTTAGAGCCTGATATAGTCACTTATAATTCTTTGATTGGTGGCTACTGTTTGCAAAATAGAATGGATGAGGCTGTCAAAACATTTAATACAATGGTTGAGAAGGGTTGTTCACCTTCTATTGTTAGTTATAACATATTGATCAATGGATATTGTAAAAATAGAAGAATTGACAAAGCAATGAGTCTCTTCCGTGAAATGCCTAACAACGGAATAATTCCCGTTGTTTTCACTTACAACACCCTTATTCTTGGTTTTTGCCAAGTTGGAAGACATAAGACTGCATTAGGGCTACTCCATGAGATGCAAGTTTGCTGCCAACATCCTGTTCTCAAAACTTATGTTGTTTTGTTAGATGGCTTGTGTAAGAATCGACACTTTCCAGAGGCAATAACATTGTTTCAAGAGATGGAAGACAAAAAGTTAGACCTTAATATTGTGATTTACAGCATTTTGATTGATGGTATGTCTAATGCTAGGAAACTAACGGCTACAAAAGAGCTCTTTAATACTCTTCCTTCCAAAGGTTTGCAACCTAATGTTCAAACTTATACTATAATGATCAAAGGGCTTTGCAAAGAGGGACTACTAAATGAAGTAAGAGAATTATTTGAGAAAATGGATAAGAACAATTGTTCACCTGACCATTTCATATATAACACAATGATCCAAGGCTTCTTGAAACATAATGAGACGTCATTGGCAGTGAAATATCTCCAGATGATGGTTGACAAGGGTTTCTCAACCGATGCGATCACTACAACCATTTTGATGGACTTCTTGTCTTCTAATCAGGCAGATAAAACATTACAAGAATTCTTTCAAAAGTTTGTGTGAAAGCTTTCTAATTCTTCAACGTGCAGGACAAATTTCATATTTTATCTCTTACTGTGTCAATCTGTAAGGAATAAAAGCATATTTGCTGCAAGTCATTAGGGTGATATTTCTTTCCGTGTCTTTTAAACTATTGTTGTGTATTGCTATTCCTATGTTGTTGCCTTTTCTTACAATTGTCTGTAGAGTTGTGTTGTAATTATACTTGTTTTCTTGAAGATTTATTCAAACGTTTTAGTGATGCAGAGTTATTGCAGAATATTGTTCATTTGAAGTTTGGGGTTCTTGATGGTTGCATGCTTATTTGCCCCCAAAGTTATACTTTTAAGTTTTTCATCAGTTAAATTAATTTTTCATTTATGTGATAAATATTTTGGAATAATGATATGAATATTATGATCAAACAAGTGTATCACTGTTATGATATAGTTCAATGAATACCTTACGCATATTTATAGCCTGAGCGTTTCTTTGTTCCATATGCCTTGTGAAATCATAATGGACATGGGACTGCGAAACCAATTTGCATAATGTCATTTGGTTAGCTTTTCAACATAAGACGTTGCCAATAATTATCTACATGCTTCTTCGTCCATTTAACTCCACTACTAGGGGACCATGACTCATGAAACAGAAGTCATTAGTTTGAATATCTCATTCCCCTGTCCCTTGTGGTCAAAGAACTTACAAAAAAAAAAAAGGACTAGGAGATAGGCAACTTAGATTGCAATTCTCAACTTAATAATCAAGAAATCTACTTTTTAAATGAATTAATTGGATGCTTATTGACCTAATTTGTTTTACGAGCGGTTGCATATTTATTTTAAACTTATAAATTAACTGTTTCAAATCAAATCTTATTTTTATTAAGAGATAAGTATTTCAATTCCATCTCTTTAAAATATCGGTTGGCTTTGTTGATTACTTATTATCATTCTCTTTTTTTGTTTTTTGTTTTTTTGTTTTTATTAATAGTTAAGTCCTATCGCGTTGAACATGGCTATAGTTGTCCTATCATGGTGAACACGGTTATAATTTTTCTATCAAGGTGAACTTGATTGTAATGGTCCTATCATGATGAATATGATTATGATAAGTTGCACATCTTTTATCTTTGTTTATTACTTAATATTATAAAATTCAATAGAAACACAGTTAGTTTTAATCATATGATGCAAGTATGCAAGTGTTGAAATGAATTGGAGTTTAGCCACATCAACGTTAATCATGCTCTATAGACAAAGTTAGTTTATCTCACAGTTGAGTCATCAAGGCTTGAACCATTTTTCTTGAAGTAGCTTCCTTAACTTGTATGTAGTCAGGTAATTCTACTCATGTTTCTAAGATTCACAAGCTTTCTGTGATTCTTCTAATCTATACCTGACTTTGGATGGAGAGTATATTGATGTAAATCTTGAATTACTTTAAATACTTTCTCAGTGCCATGATTTTTTGATGATAGTGACGATATTGACCACGACCTTGATACAGAGCTGGAGCTTCTAACTATGACGAATGCAGTATGGATAAGATGCCAGAAACTGACCAATTTTATATCACCAGTGCATCTTACTCGTGATGCTTATTGAATAGTCGTTTGAGGCTTGAGACTTCATGGTCTTCCTGCTCAGTTGATCATATGGGGATATAACGGCACAAATGATACTTTTTACAATTATCTAATGCAACTTGTGTGATGATATAATTTCAGCCTTGATCATGCATTTTTGCCACAAACTTCCAGAAACTTCATGGGTTTGTATTTCTAGATTTCTGCACAAGTTGGTGAAAAACTGGAGCCCTAATGTTCTAAGACATCAGTAATCCCCTTTTAACAAATTTCACTTTGAGCCACTGTTATTTGTTTCCTTATAATCTCCATATCCACGGTATTCCCTGAGGTGCATTTATTCAAATGAGAAGAAGATGAAATAGTTGCAGATTTAGATTGAAATTGAGAAAGTCAGAGCACTGGCTTTGGAACAGAACCAAAAGTTGTGTGTAAAATAAAGGACAGAAAATTGTAGGAAACACCGTTCATATCTTTAGTACGAGATTACTGTGGATAGAGATTTTCAACAATTTTTCTACTTGAATTGTTAACAATTAGGGTAGTAAATGTAAAAGAGTTTTTATAGAACCCTCTTGCCTGAGCAGGGAGGTTTTTTTATATTTATATTTGCTGTCTAGCAATCCCGACAGCAAATTGCTAGAGAACCGGATTCGACTATGTACTGTACCACTCGATATGCTTGACATATGGCAACTTGTAGTCATATGCATCTCTTCCCCCATCAGAAGGGACGTGGTAACTAAAGAAGATAATGTCTTTGTCTCAAATTGCATATTCCATGCCCTGGTCGAATTAGCAAAGATTTGACATCATTATAAATTTACAAGTCTTAATCATAATTTTCACATAGTGAATGGAACAAGTAATATGCAGTTTTATATTTAAATTTCAAGCTCATAGTGTCGTGCTAAGATTCTATGAAATTTTTTGTCTTCATTCATCTGGACTGTTCTGGATTTTCATATAAAAATATCTCGAATTGAAAAATAAACAAAATAATTGACACGTACCAGCTAAAGTCTAAGCATTCTCTCTCTCTTTCTCTCTAATCAAAACCTTCTTTGAATTTCACCTAATACATTCTTTTGTAATGCTAGCCATGACTCGTGAATTATGCATTAAAATAAGATAAGATCGAAAAAAGATAAGCTAACTGGAATGAGACGATATAATCAAGAACCCAACTCCCGTGGACTAACCAATAAAAGGACCCTAAGTCTAACTACCGTGGAATACATAACCTATAATTGAAGACCTTGGAAGTTTTGGAGCAGGAAGGGCGGGAGTGCTTGATGTAATCTTATGTGCATTGAGAAAAATTGGGATCCAAATAACTAGGGGTGAAAAGGTAGACGGTTATTACCGTTAGCCATTTTTTAAGGGGTTAGGAAAAATTGCTAACCGCTAATCGTTAACTACTAACTATATATATAAAAATACATGAAACGACGACATTTTTATGTTTAAATATATATAAAAATGTATAAAAATTTAGAAATGATGACATGTGTAGTAAGGTATTATCGTATTACCATAGAAACGATATTGTTTTGGTTTTTTCTTTAAAAAAAAAGAAACAATTCTTTTAAAAAGCGGGTAACGGTTATTTGGGTTATTAACCATTTATGCAGTTAGCGGAGGCTGTTACGGTTAGTTGTTTTAGTCAATAACCACTAATCGTAACCGTGAAAAGACCTATACAAAAAACCTATAATTGGGCTATCCGACGCTTATAATTAGATTGTTTGAATTGCATTAGTTGGGATTTAGATTGCCTATAATTGGAGTGCAATTCAGACAGTCCACATAAAAGCGGTAAGACCGGCTTATTTTGGTAGTTTATTGAGAGGAGGATTGTATAGCCACTTGTCCCACCCTGCCTCCAATCTCTAGTTTGCCCGAAATATGTGGGTCTTATAGCTCCTTTACGTGGTTGCCTGCACTCCAATCTCTAATTGCCCCAAATATTTGGGGTCTTGTAGCTCATTTATGTGGCCGCCCAAATTGTACTATAATTCAGGCTGATCAATTATAAAAACGTTGGCAAACGTTCTTATCAATGAACATATTCATATTTTTAGAGAAAAATTTAATGCTCCCAACGTTC
Source organism: Corylus avellana (assembly GCF_965113065.1). Lineage (NCBI taxonomy): Eukaryota > Viridiplantae > Streptophyta > Magnoliopsida > Fagales > Betulaceae > Corylus > Corylus avellana. The sequence goes on from NC_142498.1 coordinate 1,327,155, forward strand.
TTATCAATGAACATATTCATATTTTTAGAGAAAAATTTAATGCTCCCAACGTTCTTATCAATGAACATATTCATATGTTTAGAGAAAAATTTAATGCTCATGGAACTCTTTATTATGATGCAAGAGGCAATGTATTATACCAATGCCTTTAGACTACATTGGAGAAAGTGACATATTTTATATAATATTTGATTGTTGAGATTAAACAATAAACATGCTTGTTCCAAGTGTATAAATGTGCTGTGGCTTTTTCTAGCCAATTGATCTCGATGCAATTAGGCTAAATGTCAAAGAGAATACAATCAATTAAATCAAAGTTATCCTCAATTGTTTTTATCCAACCGACATATTGTACACCTAAACCGTACGAAGTTGTCAAAGCTAAATAAAGACACAAATTTTCTTCCAAATTGAGTTTTAGAACATTCTTTTAATCTGATATGTTAAATTAGGATTTGGATTTCCAACAACTTATTCTCTAATTGTTAATAGTTTAGATAGAAAATGTGAGAAAACATTTATGAGACCCACTTGCTTAAATAGGTGGATAACCTGTCCGAAATGGAAAATGATCATCTTTATTTCAAAATCCTTATATTTTTTTTTTATTTAGTACATTTTGAAGGGTAGCGTTGTCCAAAAGTTTTAATAATGGTAGTGCGTTAAATGCAATACCCTTTAAAATACACTAAATAGAGGAAATAGAGAAATTTTAAAATGGAGAGAATCATTTTTCATCCGAAACCTACTTAGATAAATAGGTCCCATAAAAGTTTTCTCACATTTATTGCTTGAATTACTAACAATTTAAGCAATAAAATTAACGAGAATTTCTATCCGTTACACGTGTCTTAAGAGTTAAGGGCATCCAATTTTTTAGATTAATCTCAAATTTAATATTTGTCCATTTTACCTTAAACCGAGTGAGAGTGGGAGAAGATAAAATAAGGATCTTATCCCTTAAAACATTTCGACAGAAGAATCTAAAGAAAGTCAACACATAAGATTCCAATCTGAGAAAGGTCAACATTATACATTCACCAAACTCGATTGTCACCAAATGAAATCGAAATTCAGTGATCACCACACTTTCTGCATGTGTGCCACGTGTATCGCTGCACCAATAATTGGTGGAAACATGTATCATATTTGTTGGCTTTTTGACTAAGACTCGGTATTACACCCCCGCCGTGTCAACCTAGCCTTTTCCCCCCTCACCCCTTGCCTACGCATACGACACACCCCATGTTTAGCATGAACAAACAACTTCCCTTTTTTTAATCCCTATATTAAATTTTCCTCCCTTTTTTTTTTTTTTTATTAATTGCATAGTCCAAAATCATTTAAAAATATTAAAAAAAAAATGAGTAATTCTATAAGCCCTTCAAAAAATAAAGTGACTCTTAAAATTACAATTTTATCAAAATTCAATAATGATCAATCACAAGCTCAATAGTGATTTTAAGAGCCGCATCATCCTTAGAAGGATACAAGAGTGACCCAAGAGAAACTTATAGCATTACTCAGCGTTAAAAATCACGCTTTATCTCACTATATTGATCCGTCATTTTTAAAAAAAAAAATTTAAAAGCTAATGGGTACTTTCACGTCAGTCAAAGTAAAATGTAGTGAAGTATGTAGCATTATTCTAAAATAAAATTTAAAAACTAATTAACAGTGTTACATCAAAAAAATAAAATAAAAATATGGTATAATATCTATCTTTCTCCATATTTATCTTTAAATCATGAATTATATATATATAAAGATATTTACAAAGGTGACACTATAGTATTGTAAAATTGAATCTGATCCATAAAAATGACCGGATCGGATTTAACTTGATTTCGCTTTCAATTTTGTTTATACTTAACTAATCAATCATATTTTTTTTTCGCCCTTCTCTTTTCAAACACCAAAACTGAATTCTCTCTCTTTCTCTCGCTCTGAGTTTTCTGTTTTTCAATTCCCCTCTCATTTCCCTTCCCTCCTTCAGGTACGCTCTGTAACTTTCTATATCTGAATTGCTAATTTCGAATTTTCAATTTCAGAGATCGACGTGAATATCTGTTTGCTAAATAAGGTCATTTTTCGTTCTTGTTCATACGCAGGTTAAATTTGGAAATTCGTAAATATCCAAATGGTCCCTCTAATTGTGAGATCATTGAGCTTCATTGGCCTGCGAAAATAATTGATTTTCCTTTTGTGTCATCAACTGCTCGTGCATACGTTATCCAAAATCTGTATTTGTTCGTTTTTTTTTTCTTCTCGGCAATTCGTGAATTCAAGCGATAATATGGGTTATCTCAATTCGGTGTTGTCATCTTCAAGCCAGGTTCATGCCGAAGACGCGCCCGTAAGCGGCGGGGGCCTCAGGTTTACCCTCTTTTGATCTTTGTGTTATCAATTTTTTTTTTTTTGGCTGGATTTGTAGATTGTAGCTGTTTTGTGTTGCGCTTTGTTGAATTAGATGTTTTTCATTGATGTGTATGTGTAATTGGTCGAGTATTGTATATCCATTGTGCATTATTTACTACCTTCTGTTTTGGGTTGAATTATGTATTTGTTGTATTATATATCATATATACCTTTTGTTTTTCAAGTAATTATAGTAAATTATGATGTTTTTATTGTTATGGATAAATGTTCTTTCTTTTTAGGAATCTCAAGGATTGGCTATGAATATTGATATATTTATCTGTTATCTAACTTAATCAAAAGGCCTGTCAGAATATGGGTTCCTTATTGATATATCCATAATATGAGGTTTTTGTTGGTCTGGTTTCTTCTTCAAAAGCTGAATTGTGAACTTTATCTCAGTCCAATGGGGGTAATGGGTGACAACTTTAGTTTCCATTTGCTCAAAAGGAAATGAAGTGAGGGAAAAGAAATTGTTTGTAATGATGGTTCAAAAGTCAACTTTAACACCTTTTATTTGTTAGGAACATTAGTCAATCATATAAGAATATACTTCTTTTTATATTTCATTCCCTTTGTTCTGTTTGTCGATTTCGGGGACGTTATTATTAGGTATTACCCCTGACATGCATTGTTCTGCATTTAATTCAACTGGATGTTGCTTAACTGTATTTTTGCACTTTCATCGTTGAAGAAGTTTGTATGTATATCATGTTTTGTCGTGTTGGGTACACGTCAATGGGTCAATGTCAGCTGACGGAACAAAGTTAATTATCCTTCTCATTCTTAATGACTGACTTAGTTGCGGTTTGTCGTTTTGGGCACAGACCAACAGCGTGGGTGTCCCAATCCTTCTCTTTTTTTTTTTTTTTTTTGAGCATTTTACAAACAACCATGTTTAAATGGTGTTGACTGAGCATTTTTTTCAGAAGTATTTGTTATTGTCATAATTGTGCTACAATTACCAATTATATCCTGTTTATACTTGGAATATATATTTATATAAATTGTTTGTACATGTCTTATATAACCCAGTTTTTGGAATCTCATTGATATGAGTTCTTTGCAGTTTGTTGCTTAATAGAGGAGTTTGTTAGTGATATAGATTTTTTTTTTCTTAGCTTGGAGACTTGGAGTTGGTGAAATAAATGGGCTAACATTTCAAAATTTAGTGATTAATACGTCAGAACTAGTTCTTGGGTTTGTTAGTGATATAGATTTTTTTTTCTTTAGCTTGGAGACTTGGAGTTGGTGAAATAAATGGGCTAACATTTCAAAATTTAGTGATTAATACATCAGAAATAATTCTTTGACCAAATTTAATATGACTCATATCTCTTTCTCTCTCTCTCAACAATGAAATTATATGGGATGCTTTTAACACTAAATGTATATATGTCACAACAGTCAGAATGGAAAGTTCAGCTATGGATATGCAAGCTCTCCTGGGAAAAGGTCTTCAATGGAAGATTTTTATGAGACACGAATAGATGGTGTTGAAGGGGAGATCGTTGGTCTGTTTGGAGTCTTTGATGGTACCTCTCTCTCTCTCTCTATACACACACACAGACCCAGACCCAGACCCAGACCCAGACATGCCCGCACGTACATGCACATAGGCATGAGAAAAGGAAGTTTTCTATGTAGAACTTACAGACAATTGTGTACTTTTGTGTCTGTGAGTCTGCATGCACATGCATGGGCATGTTGATTGTATCTATGCTCATGCTTAGTGTTGGAAACTTCATCTCTGATTCTGTCTGTTGTACCATGGCTTCTGATGTATTGATTTCTTTCAGCTGCATGCTGTTACCTCTAATAGCATTCACTGGATAACATTGAATTAGCACGTTATCCACATAATGGTTCCTTTTAAAGGGATACTGCTGAATGATTTTTTACATTTTTAGATATTCGGATATCTGCTTCACGTGGTCACAGAACTTAAAAGCCCTTTTCCAAGAGATGTTATTGACTTGGATTGGTACTGTGTATTTTATTCTGAGGTTGTTGTGGCTTTTCTTCAGAATTTCGATGGCACCATCCTGGACTGTGAAGCAATCCTATCCTGACCGGTGATTCGTGTTTGCTATGCCATGAAATCAATCTCTGTGGTGATTGCCCATTAGGGGAATCCTCGCATGCGTGATTTGTGGATACTTCAACCTTCTCTTGCTTAACCCACTCGTAATGTGTGATTATCTTAAATAGCTTTTGCATGGGAGTAGACTATTTTAGATATGATTTGACTATGTTTATGCAAGCATATTTGCAGCATTATTTTCAATTTTGATAAGCAATTATTTTCTTGTAATCATACCATGTATTATTTTCGTCATAGGCACCGTTAACCAAGTTATTGTCATTTTCCAAACCTCTAAAAACCATGTGCTGTTTCCTGCTTATATAACCGTTAACCAAGCTATTGTCACATTAATTTACTTTATTTTTCTTTCCTTTGGAATGTCAAAGACAAATAACACTCCAAATCTCTCCTTTATGGTTGTCCAGGTCATGGGGGTGCCCGAGCTGCTGAATATGTCAAGCAAAACCTTTTCAGTAATTTGATCAGGCATCCAAAGTTTATTTCTGATACCAAATCAGCTATAGGTTTGTCACTTCTTATCCGTACACCATTATGATTTCTTTCTTAATGTTTTGCATTTTGCTATAAGTCTAAACTTGTTCTTTCTCTGTGCAGCTGATGCGTACAACCATACAGACTCAGAGTTTCTGAAATCAGAAAATAGCCAGAACAGAGATGCTGGATCAACTGCTTCCACTGCCATCCTAGTTGGTGACCGTTTGCTTGTTGCAAATGTTGGGGATTCTAGAGCAGTTATCTGTAGGGGTGGTAATGGTAAGGCTCATAAGTATTACTTAATTATCTACTTAACTTTGACATTGATTTGGTATATCCATTGGAGTATTGGACGAAACCAATTCAAAATCTTGTGGATGTTAAAAATGATTTTTTTTTTCTTTCTAGTTTTAGTCATCGTTCTGATGCACTATTTCTTACTAGAGTTTTGGATTTTATGTGGTCTTTATCGTAAGAAGCACTTATAGTCGAGGGTCCATCTAAAGGGACTTTCTTTCTACTTTTGGCACTCATTTATTACAATAAAGGCTTTGGAGAAGTTCTATATTTGTCCAACTTTTTTCTTTTAGCACATTGGATTCCATGGCTAGGTTTTGTTTCCTTTTTAATATTGTTGTTGTCATAATGTCATGTAATGGAACATGTTGTAGTAGATGCTAGTGTTCCCCTGGTTTTATTATAATGGTTTCTCTCTATATTTTTCTTTTACAGCTTTATCAGTGCGGCATTAGGTAATAAGTATATAGGTGTTTGGTTATATATTGATTTTAAACTTCCTTGTGATTCAGTTATTTCCTTTAGTTCCTGGCAGCATTGGATTTTTTTCTTAGCTAGAATTTGCTAATTATGTTGTTTCCTTACCATCCCATTTAGATTTTAGAACTCATTCTACCATGCATACTTGCATTTGGGGAACATATATGTTTGAGTACTTTATGGGAGGTTTAGTTATCAGTGAAATCCCTTGACAGCTATACAAAAGGAAAAAAAGGATTAAAAAAAAATAATCCTTTTTCATTTCTTTATATGAATATGCTAATTAGCAAACCTTATGATTCAGTTATGCCATTTCTTTATGATTTCAGTTTTGGTTAGTAGGGTCCCGTTGCTTTTCTGAAATCCCTTTTTTCATTTTTATATCTCATTTTGAGCATGCAAGAGTTTTGATGAAAGGTCCTTTTGAGGCTTAGTCTCTCTTCATTTTGGGAGGCTTAGTTTAGGTTTCATTTTTAGGAGTGCTGCTGAAAAATGCTGCATATCAACTCTCATGTGAGCGGATTCTGTTGATAAATTATTTGGTTCATTATGTATTTGCTTATAACCTTGTGATTTCCTGCAGCCATTGCTGTTTCTCGTGATCACAAGCCGGACCAAACTGATGAGCGGCAGCGGATTGAGGAAGCAGGAGGATTTGTTATGTGGGCTGGTAAGGTCATCACATGTTAATTTTCATGCTTTCTGGTGATTGAGTGAATTGCTTGTCTTGGTGACTAAACATTATATAATCAGGAACTTGGAGAGTTGGAGGAGTTCTTGCTGTTTCTCGTGCATTTGGTGATAGGCTCTTGAAACAATATGTTGTTGCTGATCCAGAAATTCAGGTGCGTCTTGATGTTGACTTTTGATGCTTATCTAAATAAAGTGTCTTGATTAAATTTTTGACGTGATAAATGGTTCAAATGAAAGAAGCTTAAGAGCACGAGATTGGAGTCCCGTAATGCAAGGCCCTCTTTAGGAAAGGAGTCTTCTGATTGATATTGTTAGAATTGGAGTGCATCAAACTTGTTTGCCAGGCATCCCATTTTCCGTTTTTGAGAATAATTAGCCACTGACATCATTATGGAACTTTCAGGAGGAAAAGATTGACAGCTCCCTTGAGTTTCTTATCCTTGCTAGTGATGGACTGTGGGATGTTGTCACAAATGAGGTATGCCATGCTTTCAAATTCTGGATTTTTTTTTTTTTTTTTTTATATATATATATAAGTAATTGAAATTCATAAAGCGCAAAGGCGCAACCCAAGTACACATGCACCACCGTCCTCTCACGGTCTTCAAAGCTTTGGCCATTTCTTTCTTTCCATATACACCGCATTATGCAGGATGGAATCATCTTCCACAATGCCGCACTATGAACACTACCAAACTGACCTCTTCCACGTGCAAAGAGATCTACCACTCGACTTGGCATGACCCAATCTAACCCAAATAGACCAAAAATAGAATCCCATAAGATGCTAGCATCCTCACAATGATTCTGGGTTTATTCCCCTTTCCATGTCTCGATGAGGCTCTTGCATGTAGCAAAAGCCCAAGAGTGGATAGCGTGTCTTCAGAACTCATAAGTACTTTCTTTTCACTCTACCTCATTAACCTCATGTATACTCACCTGGCATTTTCATCACTTGCAGAAAACAAACATTGGCTATTTATTGTTTTGAATGGGTGTCAAGTGTTTTCTTGGCATTTTGAAATTGGACGTGTGGGTACTCCCAAGCTTTTTAACTCACTGATTCTTCCTCTTTTTCTCAGGAGGCTGTTGCAATGGTTAAACCAATTCCGGAGCCAGAACAGGCAGCAAAGAGGCTGATGCAGGAAGCATATCAGAGAGGTAGTGCAGATAATATTACCATTGTTGTTGTCCGTTTCTTGGCCAATCAAGGGGGTTCCTCTCACAGCAGCTCCGGGTAAGCACCCTTCCTAATTAGCTGGGTGTGGAAGATGGGGGGTTGCAATAAAATCTAGTAGTTCGTAGTGATAGAAAATCTTAGAATTGTACTCCTTAAGGATAGAGATATAAACAAAGTCATCGGGCTGCTGGTGTGTGTCACACATTATCAGCTTCTAGCATAGAGCTGTATCTGGGAGCTTATTTTCTGTAGCTAGAAAATATGCGTGTTTGAATATGTAAAAGAACCTCGAAATTCCAATGTCATTTGCTGTCTGACTCTTTTCATTTGCAATTGGATTTTTCTTTCTTGATGTAGTCTACAGTTACGGCGTCTTTCTGAAACTTATAACAAGTGTGATAATCATATTTTTCGGATAAGAAAGTACAAAACAGTAATGAATTGCTTTTTCTGAGTGTCATTTTCCTTTCTTTTTGAATCACACGTGACTGTCTCCCCCACCCCGGCCAGCCGCCTCATTCGGTTTGCAAAAGATCAACTCTTATCGTTTGCAACTTTTGGTGGGGGCACGATGTCAATTGCCAACCCAAAAGGATGGGCGGCTAACAGCTTTGACAAGCCAGGCACTACTTTTGGCTAAACAGTTTTCGAGTATTGTCTGAACTTGACCTCATTTCATCACTCTAGGTAAAAAAATTTGACAACTTTCAATATTTTGACTTTTTTTTTTTTTTTTTTTTAAGTGAAATTTAGGCTTATTTTATTCTCACATTATTAAATTGTGCGTAAATCATTTAGTATAGAACAAAATTGTGAGGATATTAAACCCGGTGAATAGCATTATTATTATTTTAGGAAAATTCGGACTTTGTTATTAATAATCACAAAAAACAGGAATACAAAACTCCTTCAAGACATAAGTCTTAACTGCACTCTAAACCCCATCCTGTCCCAATAAACTCAAATTTCTCCAAGATGGAATACAGGCAGTGGTATGCGCCACCGAAGGCTACCCAACACCACTACCCCCATTAGGTTATTCGAAATCTGAGTGGGAACATACTTGTCTACAAGTTGCTGTAGAGAAATCTACTAAAGCATCTTTGGCCTGTTGAACCAATACATTCGGGTGGAGAAAAGGACCACCATGGACGAAATCATTTCTCCGATGCCACACTCCGTGCAATCCCCGCAAACAAACGAAGTTCTTCTCTATCGCAACTCTTGAATAATTCTTTCATCACCCGCTCAAACATTGGACCGCCGAGAGAGCTCTTTTGAAATTTTTTTAGATTTGCACTTCACACATCCCTAGCATATGGATAATCCCACAAGATTTGGAATTTGATTAAGGATTATACCTCGTGATATGGGATGGAGGTTACTTTTGACTTTTTCTTTTTCTTTTTTTTAATTGATGTAATGTGCGATAATGATAATGGCCTTCATCTTTCTTTAGTCACTATGAGACGACTGCGTGGCCGTGGTCCTTTGGTTGGCTCATCAACCAACAATAAACAACCACTTTACGTGGCATACAATTAACAATAAAAATTAAATAAATAAATGTGACACCGAAAGTGACAATCAAATAAAAACACTTCCAATGATTTTGCCGTGATTTTCTGGTTGGGAATAGCAGATGACTTGATTGAAACTGAGGTCTGATTAGAGATTCACAACACTTGGTGAAGAGAATCGAATACCAAAAAAATCAACTGTCTTCGTACATGTTAGATGAGTGCCATAAATGCGATTTATAAATGCATCCTCGGATCAACTAGAGAGGAGCCGATTCTTCAAAACATAAGAATCCAATTTCAGTTAACTAGAAGTAACAATTAATGTTTCAATATCTAGTTGTTGGTAATAAGAATTTGAATCATCAACAAATTTATTATTCAGATTATTAGCAATTTAGACCTTAAGTATAAAAAAGTTATTATAAGACCTACATTTCAAACAAATTTCAAAACGGTCTGCCCCCGGTCAGATAGATGGGTTTTGTAATTTTGTATAACTGTAAATCTCCCAACTTGTTAAGTTGCAAAACTAGTATTGGAAACAGTGCAACTCTTAAGAACCAGAGTGGAGGAAGCAAGCAAAAACTATTCACCAGGAATGTCATCCAAACGCAGAAAGCGGAAAAAAAATACTATTAATACTTTCACTCTTACACTTAAGTATATATTTGCTGACGTGGCAATAAAAATTACAATTAAATTTTAGATCTAATAATAAATTTTTATTCCACATACCAAGTTGCCACCACCTTAGACAATTTGGGTACCAAGGGTATGGTGTCAAGTCAAGAGTTCAGACTGTCGAATGAATTGTGGCCTGGTGGGAGGACTTGTGTTACGATGCAGCTGGCACCTTTGAGGTCTCGTTGCAGAGTAGGCAGCAACTCTTGCGTGCACTGCACACAGTTGGCCCCTTCGGTGTGTAGACGAAGTGCAGAAATATGTGTAACATTTCTAATAAAAGAAAACATTGAGTATTTGTAAATAATAATAATTAAAAAATAAAAAACTTGTTCCAATGGCGAATGGCAATGTGCGTAAATTTCAAAAATGAGATTTTAGTGTAGGAATATGACAAAAAAAAAAAAAATCAAAATCAAAATCAAAAGTGATCATTTCCTTCTCGGCAACCAGACAGAAGGAGAAGAAGTGAATGCCTAACATCCATCGGGCAGTCTTCACCACCAAGCCCTACATTTATAAGCTCCAACTTGGCGGCCGAATCATCGGTAAGGGGGCCGAAGTCGAAGATTGGCATCGGCTGAACGACAAGAAAAGGTCAGGTAGATATTTAATGTGAATTTTAATAGATTATTATTGAATTTTGATTAAATAATAATTTTAAAAGTTACATCAACTTAGAAGATTTTTCTTTTCTTTTTTTTTTAAAAAAAAAAGAAGGGAAAAGATGATAGAGTTATATGAAGAGATAGAGTCTATACAGAGAGAGAGAGAGGACTCAGATGAATGAAGCCATTTTCGGCAAGGCATGCAAATTGCCATTACGCACGACGAGCAAACCATAATATTTTTATCTTCATCATCCTCCATAAATGCTAATATTAATAAATACCATAAAATAATAATCAACCCGTTTGTATGAAATTTGTATCTAAATGGAAAACAAAATTAAAAAAAAAAATAAAAAAATAAAAATAAAAAAGGAAAAGAAAAAAAGAGAAAAAAAAAAATAGAGTTATTGAAGAGATGGTGATTGACATGTACATATATGGAGAGAAAGAGGACTCGGATGAATGAAGCCATTTTCGGCAAGACATGCAAATTGCCATTACGCACGACGAGCAAACCATAATGTTTTTATCTTCGTCGTCCTCCATAACTATAAATATGAATAAATACCATAAAATAATAACCACCAAATAATAAAAGGAAAGAAGAAAACAGCCATCTCCTTCTTAAAAAACACACACACAGAGGAGGTTTATATAGAGGGAACAGGGAAGTGTCTTCTTTTTGTTTCACTGTTTTATCATACATGTGCGCATTGTATGTCTTCCTTGCCCATCAAGGAGTCAAATATTCAACAAATGACCACTATTAATTATTATACTTTCTGCCTTGCTCACCAATCCATGAATATTCAAAGAGAATGAAAACACATGGTAGGAGTCAAATATTCAACGACAATGACCAGTATTAATTATTATACTGTCTGCCTTGCTCACCAAGCCATGAATATTCAAAGAGAATGAAAACGCATGGTTTTTTAGCATCTTCTTAATTTTTCTTTTCTTTTTTCTTTTTTGTGAGTCTTTTTCTTTTTCTAGTTTGTGGGTTAGAATATGAGGTTTCCTATATGACTATATGAGTAATTCTATAGCCCATAACTGATCAAAGGAATAAATGAGACTGCCTCCGTTTCTAGCTAGCATTACTCTTTTTATATATGATACATTAAATTTAGTTTAAGTAAACTGCTATTAATGACGTTAAAAATTTAATGTGCGTTTTAAATGTATATAGATACTTGACACTATTTTAAATGGGTTGGAAGATATTTCCTTCAGACTGGTTTGAAGATAATTTTTTGTCCTTTTATATATATTAGGATTAATTAGGTTTTCCCCTCTCTACTAGGTTTCATCTCTAGCAGAGAGCTCTGTCAGAGGGGGAGAACCTTTGTTCTCCCCATCTGACCCTCCTCCCCTCTCCCTCCTCTACCTCCCCCCTCCACTCCCATTGCATCACCCCCTTTCTCTTAGCAAGCTAACCTATTTATCTGATGCTCTTAGGTCTTTGGGCGATTTTCCTTTTCCCTTCCTCTCCGCCTCTTCTCTCTCCTTTGGTCTTGTTTTTTTGCTCTAGGCTTTTGGATCCGCCGTTCTTTGCCCGATCTACTATCCTTGGCGAACCCACGTCGTCGCTCGCCCCTCTGCCTGTCCTCTTCGGCTCCATCCAGGTTCTTCGCGTTCCAGCCATTTTCCCTTGGCAACCTTCCTCGCCGACGTGGTTTTCGTTTTGGGTTTCTTGTTTCTTTGTTTTATTTTTTTGTATTCGCTCATTTTCTTGGTTTTTCTAGAGTTTTTTTTTTTTTTTTTTCCCTGTTTTTGCTTTTGTTGTTTCTGCTTGTTTAGGTACTCTTTGTGAGTGATGCTCATGGGGTTTCACTCAAAGTTCTCCCTCCGTTTAAGTGCGCTGCCGATCTCCTCTGTGCCTGCTCCGCTGCCCACCGTCCTTTGCTGGGCTGTTTTCTCGCGCCCCCCACCGCGATGAGCTTTCAACGTCCCTTTCCGTTTTCGGTTTTCGACGAGCACGTGATCGGCTCTTCTTTTCAGCTGCTGTCATCCTCTTAGTGTTTTTTTTTTTTTTTTTTGTTAGTTATTTCCTTGTAATTTTGTCTTGCTTTCCTTTTTTTTGTTCTTTCAGTCTTGTTTTGTTTCCCTGTATCGGTTTTATTTTTGCTTGTAATAATGTTCGGTCCTCTCTCTCGATCTGCCCGCCTAATGCCCTTCGGGGTAGTTGATTTGGTCAAGACCTTTAGGTTGTGGGTGTGAACGTTATCTTGACTTTTGGGTCGAGGATGATGAGTTTTGACTTGGGTTCTCTGCCCTCAATGCCAAAGAATAGGAGCCACATATGCATTGGTTTGAGAGTGTTTGTCGCAGATCTGCTGTTTAATTTCAAAATTAGTCATAGGCTAGCGGATTTTGTTTGAGTCTAGAATATAATATGTCATTTTTTACGCTTGTAACCTTGTAGCTTCGGCTATGGTTACTTCAAAGCTTTGCTATGTGTTGTTTGAGTTTTATGCTTGTTTATCAATGAATGAAATTGAACTGTTTAAAAAAAAAAAAAAAAAAAAGATTAATTTGGTTTTTTTTTTTTTATTGAACCATCTACATTGTAATCAAATCTTTGATTACTTTTTACTACTTATATATATATATATATATATATATATATATATATATATATATATAGGAACTTTTGTATTAATATATAAGTCATGGCAGGTATGGGTCATGATTTCCAATTGGGAATTTATTTTTCAAAGGGCTTTTATCGGAGTTTGGGCTGTTTGGCCATTTTGCATTTTGGCTCCTATCCAATAAAACCTAAAAGGCCAATAGGCCCTAATCAAACTCTCAATAAGGAAAATGTTGGATATATGAAAAATGTACAAAAATATGGAAAGCAAGGAAGAACACGTGGACATAAAGAAAGAATATAAAAGCAATTACCACAATTGTTATGTACTAGCAGGAGGTGTTCTTGGCCCATGAAAGCTTTTTGTAGTACAGCTCCCAAAAAGTCGGTTAGCTTGGCCATGTGGACTCCCCTTGAGGGTGTGGACGGGTTATTGGGCTTCGGGCAACGGTCTAAGGGTCCTTGCTGTTTGGATTGGACCCAAGCCTGCTCGAACCCAAGGGCCACTGGGCTTACTGTTCAACGATGAGCCTTCAAGTTTGTTGTGTTTGGGCTGAGGGCCGGTTGGCTCATCGATACTCAGTCCAGCACCTACAATAATGATAAAGAATAACTTTGGGTGTTTCAAGTTGGAATAGGATCCCCAAATAAAATGGAGAGGAGTCATTTACACAAAATGATGAGATCAAATTGTCTGATCTTTTAAAGTTTAGGACAATTTTGTCCTAATTTCAACTTATGGGTACGTTTAAAAAGCCTATAGAAATTTGTCAACTTGTTGGTGATTCTAATTATTTTATATGGAATTTAACATAAGGAAGAAGTTGTATGGCCTAGAAAATGCCACCCATAAATTAAAAAAGTCAGATGTCACATCTCAGGGGGCCTTTTCGTCTAAGTCCATAAACAAAGCTCAAAAGATGATGATTTTGGCTAATCCAACATCTTCCTACTAATCATAAACTAATTATTTAATTAATCTAATCCAACCACATAATCCAATAGCAACTCAGATTTTGATTCACTGTCATTGCTGAGAAAGTGCGCCACCTCAAAAGGCCGGAGAAGGAGAAAAGCAAAATTCCATTAATTGCTACAACATACCATTAACTTTTTCTACAAAATCAACGGTCGATCAAACACCTTAACAAAAGTATATACACAAAAAAGCGTCAATTTATTACGACGGCAAATCAAGCTTAAAACGACGGAACGACGCCGTACCCGCCACATACACGATCAACTTCGACATCCGCCATGTCCACCCGCTTAGCGAACCTCCCTTTGATTCGCGGCCTCGTCTCGGCGTAGGCTTTTCGGGAGGCGTACCGGATCGTCTTCTCGAACTTTCGGTTCTTCCTCTTCTCTCGGTACCTCAGCACCCTCGCTTCACGATCGGCCGATGATATCTGAACCGTCCGATTCGCAGACTCCATCACGGGTTTACCGTAAGAATCGGACACTTCGGTCACCGCGCTGCCATCCGGTACCACGCTAACGTCGAGCGAGGAGGAAGACATCTGTGCAGCGAAGTACAAGATCAGCACTAACATAATTTTACCATTTTCTCAATTAACAAACAGATATTTGTTCTGAGCAAGAAACTTACACTCTGACTGAGACAGTGAGTGTTGTAGGCATAGACGTAGGGCTTGGAAGCGGAGAAATCGAGATCGAAGCAGTTGTCACTGAGCTGATGAACACTCTTGCTCTGAACGGGCACGACTCCGTCAGTACCCGAACTGTTCTGCTCCTGCGCTTCTAACTTTGGATCCACGTGTCCGTAATCCAGATCCAGATAGGGATCCATGTCCGGAAACACGAACTGTCCCGTATTCAGATCCGGATTCTCAGTCACCTTGTTGTTGGCAGGGTTGGTGGGAGGGTTTGGGAGCAACCAAGAGGCGGCCTCGGCCTCTTCTCTGCTTACATCACCGTCGGACAAGTAACGGTCGTCGAGGAGGTTGGCGGCGGCTCCGGACTTCACGGCGACTGTGTCGTAGAAGGGCGTGACGGGGACTCGCTCGTGGCGGCGGGCGAGGGGATTGGCGGAGTGGATGTCGCGGTCGCACGTGACGCAGAGGGCGGCGGCGTCAGCCTTGCACGTGACGTGGGCGGGAGCCTGCTCGCAGACCTCGCAGACCAAGACGCGCGCGTGGCGGGACGCGAGCTTGTTGGCCGCGTGGACCTTGGAGTCGCAGCCCACGCAAAGGAAGGCGGAGTCTGCTCGGCAGAACAGCGTCGCCGTTGCCGATTTGCACGAGTCGCAGAGCTTCGATGCCATAGTCCACTCTCTTTTCTTTCGGTAAACTGCAGATTCTCTTTCTCTCTCTCTCTCTCTCTCTCTGTGGTGGCTGTTGATTAGGTGTAAATTAATTGGGTCTATCTTGTGAGGCTAGGGAGATCCGGGATCTAGCCAATAGAGAAACGACACGTGACCAAGGCTTAGCCAAAATAAATGGACAATGGTCATTGTGGGGGAGGTTGGGGTCCGGTCTGCTTTTGGACTTTTGTCTTTTGGCTACGCTTTTGCGTAAAAAGTCGTAATTGCAGGTGGGTCCCACGAGGGTGCCATGTCGGTGTCCTTTCGAGAGGGATCTGTACTATGCCGTGAACTTCGCTGGCAAAAGTGAAAAGTGAAAAGTGAAAAGGAAGTACTCGTGTGCGCTGCGGTAGCCTGGATGTCAATGCTTTGCCATGTTTGATACTCTATCCTTGGCTCCTTGCCAGCAATTTGGTGTAATGATGTAAGAAAAACTATAATTTTTTTTTTTAAGTCTTATTTAAAATTATTATTCAATTTGAAATTATTATTATTAAATTTTAATTTATTGATAATTTTAAATGTTATATCAAATTTGAGATAACTCTAAAAAAACTCTAATCTTCTTTATATTATTACTCAGTACTTTATTGTCCCATATTAGTTTTGCATTGCATTTGGTCCCATATATATTATTGGAGTATTTTTATATTTTTGCTAGTCTTGAGAATATTCGTGGTATTTTGATAATTTAGGAGGACAGAGTCACAAATAAATGTTTGAAAAAGACATTTTTAATTTGATGGTAGTTTAAGTGGGGTATGTAAACTTTACCAAATATAAAAATAATATTGGCAAGTGGTGTTAAAAAACAAAAATAAAAAAGACTCTCTCACACATGGATGGAACTACCTTAAAGCTTGGAGGGCCAAGGGCATAACTCATAAGGTGGTCCAAAAAAAAAGAAAATTATATATATATATAATAGACTTAAAGTTTTAATTCCGTTCATGCTACCCACACATTAGGAAGGCAGACGCCATGGGCCTCATCCCAACCCGACGCTGGTATTTATGGCCGTCTCTATGTTACGTGTTTTTGGGGCAATACTATGGCGTGGAAGGAATGCCCAAATAAGTCTTTTGGCTCTATTGATTTATTTTTCGGTGATATTTAATATTTATCTTCTTGAAATGATTAAAAGGGGGTATTTGTTATGTGCAAAATATAGCATTATTTTATCGTGTAGATTGTCTCATATTTTAATAATTATTTTAAATAAATGATTAAATGTTATAATTTTAGATTTATTACTTTGAAAATATAGTAAAATATCATAAATACTAAAATAAAAATTATTGAATCTATAAAAATGATAGATGTTGAAATCATACCATGGTGGAGCCATGGAGCGCCCAAAGATGGTGCCGACAATGAAGAGTGGGAACTAATTACACGAAATTTGAGATGCACACCTTAATGGAATATGCCTCTGACTATTCTGCTGCTTTGACTGGTGAGGGGTGACCTTTTGCTTTGTGCTCAAACATCTCACCATCAAATTTGTAGACATTTATGAAAAAAAGACTTCCGCGTTTTTTCTATAGGAAAGGGGATAAAGCTAAGTTGAAGAACAAACCTATATATATTTACTAAACCTATCCTCTGAAACATTAACTAGGGCTGGATTTTGGCTTACATTTAGTGATTAAATAACACTTGAGATCTCTTGTGGTTTAAATAGATGGTGTTGAAGCATGTTTTTGGATGGTCGGGTAAGTCGGTGAGCCACCTACAAAGTATAGAAGAAGTTACTAAAAATCGTTGGTTTGCAGGAATTGGAGAGCATTTGATGCTTAGGTACTATGATATTTTAGAGAGAAATAAAAATGAAAAGAGAGTTCGGAGAGGGAGGGGTCTTTGCGTACTTGGGGGGAGGGCCTTTTTATTGTGAGAGGCTCCTTAGAAATGGTCCAATATGGTAACATTGGTGTTAGTAGTATGTAGTTTTTCTTGTTGGGTATGTTATTCCGTGTTTGAGTGTATTGCTAGACGTTAGTTATTGATGCGGACGTATGGTTTCCATGTGGAAATTATAAGTTTTTCTTGTAATAGTGGTTGAATGGTCAGAAGGTGAGCCATAGATTGCTCACTACTATGGATGCTTGCCACGTGGCCGGCTAAAATTGCCTCTCTCTTTTTTTATTTCAATTTTTTTTCATCTAAAGGTTATTTGAGTAGGCCTATGGTGATAATTTATATTCACACCAAATGGTTTGGATCGCAAGAAGAATCTTAGCATTTACCATTATTAGCAATTTTTTCCTTAATATTGCAATATTCACTATCGATTTGAACCAAAAGATATCTCTAGTTATTTAATCATCGGAAGCAAGCCAAATCTTGGGTGCACAAGGATCTCATGGCCCATATTTGACTCTTATGCTGGGTTGGAACATTGGAGGAGGGAAAGAAGAAGGGTAAAAGGAAAAGTGAATGAAAGAAAAAAGTATCTATGTTTAGTAGGGAAAAAAAACGGAAGAAGGAGAGGGGAAAATGAATAGTTCCGTCACTCCCTTCATATATAAGTGCTGATGTGACACTTTGACGATGATCATCAAAATTTTGGATGGAATGTTGGTATTGAGGCATATTAGTGAAACTTTGAGAGCTAATTTTATTTTATTTTATTTTTTCGAAAAAAAAAAAAAAAAAAAAAGTAGTTGGATGTTTAGAAAGCCATGTGAATGTGAAATTATGAGGGTGAAATGGACGTGAAACCATATGGGTTCTTGCTAGGGCATTTATACCCAGACATTTTGTGATAGACCGGCCCTCATGAGTCATGAGTGAGAGAGAGATGCAAATATAAAAGTAAAACAATGATATGTCTACATCGTAAGAATATTCGAGTATGACTAGCATCAAGGGTTTTGTTGAGCACCTATTACACGGTATATTTTTAATAAAATTTTATTCTATAATAAAGATTTAAAATTAGTGCATATATAATTTTATATAATTTAAATTTTTTTAAAAAAGTCATTGACTTCATATATTGACTTTAAATTATAATAATAAAGTGGGGACACCCTATTCCTTGTTATGTCCATCAGTCCATCGTCGAAGTCCAAACACAAATAAAAAAAATTAAAAAAAAAAAGCATGCGTTAAGGGTACCAATAAAAAAGCAATTATAGTAATTAAGCAGTTGGACAAATGATATTATGTTCTTCTCTGACCAGTGGCCATCCTCATCTCAGACCCTGGCCTACACTCCTATAATATTGTAGCTCCCTTATAAATATGATTTCTGTTGGGCTTAAATAGTCCCAACAGCGACCCATCGATGAAAGCAATGAGAAGGCCCGACACAAAACTCAATGCAAACATTGTTTTACGAAAAAAAAAAAAAAATCAAATTTAATCTTTAGTTTTTTTTCAAATAAAACTTTCCGTCAACTTAATATTTAATTAATTAACATAATGTCATGTTAGACCAATCATGTGATTGTTGTTTGATACATCATTTTTAACATAATTGTGCCATGTGTCACATATAGTGAGTACATGATGTGTAAGACGAGAGCCACGTAGCATTAATACTTTAATTAATTAGATAGTAAATTGATGGAAATACCTATTTAAAACTACAAAATAAACAGAACGAAATATTGAAATTAAAAACCCTAAGAACTAATAAAAATTGCATGAAAACTGGATGACTAAATTTAATTTTTGTTTTCCTTTTTCTTTTTTCCTTTTTTTTTTTTTCTTTTTTTTAATTGATTCCTTTGCTGTCATTGCTGATACAAACACTACTAGTGTTGGACGAAGTCAAATTGGGAGGATCTATTTTATGATTTACATTAGATTTGTGAAATCTAATGGTGTATAAGTTGATTGTTGTTATTGATGTTTGAGTAAATGGCTTATTGAACAAAATACTTGCACCCTGCTTTCCTTCCCATTTCTTCTTTTTCTTTTTTTTTTTCTTTTTTTTTTTTTTTCTTTCTTTCCAATTTCTTTCCTAACATACATCTTTCTGAAGATGAATTCTTCATCATAGATTTTTCTTATTGTTGCATTTTGTATTTTTGAGAAATTAAAAGATTATAATAATTACAACGATGCAGTGACAATGACTTGTAATCATGGATGGAAATTGTATTCGTGATCTCGATAACATGATAGCAACAACATTGATAGACAGCGTTGATGGTGGTTGATGAAACGTTGCGATACTAGTGCTAGGCTGCTAGAAGTTAATAGCAACATAATGAATTCAAATCCATATGGGCTCCATCTGTCCAAATTGCAGAAGATCCCAATCCACATTACAACAACAATAGAAACTACACCGATAGCAATGTGAAGAGTAATTAAAAATGAAATGAGAATGGTAATATTGGTCAATTTTTCATAAAAAGAATCTACTTAAATATTTTAAGAATTGATATGAATATGATACAGATTACAGGCTGATGTGTTTGTGATGACACTAGGTGGCTTGACTGCTTTGAGAAATAGGCAAAGTAACAAGAAGGGTGTAATTTGTATTATGGAGTAAAATGGGCTACAAATATCAATATTTGGAAAACACAATGCTGCAATCAACGAGAGAAGATACCAGAAAATGAATGGAGCTAGCCTTTCACCCACTGAGAAGCAATACTGCTACTTGGAAATAGGAGGCTCTCCTAACCACTTGGCACGAAAGCCTGTTCCCTTACAATCAGAGCAACACATTGATCCCTGGAAGTATAATGACAACATATAAAAGGGTCATCCATGCTGCAATTATAGAAACGGCGGATTGAACGAACGCTAAGGATTTATACTAGCCGTAGATTAAAGACCTTGTAGATTTAACTTACCACTCCACCACAAATAACACAACTGGTGTTTCTTGAGGGGACTTGGCAGAGCATGTTATCACCAAGAATAAAGAATCCTGTACCCCCACACCATTTGCATTCAACATGTCCATTTGAGTTGCAAGAAGAACAACCAACTGGCCTTGGTTGCTGAAAGTGGCATGAACAATGGAGAAACAAGGAAACAAGCAAAATATAGATTATTAACATGTCTTCATAAAGAAAGAACGAGCCTCAACATCAGGCCAGTTCCACAGAAGTAGCAACGCATGATAAATAAACCGCAATCCTCTATTTGTAACATAAAGTATCTGACCAAGAAAATAGCTATCTTTCTGCCCTTTCCAATACTTTAGAGGGAAGTAATTTAGCCCAAAATCTACTCCATGTTCACTTTTCTACATCACTGAACATGGCTCAATATTCGAGGATGAAATAAAATTGGTTTCTCCTGTTATTATTTCTTTACTTTTCTTCTTCTGCAAGAATTAGCTTGATACTTAAATCAAAGACGGAGATTTCTGGAACCATTTCCTAGATACTCTTTGAAAGCAAGTGAGTGGTGAAGAACCTCAGATGAACAGGAGTTGTTTAAAAGAGAACAAACAAAATTACTGTCCTTTTAAGTTACTAAGGCAGAACTAAATATATAAACAAAGCCATGGTTACTCAAACCACAAGCATAAATTCTCATAGCAATCACCCACGAGACCAAGTATGCTACACGGGAAACTTAAAAATAGCAATTCATCTACTCCCTCCCCACAAATAAGATGAGGTTTTTTCCTTTTTAGACTGTCCTAAAATGTATGAAAGTTTCACAAACAAAAGCATTTATCCATTTAACTTCCTATGTTACCCTCAAATTTAAGCCCAAATTTTTGAAATTTTGAAAGCAGCTTTTTTGGTTCACCTAAGAGCATTTTAGGAGAACTGTTATGTTTACTTTGTTACATCATGCATGCCGTTTGCAAACTTCCATCTATTTTGATATAGAGGGAGTAATAAATAGACCAATCACATAAGAACTCAGAAACTATAAAACTAAGGGCAGAATGTGAAATCTATATTCCTAACAAACGGATTAAAAAGATCTCAAGTTTAAAATGGACAGCAAACTAGAACACTGAAAAAGCCATTTATCACACTTGAAAGGGGCAAAGCTGGTAACAAATACTCATTGAAGCATGCATATAACACATTTGTAGCTTAGAATTATGAGGATATGACTGCTATCTTGACCTGTTTACTTCTGCTCCCAATGGGAACAAACAACCCCTAATTTAAGCATATTATACACCAACACAAGAAAAATACTCACGGAATAGAGGGTTGCATAGAGGTCCTTTCATCTTTTAATATACTGGCTTATATAAAGCATCCTAATAAATTAATTCAAAAATTAACTTTATGATCTTTAAAGAAAAAAAAAAGCTAACTATTATAAATGGAGTGATCATAATTAGTTTGACAACAACTTCCCTTGATAAGGAAGGAGATGTGACAAGGCCAATCGCAATGATCTAAAAGACTTGTAGGCATGGTTAAAAAATGTTCATGCGCCACCCCCCCCCCCCCCCACATCATCCCTGTCCCCACACCAAAATTAAGTAAGTTGTCCTAATTCACCTATAGTGATTTTGTCATCAATGACTAAGAATCAGAAAAGCACAAGTAAGAATCATGTATTAGTGTATTACACGTTCTGTTTCTACTTTTATCTCATTGGTCCACTTCCTATTGCATTGTTGTGGTACACTCCTACCTCCTAATGAACAAAATCATATCATTTCTCCACACAATTTTCCAACATCTTCAATTTCCATATCAAACTAGGTTTGAGGAAAGAAAATAAATTGCTTTTCAAAACATGAGCATAAAGCTACAGATATCAATTTAAGCATAGAAGTGGATTCACTGGATTGTTTGTTTTACCTATCAAAAAAATTAAAAATTCATGGAAGTATAAAGAATGACTAACAAGCTCTTTTCGTCATGCATTGCACTAGGGTTGCCCAAATGGATTCCTCAAGTGAGCTAAGCATCTGGTCCATGAAGCAATCACTAATCACCAAAGACCTCATTAAGGCAAAATCCTAAAAGGAAGATACTCTCAAAGGCTAGAGCATTGTGATACTGCCACTCAAATCACTAAACATAGGTGAAAGGTATGAAGATTTGTACTTTTCCATCACATTTCAAGATTTAAATGGCATGTATGAACACCTGACATTTATTCTATGCCTGGTAAAGTGCAAACAGATCTCGTTTTCCTAAATGCCTTGTCATTTTAATATGTAACATTTTCCAGTAGCTTCCTTGGAGACACTTTGTTCAAAAGTGTAAGCTTTGTTGCATCTAACATTGGATTCCTAAACCCGACCCTACTAACAGATTGGCACGCAACTCATTACCAAATAGACTATCATTGTAATTATCAGTAAACAATTAGGGAAACCCAACTAACAAATAGTTGAAAGAATTAAGAAAATATTAATGTGCTCCTGCTACAAATTAAGCTCCAACTCCATATGTGGATTTCGCGTAAACTGCTATAAAGAGGTATGTAGATTTAGTAACTGGCTCTCCAAAGATGTTAAGTTTTATTTCAGATTAGCTGTGGACCAATAGAAATAAATCCAAAACTACTCAAAAATCTTAATTTTCCTAAAGCTACGTTTCTCGTTGCGCAGAATTGCATCTAATTCGAGGATTCCACTTCTGCAAAACTCAATCATATGCATATATGTATATATAAATGCGCGAGCGCGCGCGCAAATTCATTATATTACGAAACCTACTGAATCTAATTCTATGCAACCAAACACCACTTCATTCGAGAAATTGAATAGAGGGAAAATTTAACAAATAAAACAAAAAAGATTTCAATAATTGATTGTCACCAACACAGACCGGAAAAATAAATTATAAAGGGAAAAAAAGAAAAAAGAGCTTACCTGAGAGATTAACCAGGCTTTCTCCATGCGGTTGGCGAAATTGAAGGAGCTCTCGTACGAGTCCACCACTGAAGCCCGAATAGCACAAACCCTAGAACTCGTGGACCTCGCGGCGGCGGCGGTTGTACCATGAGGTACAATCACCCGGACACCAATCGGCGACGCGAAGGTTTTATTCTGGATTGGTTTCGGCACAATCACATGCCTACTACAACACGTACAATTCATCGTTTCTTAATTCTCTCTTTCTTTTTTTTCTTTTGCTTTCTGTAGGAGAGAGTTATTAACGTTTCCGAGGTCGTTTTGTGCGTTTACGTAGGGAAGTTCCCTCGATTTTAAAGAAGATTGCTGAGAGATATAAAATAATAATAATTAATAATAATATAAAAGTTGATGGATTGGGTTAATCCGCCATAAAATTTTTAAAAAGATAAACTATAGATTATATTAAAGGAAAGTGTTTGCGGCCCTGCGGGCGTATTAATCCCCTTATAAATTTATGTGTCTGTCTAGATAAAAAATTATATTTTTGTGATTGGCCGGAGATGACAAGGCAAAGTCATGACGGCGGCTGTGCCATGGGGCACCAAGCGCGGGGGAGGAAGCCTTGGTGCCCTGTGCAGCGCTCTCTAAATAGTTTAACTATTTTAACTAACAACTTTTATTATTCCCCATTTAAGTTAAAATTGAGAGTATCTATTTAGTTTAAAATGAATGGTAATAGTCTTAACATTAAAGTTGAATGACAAAATTTTACAATATTACTTCTCATTTTACACTAAATGGAGAGGATCATATTCCCCGGACCACCGAATTTATTATTATTATTATTATTTTATGTGCCTTAATCTATTTAGATAAAATGAGAACGACTATTCCTTGAATAAATCAAATAAAATATTATTCTATAGGAATAGTCATTCAATTCTACGAATCTATTCCGTATATTAAACACGCCCTTACAGTAAAAACTGTAATACCCATGACACCACTCTTTTATTTTATTTTTATAACAAATAGATCATAATTAAACGGACAAAAAGATGATAAATGATTATATCCACATATTTAACTTGCTTCCTGTGATTAAATAACTAGAGAATCTCCAGTTGTTCAAATTAAAGATTGCAAGTCATCGCCTAATTCTACAATCTTTGCCGTCTATTTAAATCATTGACAATTTTCAGAAGCCAAATCCCATATATCCACCTCCAATCTTTGACAATATTGGAGAAAATGAATGAGATAGGAACAAGACCAAATATAATATAATAACGCAATTATATTGACACTTCTAAATAATGTTTATATATATTTATCAAGTTGTATATATACTAATTTTATAAATTTTGAAATTATCTAATTAAAATATAAATTAGAGTTTTTCATCATTGTGAAATTATATATAATAGAAAAAAATCTAAAACATCCTAATTCCTAATCGATTTGGCCAACCGTATTCGGTCCAATAGAAAAAATAATAATAATAAAAAAAAAAAAAAGAATTCCCAAGTTTTTAAGCTAGCAAAGCAAAGTTTGACCCACAAGTACCAAAGTTGAAATCTGAAATTGATTTCCCCAAACTCCGTTCCGTTCCCACTGGCTTATTAAAGCGACAGTAAACAATCAAAATAAATATGACGACAATTTTGGCGTCCACCTCATATAAATACAAGAAATTAAATTCAACGCAAAAAATTATATTCAAAGCTGTATAAAACTTAATAATGATTATCTTTTCGTTGAGTAATGTTATAAGTTTTCTTAGAATCTTTTTAGAGTCATTCTAAATGTGTTTCCAAGAGATAGCTCAATTAACTGGGATTACGCCTAATGAAGGGGAGGTCATTTGTTCGAATTTTCCTCTTCCCTCTTGTGCGGACATGTCAAAAAAAAGAGTCATCTTAAACGTGATGTGGCTTTTTTTTTTTTTTTTTAACATGTCCACACAAGAGAAGAGGGAGGGAAGATTCGAACTAGTGACCTCTGCTTTATTAGGCGTGGTCCATAACCGATTGAGCTACCCCTTGGGGACGTGATGTGACTTTTAAAAATTACCAATATATCAAAAGTCAATAAATTACATTTCAAATTTAAGTCGCATTATATTTGAGATGAATTTAAAAAGACTATTGGAAAACTTATAATATTACTCATTTTCATTTACTCAAACGTATCCATTTAGAGTTTGTACAAGAGTGGGACAAATATACTAGAATATTATAAAAATAAGCATAAAAAAAATATGTAGGAATAAAGCAAATATGATAAAATATTAGAGAATACATATAATATTTGACTTGTGGGCCTGTGGGCTTTGAGCGGGAAAAAAAAAAACTCGGATGACTTCATTGGGATTGGCCCTCATATCAAACAGAACTATGAAACAGACCAACCCGAACGACAATGGAATGCGACAAACTAAAAATAAACGGCACACTTCTGCGGTTGTGCCCAAAGGCCCTTAACTATTTAGTCTTATTATTGATAAATAATAACGCTACCCTCCACACTTATTTTATAATGATTGATGTATTGTGTTTTAATTTTTTTTTAATTGTTAATCTGATAAATCACTTAAAACACGACACATAAGTTAATGTAAGAGAAATGATTGGCATCAATAATTTGTTCATATTTCTTATATTCTCTTACAAATTCAATAGATCAACTTTTAGATTTTTTGGGTCTGTCGTTGGCTTATGTATATCGTTGACTTATATACATAAGTCTACAAATTTAATGGTTAATTTGTAAGATGAGATGAAAAGAAAATATATTAATATCAATCATCTCTCTTAATGTAAAATGAGTCTGAAAAATAACATTATTTATCAATAGAATAACTAATGTGCATGGTGTGCGGAAAAAAAAAAAAAAAAAGTCGTTTTAAAATAGGCAAGAATCCCTATTTCCTAGGTTTTGGGTTAAGGGAAAGAGTTTAACTTCAACGTGGATGGGCTGTAAAAGACCACTTTTATAGCCCCCAATAAGGAATTGACACATAGGAAAAATGCACAAAACTATCATATAGCCTGAAACACTATATTTTTCCTTATTTCTTCTTCTCTCTCATTTCTTTTTTCTTGCCGACAACTCTTCTCCCATTTATTCTTCTTTCTTCTTCTTCCTTCTCCTGAAACGCTGGCCTTGACCCACGGCTGGGTCACGCTGTGTCAAGGCAGCGGCTTGAGGGTGATCCCTTTAAGGTGGTAAAATCCCTAAAGGGTTAACCTTCCCCTCTAGGATTTAGTTTTGAATAAATAATAAGTTTTAAGGCATTATAATTGATTTTTGAAGTTGGTTTTGCATTTTCCGGTGGGTCTGCTGGGTTCGGCGGCCATGGGTATTTTTGGTTTTTTTTGGTTATTTTTTTTTCACTTTGATTTGCTGTGTTTGTTCTCATTTTGGTTTTCTGCAATTTTCTTAAATGGATGAGGTGTCACAAGGTGGTTGGATGCTGCAAAACACCACTTTTGCATCCCATCCGCATGGTAGGGGCTCTCTAAGGGAAAACTTCAGTTAAAACCTCTGAATTACCATGCATTTTGAAAAAACTTTTCAAATTTCAAAAATTTACAATTTTAATTATTGAGCTTTCAATTTTATACAATATATTTCATCGGTCATATTTTAAACGTTAAAATTTATAAAATAACCTTTATATCCTATTCCCGGTTTATGGTTAATGAGTACATTCGTTTACCAAAATGAAACGCAAAGTAATAACGCAACTTTCCAAATGCAACTATAAAAGTTGTTGTGGTTTAACTTGTTTTGAAGAGAGCCCACATATAATATCAATTATGAACACCATGACTTTCTTCCCTTGCTCCAACCCACTGTTTTTTTTTTTTGGAATGATGTAGGAGGAATTTCCATTTGTCCACGTCCTTCATAAAATGTAAATCACACTCCTTCCGTTCCTGTTAAACAAATATCGAAGATGTATGACTATTATATTTTTTGTTTTTACAAATTTACTTACATTATTTTAAAATGATAAAAAATTAAGCAATAAAATTTGATAGATAAACAATTGATAAGATATGCACTATGTGAATTGTTATATTAATTTGAAAGCAACTTGTGGTGAACGCTATAATACCATAGCTAACACTCAGGGACGGAGTCAAAAACTATTATGGGTACGGGTTAGAAGTCAAAAAAATCTGTTGCTAGGGGCTGATTGGCTTATTATTATTATTATTATTTTTTGTTTACCTTAAAATGTTTTTGTTCTTAGAAATTGGAAGGCGGGTCGTGGCAAATACCTGCCCCCTCCCTCTGTCCCTGCTAACACCTGAGTATGATCATCTTTATTTCAAGTAAGGAAATCACGACACATTGACTTTAAAAAATAAAAGATAAATAAAGATATAGTTCAAAAAAATTACTTTTTGGAGTCAAATTAAGAAAAAGCTATTTTATGATTGAAATTAAATAATTTAGTACCCGATGTTATTATGTGATTTAACTTTAGGTGTATGAACCATATATAAAATAGTTTAAACTCATTTCCCCTTGAAATTGAGAAGGATTTTATTCAGAAAAGGCCTCCCAAAATTCATTCCTTAAAAACTTTCTCACAAGCCAGTCGTCACCACATCAGAAAGCATATAACATCTCCTTCTCTCTCTCTCTCTCTCTCTCTCTCTCTCAAATGGAAAAAAACAACACCATGGCTTCGCCATCATCGCCAACCGCAACAACCTTTGTGCAAGCAGAAACACACACCTTCAGAGACCTAGTCCAGAGGCTGACCGGGTCGTCGGTGGACTCGGAGAAGCTCCCGGTCAACCCATCTTCAAAACTCTCCCCAAAAACCTTCACTCCCGCCGGTGAGCCCACCGGGCCCCGCCGGTCACCCTTCAAGCTCCACGAGCGAAGGCACACCCACACCATGAGAAAGCTCGAAATCAAGCTGGGCCTCACCACTCTCCGTAACAACTCGCCCCTCCAAACTCAGCGAGTCGACTCACCGGTTCAGAGCCCTTTAACCCCACTCCGGTCCGAGCCAATGTTTCTACCCATTTCCTGGGCCGAGTTGCCGTCGTCACCGCCCTTGTCGGACGAGGAGAAAGCTGTAGCCGAGAAAGGGTTTTACTTTCACCCATCGCCGGTGAGTACGCCGAGAGGCACCGAGCCACCAGAGCTCTTGACCTTGTTTCCACTGAGTTCGCCGAGTCAGAAAATTCGCGATTCGTAAAGATATTTTTGGGCTTTTAGGAGTTCGACAAAAATATGTTGTGTTTTTCTTTTCTTCTCGGCTAAGATATCTTTAAATTCAATACTTCGATTGCATGCGGGTTTTGGGTTGTTTATTAATATATTTAAATAAAATTTTCCACTTATGTTTTTTTATTGCTATTTGTGCGTAAACTTTCTAAGATATATGTGAGTTTGTGGGTTTTTTTTTTTTTTTTTTTTTTTTTTTAAAAAAAAATTTATTGATGTAACAGTGCGCTGTGGTATTATCACGTTAGTTCTCAAAAATAAAAAATAAAAAATAAAAAATAAAAAAATCTCAATTTCTCTGTGGGTGGTTGGGCCAGGTCGGCCACCCTAATCAAGTCTCAGTGATAGCTTGCGTAGATGTAACCATTCTATCATGCCATCTTTACATTTGGTGGTTGCGACCACTAAATTTGTACGATCATCACAGTGGGTGGTCCGACCACTAACACAAAAGACTAAAGACCGAAAAAAGAGTGATGTGTGGCATTTCTAAAAATAAAAATAAAACGGTACTATGAGAGGTTTGTACGTCTCTAATCACTTTTTCAACAGGCAATTTGACATATCTTTCTCTTTTCTTCTCTTCTCTTTTCTTTTTTAACTTCTTGTTGGTAATAGGGATTGACTAATGCATGCATGATTTCTTTGGAGTGTTGAAAATGCTCCTTGTGAGAATACTTTGTGTTACAATATCTACTCTACCTAACTAGGCTACAAACAAGTATTTATGGTTGTAGTAAAATTAAAATATTTATTTTTCGACAAGAAAATATTTTTGACGAAAAATGAGCAACAACAAAAATAGGTAGACAACTTCCGGCAAAGGCCTAACGGTGGTTTGTAAGTAGTCCGACTGTTTAAGAATGAGAAATTCAAACTCAAATGATGATTTACAAAATTTAAAAACGAAAACCATTTTCAAAAACTAAATAAGCTTTTTTTGTCAAATTGAAAATATTTTCGATCACATCAAACAATGAAAATATATATATATATATATATATATATATATATATATATATATATAATTTTACACCAAATCAAACCCAACTTAAATTATAAGGTAAAGTCCACTTAACCCCTCAAATTACCACCACAATGACAATCTACTCCCCAAACTATCAATTATGACAATTTACCTCCCAAACTATCAATTACGACAATTTACCCCCCAAACTACCAAAACAATGACAATGTATCCCCCAATGCTAGCAAAATGATGAAATTATTCATATAAAATTTTCAATAAGGCAAAAAAAACCCTTAAAATTTTGAAAAAAAAATTAAAAATTGGGGTTTTTAATTTTTTTTTTCAAATTTTTAAGTTTTTTTTTTTGTCCTATTGAAAATTTTATAGGGCTAATTTCGTCATTTTTTTTTGAATTAGAGGTACATTGTCATTATTTTGGTAGTTTGAGAGATAAGTTATCGCAATTGATAGTTTAGGAGATAGATTGTTATTAAAATGGTAGTTTGAAGGGATTATATGGACTTTACCCTAAATTTTAATGCCCGTAAATAACAACGCTCTTCGTGGGTTAAAAAAAAGGAGCTAATTAAAGTAGCGTGAATGAGATGATCCTTATCAATATCATTATATCAAAATACAACCCAAATTACCCAATATAAATAAATAAAAAGAAAGAATTCGGAAAAAAAATGATCAAGGCGTGTTTGGTGCATTGGTGGATGTCAGGGTCAGTTAACTGTTTCTTTTAACTCAAAGCTGACTTGCGTGTACATATTCCCCAGTCACCGGACGCAGTGGCGTCTAGATTACATGGGAAGGTACGGGCCCCACACGGAGGTCTCCGGGGCCGACTTGGTCTTTGTTGGGACGTTAACGTCATTGTCCAACCACGTCGCACCAGATCCTTCCCTGCTTCAGTTCTTATCCTCAAAAGTCGAATCACATGGAAGAAACTTCGCTAGCTGGTCCCGATCCTCCTATGACAGACATGCATCGGTACCGGTAGACCAGTTTTTCGTGTCAGAATATCACTAGCTAGAAGCGCATGTAAAAAAAAAAGAGATGAGATCTGTCTTTTCTTTATGGACAATTATTATTATTATTTTGTCATCGGCTAGTCGGTGGGATTATGCCTAATAAAGCAGAGGTCACTAGTTCGAATCTCCTTCCCCTTTTGTACAAATATGTAAAAAATATATATATATATGATTATTATTATTATTTTTTAATTTTAAAGAAATGATAAGTTTTCAAATTATAGAATTTAGCTTCTTTTTTTTTAGGCATTCTTATTTTTCAAAACTTAAAAGCTTTTTTATAATATAGCGAGTAAGAACTTATGAAAATATACTTAATTCTCAACGGTAATATACCACATTTATAATAGGTGACATTTTCCTAGCATGTAAAAAAACTACCTAAATTATGTAATTTAAGAATAAGAAAATCCTAATCCCTCATTCATCTCCTATCAATTTTCTTTTCTCAAGTTCACTATTAAATTTGTAAAATTTACATGTGGTTAATTTGTATATATATAAATAAAAGGTTCCAAATAGAAATAGAACAGAATTTTCCAAAAAAGGTTCGAATAACTTTATCGATAGCTTGAATATATGTTATGATTTCGGTGGAATTGAAATTAGACTATGATTCTCAATTTCACTTAATTTATTTAATAATTTAGATTAAATTTACTAGCATACATATTGTCTTAAGATTTACAAAATCTAAACTCAGTAAAATAATCAGTTACCTCAAGTAAAATAGAGTGAATCGTTATCCGCTTATATCAATATCATTCTATCAATATAACGTTCATATAAGAGGCGTCAACCTTAATTTGGTCACCCCTTCTTTCTTCGTCCATATATATTAAAAAAAAAAGATTCGTTATTATTTATTCTCCTATAAACTAATAAAAGATGACGATATGTTATTAGCTTGGTGTGAAAGGGTAGGCCTGAAAATAAAAGAAAAAAAAGAAAGAAAGAAGAAGGTACTAGTACTGTACTACCTTCTTTTTTAGCCCTGTCCACGTCTTTCCCTAGCATTTGTACGACAAAACGCATAAAACTATTTTTTTAAAAATATTTTTGTGATTTCAAAAAATAAAAAATAAAAAATAATTTTTTGTGCGTTTGGGTCTTTGAGACCCTGAGATGAACTAATTTCTGGTTTCTGACATACAGAATAACGTAACACATAAATTGTGATTTAATATTGTGTTAGAAAATAAGTGAGAATGTAATAATATTTAAGTGTAACCTCAGTCAATAATTTGCATCAAGGAACTCTAAACTCTAAAACCACTTGGTTAAGAAGACAAAAAAAGAGAAGAAAAAAGCAAGAAAGAATTTGTAATTTGATATCGAGAGTAGCCGCAATCAAAGAAAAGAAAGAGAAAAGACGAGGGATCCAGATCAGGTGCAATTAGACTGCTCATGTGAGAGAAAATCCAAACCCACCCACTCTGTTTGAACAAGTGCTAGATACATAGTCGAGTAAGATGAGGTTCGGGTAATTTCTCAAATGAAAATATCTATTACACGTGCAATAAACAACCTCATAGTACC
Organism: Corylus avellana; assembly: GCF_965113065.1. Lineage (NCBI taxonomy): Eukaryota > Viridiplantae > Streptophyta > Magnoliopsida > Fagales > Betulaceae > Corylus > Corylus avellana. The sequence continues at coordinate 1,359,096 of NC_142498.1, forward strand.
CTATACCATCCCTCCCACGAAAAAAAAAAAAAAAAAAAAAGGGAAAAGAGATTGAAATGAATTGAATTTTGATACCCAATTAGAATTCTTTGTACATAGTTTTGCATTTTAGAAAGAGATGATTGTTGTTAACAGTGCAATCGATAATTATCCCATTCTCTCAGCTCTCCCAGTCAAAGGTGTGATCATAAGGCTGTCAGCCTAACGGCTCATTGGTCTTACATTTCACAAAGGGGAAGAAGCACCAAAGGAATTATTGGCATCAATTGATGGGGACATGTATGGAGTTGTCTCCTTCTTTATCAGAAATAGTCAAACTTAAATGCACCATTTTTCAACTCATACCTTAAGCAGTAATCTAATCAGTTGAAGAAAATTGTAAGCAAATTAGGTCCACCATGTCCAAATATGCATGTCCTCGAGAGACATGCCATGGGTATTTGGTCAATGACAAATGAAAAATGTCTCTAAGAAGTTTCGCCCAATTTACACATTCAATAATAATTCTCTCTCTAGCCCTACATGGTGCACTAGAGCATTCACACCCGGCTAATCGAGCCAAAAATTTGGGTGATGGCTACTTTATCCTAAAATTTGGTCAGTATTATTGTAGCTCACTAACCTTATTTATTTTTTATTTATTTTTTAAATTTCTTTTTGATAACACAGAGTAATTCTATGTGACCTACTAAAAATAATGTGACTATTAAAATCACCATTGAGCTTTTGATTGATCATTATTGAATTTTGATCAAATGATAATTTTAATGGTTACATCATTCTTAGTAGGATACAAGTAGGCCACCTAAAATTATTCAATAACACATATACATGACTTTGAAAAGTAGGCATTTTTTTTTTTAAAAAAAAAAAATTTAAATGGAATAGTAAAAGTGAATAACTAAATTAGAAAATGAGATGTAAGAGGATAGTTAAAGTAAAACACAATAATTTTTTAGGTGAGGTTTAACTTGTTTCGACGTAAAATGTTTTATGAAAAAAGTTTTTTCTAATTTTTGTACGAGCAAAACGCCAACAAATATTTTCATCAAAATCATTTTTCTTGAGAAACGATTTGTTGAGTTGGATGTAAATGGACAGAGTTTTCTTCCAAAGTCTAAACTGGGTTGGAAGAACTTTCTCCAACTCAATCTATAAAAATGACATGTGTATTTTGAACATGTAAAAAAACACATGCATTTTTTTTTTTTTTTTTTAAAAAAAAGACACGTCATTTTTATAGATTGAATTAGAGCAAGTTTCTTCAACCCAGTTTGAAAAAAAAACTTTATCGAATTTAAATTATATTTTCACCACATTTCCTTTAAGCAAAACAGATTTGAATACCAGTTGATCAATTTTCCATAATTACTCTATAAAGTTACATCCTTTAATTTAAGATAAGGATATGTCTCCAAAAAATTAAGGAAAAATATCTATGTAAAAAAGAAACGATTTTCTATAGGCACAAACAAAAGTCAAGCTGTTCTCATGAGCTGCCACATAAGGAGAAGCAGCCATGATTGTTTAGGTCGTTCTCATGGATTAAGGCTGCACATATTCTTTGAAATTGTCACTAGAAAAAGACATTCCCCTTGTTATTATAAGCCTTTGAATTATGTTGAATATAGTGGATTTGAGCATATGGATGAGTGACGCAAGTATTTTCGACAAAAGGTTGAACAACTTTCGTGAAAGAAAAATTCTCGATGTCCTGTTCAAGTTATGTTCCATAAATCATTGCCAATGTAGAAAGAATTGGACCACCTCAAGATTTATTATTTATTTAAGGGTTAAATACTCCATACCCCCTTAAGGTTTTTCAACTTTATTTTTTCTTCCTGTGGTTTCATTTTTATCACAGGAGGTCTCTGTGGTTTTGATAAGTGACCAAATTAGTCTATCCGTTAGTTGACCGTTAGGACTGATACGTGGACCAATCAGACGTCGACACGTGGCACATATTTAATTTATTATTTTTTTTTTAAAAAAAAGTATATATATTTTTTTAAAATTAAAAAAATGTATTTTTTTTAAATACATTTTTTTTTTAAAAAAAAATAAAAAAAAATTAAATATGAGCCACGTGTCGACGTCTAATTGGTCCACATGTCAGTCATAATGGTCAACTAATGGTCAACTAACGGATGGACTAATTTGGTCACTTATCAAAACCACAGGGACCTCCTGTGATAAAAATGAAACCACTGGGAGAAAAAATAAAGTTGAGAAACCCTAAGGGGGTATGGAGTATTTAACCCTTTATTTAATTTGTTGGAAAAACTTTACTTACATCCTGAATTGTCACCTATTTTGCAATGTTTTTCTCAAAGTTAAAAACCTCTCAATTTCGTGTATTGAACTTTTAATTTTTTTAATGTTTCCCTCCGTTAGAATTTTCCGTTAAATCCTAACAAAATTTCCAAAATACCTCACATTTTTTTGGAAAACATATTTACAAATTTTTACAAAGATTGAGGCATGGATAGTTTTGTTAAATTTACAAACTCTAAGTTAGACCGTAGATCAGACAGTCTAATCGAAATTAGACCGTTTGATTGAGACAAATGTCTCATATACTAGTTATATATTGAACCTTTTTGACAAAATCCCCCTTTTCAAGAGGAAGGGCAATCAAAACATTGAACTTCAATTGCACCAGAAAGGGCAAAGTGCAGCAACCCACATTGCTAAAGTAGCTAATTCGCAACATATAAATTATTTTTTGACATAAGTGAGTGCTGTCTTCAGTAACTGATTTTGTTTTCCCCTTTAAAATTATTTTCTTCAGCTATTTAGTGTAGATGTATAAGAGGCAGAACGGTGCAAATGTATAATGTAGCAGGTGTCAAAGAATTAATCTTGACACATAACCCTCTGTTGATCCTTCATGTTTAAATCATTTAACTTTTAAGGCCAAATAATAAGAACCATTGGTGTATGGTAAGCATATTCCAATATATATACTTGTGTGTGTGGTTCAGCAATCAGCATCCCCCATCTACATGTAGATGAAACATTTCTCTCACTTTCTTGTTTTCAGTTGGCCAAGCCTCTGTTCCTAATTGATTTTCAGACTAAGCCAGGCCAATGACAACTTCATATATGGATGAAAAATGATTGCTCAATACATAATTATTTCAATGCTTTGCAAACGATTTAAAAAAAAAAAAAAAAACAAACAAACAAACCTATGAAAACTATTTGTAAACTTTTGAATTCACTCAGAAAACAGGTATTGTCATAAAATCGCATTTACTGGCTCTTCAAACCAGAAGTGTAACATGGTTACAAGTAGAATTAGGGCTTCATTTTCAAGAAAAGATAAAAATTATAGATATTTAGATTCTCCAAAACATAAGCTAAGCCAAACAACTATAAGATATTACATTAAAAACAACAATCTACCTGCTATCACCAATGAAATCAGTAGACACCACACCATCTTCAGTGTAACCCAAAATGCCTTAAGCTTGCCCTCGGACTCATCCCTGAGCATTGACAGATTGAAAAAGATATTGAATAGAACATATATATATATATATATATATATATATTTGCATCATGAAGTATGATAAGAAAGCATTCCCTATATGCTTCAATAACCAACAGAAAATAACAGTTGAAAAGTCCAAGGGTAAAAGATTGATACTCCAAAACTCGATAGCATTTTTGGTCTCCTGCTAGGTTGCCTTCTTCAAAAGCCCATTCTAGTCGATTTGCCATTAAGTTTCAGAAGAACTTTTCCAACAGCCTATTCGACCACAAAATAATACTCATCAATTAGTCAGGCTGCTAAATATGGTATACTCTTCTAAAAATGAATGCCAATTCTAGTAGATATTTATGCACAACAACATTTACAGCAAGCAACATTGTAAATAAGATGTAATTAACTACCTACGCAGATCCCGTGCTGCTAGGAGTAATGTTGAAGGAAGCAGCTCTTCTACCCCCCAGTCCTTTCCTTAAGGGGCCATCCATAGTCTTCCGTGTGAAATGGCTTGCTCTCAATATACAAGAGAGAAGTATAGCTAGAAGTGGGGAAGAGATCTAGCAATACAAGAAAATTCAAAAAGCTAGAATCTGAGGGAGCGGCCCAAAGAAAGAGTTTTAAAGAATAAGGCCTTTAATGCCACTAAGGTCCTCTCATGTTCCTTAAAGCTACAATTGATTCTTTTTTCCCTCCATATACACCACATAAGGCAAGGCGGAATAATCGTTCAGACTGCATCAAATTAGGACCTACCCCATGGCGCTCTCCAACAAGCAAAGAGGTCTACCACCCTTCTAGGCATAACCCAGGCCAATCCTACACTGCTGAAGAATGTATTCTGTTAGTTTTAATTATTGGCTAAATGTTCGGTGATCAAAATGGATTCAAAGTGTGCCAAATCTCTATGACGTCTGGATGGGACTCATAGCCGTCCGGACGGGATTTCTCCCGAGAACCTCGTCTACAAGTCCGTCTGAACACGCCGCACCAAAAGAACGGAGAAAGTGATGTTGCCCTAGAGCCCGTCCGGGCGAGCCCATTTACTGTCTGGACGGCCCGTAGTCTGCTAGGTTTAATTTAAATGTAATTGAGTCCTAATTAGACTAGGCTAGGTTTAATTTGAATGTAATTGAGTCCTAATTAGACTAGGGGTCTTGGTATTATATATATAGATCTCTACAGATTTGTAGGATACGAATTTTGACCGCCAGAGAGTTCGTGTGAGGCTGTGCTTGAGTGATTATTTTGTTGTGAGCCAAATTGATTCCTCTTAGAGGATTTTTGTTAGTTTTGATTGTGTGCTTAATTGAAGTCTATCGGAAGGGTTCGATAAAGGAGAATCACGTTGAAAAAGATTATGAGCGAGGAGACAAGTTGGAGGCTTGTCGATCTTACAGAGCCAAGGTCTTGCAAATGGTTGTAAGTGTTCCTAATGTCTGTAATCTCTGTTCCTAATGTCTGTAATCTCTGAATAATCTTTTGATAGTGATTTCCTGAGTTTGGCTGTTCCGGAAAGGTTTTATTTTTAGAGCATTTTCTAAAAGGTTTCCTCTTCGTCACCAAAATCTTTGTGTTTGATTTTACTTGTTTTTTGTGATTGTTTGCTTTGATTTAAATATCTGTTAATTCCGCATAAAATCGTGATATTTATCTGTTTAGAGTTTTTCATATTCCAAAGTACACATACGAACTCATAGTCGAGCAGAAGATCGTCTATTGACTCTCCACTCTTTTTACACATGCAATACCACTCAACTACAATGATATGTTGTGTCCTTAGATCGTTCACAGTGAGAATCTTTCCTAAGGCGGCCAACCAAGCAAAGAAAGCAACTTTCAAGAGAGCCTTATTCTGCCAAATACTCATTCAAGGGAAAGAAGTGTTGTCTTGGGGAACAAGAACATTATAGTAAGATCTACAATCAAACAACCCTCTCCTTAAAGGTATCCAACAGTGTTTGTCCTCCGCTCCCAGTCTTACTCTAATGGAATACAACAAAATGTAGAGAGAGGTAACGAGATGGATCTCCCAATCATGAGCTGCTCTGTGGAAGATAAAATTCCACTGATAGGAGGCACTAGAAAGCTCCAACCACCTAGTTTATAACTTATTTTGACTGGGAAGTGGCCAAAATGTACACTAGATTGTGGACAAACCTGTGCTCCGGTAAAAATAATCAGTACATCTGCAGTTAAAATAATTAAAGCATGACTTCAGTGTGGGAGCGCCCTGCCACCCTCCCTCCAAGGCAGATTAGGGCACCTAGGTCTGAACAATATGAAAACGAACCACAAATTTTGTTGTCAATTCCTTCAGAAAACTGAATACGAGAAGCTAAGAACAACGACAATGGACAAAAGCAAAAAGAAAAGCAATAGCAATAATAATGAAATGGATTACCTTAACTTCTGAGAAGAGGACAAAAACTATGTACATCAAATCCCTGCGAGGATCAACAAGATCAGGTGAACCATAAACAGAAGACCCAAACAAAAACTTTAATTTCCAAAAATTTTACAGAACATTATGTCTAATTTCAAGAAATCATACCAACATTATCGACAACCAAGCATCAAAACTTCAAATATCAATGGAATCTAATTTATAATTTTACACTAATACAGGGCACAAAAGATAACGTCAAAGGGAGGAAGCAGGGGACCATAGGTGAAAAAGAAGAAAGAAGAAAGAAGGAATGAAGTTGAAAACAAGAAAACGGAAAAAGGAAGCAATAAGCAAGAAAAAGCACAAATTCCTTGTGCATTTCAACATAAAAACTTAGGTTATATATCTCTATCCTTAAGAATATCCTAATTTATGCTTTGCAACAATCTCACAAAAAACCCTGAAATTAACACAAGGCAGAAGTACATATAAGGTATAAACAAGAACCCAACTCCTCCCTAAAGCCCACCCATTCTCACCAATTCTGTGACGGCCGTTTAGAAGCCTCTTGTAAGGGCCATGAGGCATGAGTTTAAAGTGGAAACATGATAATCACTTAGCTCTGTTGTGCACATAATGAGGAGGCTATTCAACAAATCTCCTAATTTTGTTATCCAAGAAAAAGTATCAATGACAAGGAGCTCTCTTAATCTCATGCAAGTAAAGGCTCTAAAAGGAGAAGAAAAGCGCTATCAATATGGATGATACCAGAGAAAAACGACACCGATCAACAAAGATTGCAAGAATACACTAAGTCACAAGGACCCTTCAGTTTCTCATGAGCTTCCTTCATGGTCTTTCCATCTTTCTCCTTCCTCCAAAGTGTCTCAACACCTCCATTTGCTTTGCATTTAAAAATTTGCATCACCTCCATTTTCCCACCAACAAAACGGAAAATTTATTCTTCTCAGCAACTAAATACACACAGTCCAATGCTTCCAAAGCAGCATCTTTTTTCTCTTTTTCAAAAAAGAAAAAGAAAAGTTGATTGCTAGAATCAATAGAAACACAGTTCCGCCGGTTGAGGGAATTACTTATAAAAAAAAAAAACGACTTTCTCCTCATCCAAACTAAACTTAACCGTTATCAGAGACAGGGAGGAAGACAGAGAGACGATATTATTCCACACGCTCATTTTCCCTCACTTTCTATTCAGCCAAACACGAAATCATCATTATACAAGAAACAGAGAGAGAGAGAGAGAGAGAGAGTTGTCAGACATGGTGGCAATGGCCTTGAAAGCCTGATTAAGCGAAGGGTCAGCTGGCGATTGCCCAAAGACAATACCCCCTCAAGATCTAACGGTTGAAAATAACCAAAAAAAAAAAAGACGCAGTCTAGTGAAGTGAGAAATATGAATTCTTGATAAATCAAAAATCGGAGAGAGGAAGAGTCATTGTGGAGTTGGGGGCTTACGGAGAAGAAGGCTCAGATACAGGAGGAGTGGCAGATCGGAGCGGAGATGAATAAAGGACAAAATGGTCATTTAAGGTTTCAATACAAAAATCACGATTACATGAGAATTGACACGTGTACTTTGTATGGTTAGAACTTAGAAAGATCATCCAAAGAGAGATCTTGAGTGAAAACTCGGTCTGCCGAGAGAAACGACGTCGTGTACTCTGATGTATAAGAACCCAGACCTCACCGTCTTCTCTTCAGAAAGCTTCGAGAGATAGAGAAAGTTTCTCTTTATTTCTCTTGGGGCCACGACTGCATCAGATCTGCTTCTTCTGCTTATTTCTCTTGAGCAGAGCCACTGCATCAGATCTGCTTCTTCCGGAAATGGGTACGACTGCTAAGTCTAGAAACTCTCTTGCTTTCTTCTTCAATCATTATTGTCATTTAAGGGTTTCTTTCCATGCTCTCAATTTTCATTATTGTCGTAGCTTTAGTGCTACTTCTCCTAACACTATCAATAGTGGTAGAGATATTGTGGAAAGCCCCAATCAGTTCTTGAAATCTGTGAGAGATCGATGCAGATCTCGAAGCTTTAGGAATCTTGATGATGCCTTAGGCGTGTTTGATAGAATGCTTCACATGCGCCCTTTGCCTTCCATCTTGGATTTTAATCAATTGTTGACTGCAATTGCAAGAATGAAGCATCACGCAACCGTGATTTCTCTTATTAAAGAAGTTGAACTGCTAGGAATTGCTCCCAATGATTATACTCCTGCCATTTTGATTAATTGCTTCTGCCATTTAAACCGGGTGGATTTTGGCTTCTCTATCTTAGCAAGGATATTGAAACTTGGTTTTGAACCAGACTCTATAATTCTTACTACTCTTGTCAAAGGGCTCTGTATTCGGGGTAAAATTGTTGAAGCTGTGAAGTTGGTGAACAAAATGGAAAAGATGGGCTACAAACCTGATACAGTTACCTACGGAACAATAATGAATTATTTGTGTAAAATAGGCAAGACCAGTGAAGCTATTGGGTTGTTTAGAAAGATGGAAAAAAGAAATCTTGAACTTGATGTGGTGTTGTATAATACAATCATTGATAGTTTGTGTAAAGATCGATTGGTCACTAAAGCTCTGACATTTTTCTTTGAAATGACAAGTAAAGGAATTCAGCCAGACATCTTCACTTACAGTTCTTTAATTCAGGTCCTATGCAATTTCGGTTGGTGGAAAGAGACAACTAAATTATGGAATGAGATGGTGGAAAGGAAAATCATTCCTGATCTGCATACATTCAGCATATTGGTGGACACGTTTGGTAAAGAGGGGAAGTTGAAAGAAGCAAATGAAGTTTTTGGTGTGATGATTCGGAGAGGCATAGAGCCTGATACAATTACGTACAATTCCTTGATTGACGGTTACTGTTTGCAAAATAAAATGGATGAGGCTGTCAAAGTATTTAATACGATGGTTCGAAAGGGTTGTTCGCCTTGTATTGTTAGCTATAACATATTGATCCATGGATATTGTAAAAATAGAAGAGTTGATGAGGCAATGATTCTTGTCCGTGAAATGTCTATGAAGGGAATTTTTCCCGATGTTGTCACTTACAGCAATCTTATCGGAGGGTGTTGCCGAGTTGGGAGAGTCAAGACTGCGTTAGAGCTACTCCATGAGATGCAAGTTTGTGGCCAACATCCAGATCTCCAAACTTGTGCTATTTTGTTAGATGGGTTGTGTAAGAATCTACACTTTTCTGAGGCAATGACATTGTTTCAAGAGATGGAAGAAAAAAAGGTGCACCTAGATATTGTGATTTACAGCATTTTGATTAACGGTATGTGTAATGCTGGGAAACTTATGACTGCAAAAGAACTCTTTAATAGTCTTCCTACCAAAGGTTTGCAACCTGATGTTTGGACTTGCAATGTAATGATCAAAGGGCTTTGCAAAGAGGGACTATTAAATGAAGCAAGGGAGTTTTTTGAGAAAATGGAAGAGAACGGTTGTTCACCTAACCATTTCACATATAACACAATCATCCTAGGCTTCTTGCAACATAATGAGACATCATGGGTAGTGAAATATCTCAAAATGATGGTTGAGAAGGGTTTCTCAGCAAATGCGACCACTGCAACCATTTTGATCGACTTGTTGTTTACTAATCAAGCAGATAAAACTTTGCAAGACTTTTTTCAGAGGTCTGTGTGAAAGCTTTCTACTTCTTTAATGTGTATCACTTTTATGATATAATGCAGTGAATACTTTATGCATATTTATAGCTGAGATTGTTTATGCTTTTTGGGGTCATATGGACAGTGGAGTTGGAAACTAATAGGTATGATATTTTATCTGCCTGAGGTAATATCGGTTGACTCTTGGTTATCACTTATTTTTGTTGTTTCTATGAATATTTGAGTCCTATCATGATGTTCATGGTAATGAAGTCACTTGCAGGCTCTTTGTTTCAAATAGCTAACTTGTCGCATAACAACTTGATGATAACCACACAATCAAATTTATTTATTTTATTTTATTTTATTTTTTTATTATTTTATTTTTTTAACTTTAATATTGATCCATTAATGGATATTGGTCTTTGTCTTTTTTTTCAAAATTCCTTAGGTCCCGTTTGGTTTGCGGAATAGGCCCTTGAATGGAATAGCTATTCCTGTGGAATAGCTATTCCTTTGTTTGATAAGGGTCTATTCATAGGAATGATTATTCCATGGGAATAGCTAATCTCTTCCTCAAAGGAATAACTATTCCTCTAAAGAATGAGAAGAATAGCTATTCCTTTCCAGTGGGAATAAGGACTCCGTTTAATTTGCCACAAAAGCCCTTAGTGCCTCTTGACTCTCATCGTTCCCATCGACCTCTTCGTCAAGAACCATGACTGCTTGAAGAAGAAGAGCTTGAAGATCGTCTTCCTCCAACTGCAACTCGTCCATCTTCCAACTTTGTGTCTCTCTCTCCATCTCTTCTATCTCTCATCTCTCGCCCCCTCTCTGTTTCTGGTTTCGTTTTTTTGTGTGTGCTGTGTTTGTGGTTCCGTCATGTCTTCTTCAAACTGCAATCCATCTTCCAGCCAGGTATTTCTCTCCATCTCTGTTTTTCTGATAAGGGTTTCTGTACGGTTTGTTTTGGAAGAAGATAGGGTTTCATTTGATGTGTTTTGTGATTTGGTACTTATTTCTTTGTGGGTCTGATAAGGGTTTCTGTACGGTTTGTTTTGGAAGAAGATAGGGTTTCATTTGATGTGTTTTGTGATTTGGTACTTATTTCTTTGTGGGTCTTATATTGACATGTATTGTGATTTAGATTCGTTATTTCGGTCTCTGTTTCATATTGATTTCGGGTGATTTTGGTCGATGTAGCTAAAATCAATTTGGGTATTTGTTTCGGTGATTGAAGGGTTGATTAGGTGTTCTTGTTTAGTTGTAGTTGATTAATTGATTGCAAATCTTGGGGTTTGATTTTGGAGGTTTTGTGGTTGAATTGAAATGTTCTGGGCTGTCAAACCAATTGGGTTTCGAGAGGGAGTTTTGATTTGGTGATTTTTGGGGGATGGCCGAACTTGGGTCTTGATTGGGTGTTTGTGTTTGTAGTTCATCTTAGGCTTATGATTTGTTATTCTGGTTGGTTTTAAGGGTTTAATTAGATGGGTGCTTTGATATGGAATTGACCTAAAATGTGTAGGATCTTATGCTTCCTAAAAGCAAAATAATTAACAATAAACACATAATTTTGTAAATCTAAACCTGTAAATCTGAAGACCTTTTAACAGATCAAAGAGTAAAAATCTCATGAACCATCCTAATCTTAACCATTAGTGTAAATGGATCTCATGTAAATTATCATCATGCATCTTATCTCAATTTCCAGAAGCCCAATGTAGATGCCTAACTCAAAATCTGCAAACCAAAAAAGGCCATGAATAGATTTCATTTCATCCAATAGCCAAAACTCAAATAAACTGAACATAATGGCTGAGTTGCAGATGTGCTGATAATATAATCTTTCCTAAGTACGATTGCTCATTTACTTGTTGCATTCTATCACAATAACCCATTAAAGCCAATCTCTGTTTTCTCATCCTACTTTGCTGGAGTAATCCTAGAGAATGGAGGTATCATATCAAATACATTCTAATTGCATTAGCTGATCACTATTTCTTTCCAATTGCATAAAGTCACAGAAAATTTTAAATGCTGACATTGACAAAACAGAGAGCACCAACAGTTATGGTCCAACATAGGGAGTAGTAACAGTGATATGGTCCGTAGCTTTAATGAGTCATAAAGTGTTAGATATTAAATCCCCGCATGCTGTTAGAGCAATAACTTCTTGTTAGATACTTATTCTAGTGCTCCTTTTCTTCTGTTATGTTTCTTGCTGGCCTGGTTTTGTAATCCTTCTATGCGTTGGTTGTTTTCTTATACCTTATAATATAGACATGTGTTGTTTGTTTACGGCTATGGCGCAATTAAGTTTGACTACAAGGAACATGATAAAGAAGAGGAATTTGACTTCAGTGTTGATGTTTTGGGTGGATATGTTGTCAGTTGTTGTTACTTTTTTTTGAATTGTTATGTGTTTTGGTAGAGCACCATATTTGAAAGAAATCTTTGAGAGATACATACTTTATTGATTTTTATTCAGTGCAATGGGATCTTTACCGTTTAATATATGAGGATGATGAAACTTGCCATAACTATTTAAGAATGGATAGAAATGCATTCAGCAATTTATGTAATATGCTTGAAGCAAGAGGTGGATCAAAAGCCACAAAACACATGTTAGTGGATAAGCAAGTTGCAATGTTTTTATGAGGATAACTTTTATAAGGAGGTGGTTTACACCATCTCATTTCTGCCCACCAATGAGCATTTGACAACTAGGATTATTACACCAACTAAAATAAGATGCAGAACACCTGATTAAAAACTCTCTCAAAATTACAAAAATCCCTCATTTTTCCCTCTCCCTCCCTCTCTCTCTCTCTCTCTCTCTCCAGCGGCGCTCTCCTTCAGACCCTTACTCCCTTTCTCTCTCTCTGATCTCTCCCTCTCCTCCATCTCTCTCTTTGACAACAACAGAGGTCTTGCTGTTGAAGACGCCCAAGTCCAATACGCCAGAGTCCAGCCTAGATTTTTTCGGAGAAGATGTCGGAGCCCAGCCTGATGCCCGAGAAGACGCCGGAGACCAACCCTACGCTGGGAGCCCAACCCAGACCTCTCCGGTGCAACGGGGATTTCGTGATTTGTGTTGTGTGGTGTGGTATTTTTTGTGAGGTTGTAATACACAAGATACTTTTTGTGGGGTTGTAATATGGTTGTATGTGGTTCATTGGTTCATATGCAGATTTTGATGATGGTCAGTACAATATGAAAGTTCATGATAACTCAGAAATTTTGAGTTAATTCCCAGCAATTGTTCACTTTGGTATTGTTGAACTGGTCCAAGTTTTGGCCAAAAATGTTGTAGCATTGATGGTTGGTAGCGAATCTACAAGATCAACCAAAAAATTTGAGAACAATCATAGCTTCAATGTCTCTTTTGTCCACTAAAGAATTTGAAACTAAAACCAGATCCAATAAAGAACGAATTTATGCACTGAAATTGATGGCAGCTTCAATGGCATTGATGGTTGTGGTTCCTTTGTTTTTTTATTGGCAGGTGAGAAGGAAAATTTTACACAAATTTTGCTAGCCAGTTCTCTTTACAAAAACAAAAATTTTGCCTTGACCAAGTTAGATGTTTTTTCTTCGCCGCCAGCGAGGAGAGAGAGAGATGGAGCACCAAAGAGAGGAACCGGTGTCGGGCTAGAGAGAGAGAGAGAGAGAGATGGAGCACCGGAGAGGTCTAGTCTCTGGCATCAGGCTGGGTTGGACTCCGGTGCCTTCAATCGGAAGCTCTGGGCTAGGCTTCGGCAAGATCATTGCTACTGCCGGAGAGAGAGAGACAGAGGAGACGGAGAAGTGGGGGAGAAAAATGATGGGTTTGGGAAAAAAAAATGATTTTTTTTATTTGGATGATGTGAGAAAGGATTTTAATCTAGTGTTTTGCATCTTAATTGATTGTGTGTGATTTTCCTAGTTGTCAAATGCTCATTGGTGGGCAAAAAGGAGGTCACCACCTCCTTATAGAAGTTATCCTCTGTTTTTATATATCTTAGCTCATCACGTCAAGAATAGAATCATAAAACGTCAATTTAGGCATTTAGGAGAGACAATTAGTAGGCATTTCAGAAGCGTATTAAATGCGGTTATACGATTACACATGGAGTTTCTTAAGGAACTGGAGCCAGTTTCCAAAAACTCTACAAATGAGAGATGAGAATGGTTTAAGGTATATTATAATGCGTTTTTTGCTAAGTTTATGTCATTCAACTATGATGTAACATACTTATATTTTTGTTTTTATATATAAAGAATTGTTTAGGTGCATTAAACGAAACACATTTTAGGGTGAGGGTACCTTTAGTCGATAAACCTAGATACCGCAACAGAAAGGGAGAGATCACCACAAATGTTCTACGCGTATGCTCACAAGACATGCATTTTATCTACGTTTTAGCTGGTTGGGAAGGCTCTGCTGCAAATGGTAGAGTGCTTCGAGATGCAATAAATAGGAGAAACGGATTGAAAGTACCACAAGGTAAGGAAAACACATTTGCCAATTTAATTATTTTAATAATCCTTCTTTGTACTAAAGTCATTTTTTTCTTCTTAAAACAAAAATTTAGGTTACTATTATCTTGTTGATGCTGGCTACACAAATTGCAATTGCACCATATAGAGGGAAGCGATACCACCTAAACGACTCGAGAGTTGAATATCAACCAACAACCGCAAAAGAATTCTTTAACATGAAACATTCTTCTGCTAGGAATACCATTGAGATTTTTTGGGCTACTTAAATTGTGTTGGGCTATTTTAAGAAGTCCATCATTTTATCAAATTAAGATACATAATCAAATTATTATAGCATGATGTCTTCTGCATAACTAAGTACGAAGGGTGATGCCTGTGGATCCATTAGAGGAAGAATTGGACCGACAACACCACACACATATTGTAAATAATAATGATCTAATAACGCAAATTGAGGCTTCAGATGAATGGAGTGCATAAAGAGCAACTATGACAAATGAAATGTTTAATTTGTGGAGGGGAACTAGGCGAGACAATTGATCATGTTACGATACATTACTATATGTAACATTTATTTAAATCTTTTTTTGTGTGGATGGCAATTGACTATCTTTTTTTACGTGATTAATTGAAATTGTGATATGATGATTATGTGCTTTTTATTTATTTCTTTTTATTAATAATTTTGTAACATAAATGAAGGGGAAAAAAAAAGCCCATATACTTGACAAAAAAAAAAAAAAAAATTATATATATACAATATAGTTGTTTATGTTTCAAAAATAAACAAAAAATAAAAGTCCTTAATAAAAATAAATTATATTTCTATTATAATGGTATTTTAGGAAATTTGATTACAATATGATTCAATTCACTATCCTATTAGATTGTACCAAACAAAGGAATAGAAATGGCTATTACATTCTACACTCTATTCCAGTGTTTCAACCAAACTAAGGAATATGAATAGTTATTACATTCTACACTCTTCTATTTCCAGGAATACCTATTCATTTTTCTGATGAAATAGTCATTCCACGAACCAAACGAGCACTTAGTTATTTGTTTTTGCAAATCCTTCAAGATTTACTTGACCGTTTAGATTTTTTATTGGCACAAAAGGTCAAACCGTTTAGATTCATTTGTGCTTCATTCTACCCATTTTGCACCTTGACAAATGAAATTAATACATTTCTATTGGTACAATGAATTCAAGGAATAATAAAGTTGTTTCTCATTTGTTTCTTATTTGTTATCATGTATTAGAACGCACCGAGTAAATTTACCCACCTTAAGGTGGGTAAGTTTCAAATGATCTTCTCTATTTTAAGTGACAATAAGAAATTCGTTTTGTCATTCAGATTAGATTTTATAAATCTAATGGGTTATATATTGACACATGATGAATATATTGTCACTGTTATTTAAAAATAATGATTTACAAGAACAAAATAAAATCCAAACCATGAATTAATTCTTTACATTTCACTTAAAATGGGGAGGATCATCATCCATTTTCGATTATTCTCTTTGAATTGAAGAAACTACGTTGAGAGATAGAGAGGAATATTTAATACCCATTTTGTTATGTATCTTATCGGTAATAGAGTCCAAATTTTGTATTGTGTATGAGCAAGACTAGAGATGTGTCTGATATGTTGAAACTGGGCATTATTTAGCTCAACCAAAATTTTGTCCACCACAATAAATACTATATGTATATATTTTTCGAATATTCCATTTGATACATATTAAAAACATATTATAATATTAAAAAATAAAATAAAAAAGCTATTGCACCCTCTTGTCCACGCCAATATGATTAAAAAACATGAACCAATTTAAAAGATTTTGCTTTTATCAAATCTTAAAGACAAACAAAGAGTACCAAGTTTGATTAATCCAAATGAAAGCCGAGAAGTTGAAACGTGTGCTTGATATGGTTGGTAAAAGACCATCCAAAGGGACATTTTTGACAACTTCGGCATGCTGACAGAAACGACGTCGTGTGCTCTGGTGAGAGTTTGTCTTATATCTCTTAGAGCATTCCCAATGGAAGAGCCAAATGTTACTTTTATCTAGAATAGCTCTTTAAATGTTCAAAAAACCTTCCACATTGGATGAGCCAAAAATATATGTAAAATAGATATTTGATTAGAAGAGCTAAAAAAAAAGTTAAATGTAGCAGCACTTTTTAAGGGAGCCATTTTATTTTTTAGTGTTTCTCTCTCCTGCTTTATCTTTTTTCCAAATCTTTTCTCACCTATTTTTTAGAAATATAGCTAATCGGATGTGTAGACACTTAAAAATGGCTTAGCTAAACTAGATAAAAGTGAGTTTTGAAGAGCCATTTTACATAAAAATATGGCTCTTCCATTGGGAATGCTCTGAGGGTTCAGATCCTCTTATTCTTCTTGGCTATGTTTGCCCCCGGCCAAGGCCGGCACTGTAGCTGGAACGGCACTGTTCCAGCTACAGTACCAACTGACACGTGGCAACAAAAATTGACTTTTGCATCTTAATTTTTTTTTTTTAAAGCAAAATATTAAAAAAAAAAAAAAAATGAGGGGAAAGATGGGGTGGTTCCAGCCACCCCATTTTCCATTTTTGGCCAGGAGCCACCCCCTTTGAGCCACCCCCTGGGCCGATCTGGGGGTGGTCGAACCACCCCTGTGGCCAAAGGGGTGGTCCGGCCACCCCCTTGGCCAAAAAAAAAAAGGATCGGGTGCATTTGAGGGTGGCCGGACCACCCCCAAGGGGTGGTTTCGGCCACCCCATACGGCGACCACCCCCTTGGCCACATGGGTGGTACGACCACCCCCAGATCGGCCAGGGGGTGGCTCCAGCCACCCCCTTGGCCAAAAATGGGGTGGTCCGGCCACCCCATTTTGGCCAAGGGGTGGCTGGAACCACCCCATCTTTCCCCTCATATATATATATATATATATTTTGCTTTAAAAAAAAAAAAAATTAAGATGCAAAAGTCAATTTTGCTGTCATGTGTCAGTTGGCACTGGAGCTGGAACAATGCCATTCCAGCTACAGTGCCGGCCTTGGCTGGGGGCAAACATAGCCCTTATGTCTCTTCAAAGTCTAATCTGCTTCTTCCGCTTTTCTTCCACTACATCAGGAAATGGGTATGACTGTTAAGTCTACAAACTCTCTTGCTTTCTTCTTCAATCATTATTCTCATGTAAGGCTTGCTTTCCATGCTCTAAATTTTCATTATTATTGTCGTAGTTTTAGTTCTACCATTAGTGGTAGAGATAATGTGGAAAGCCCCAATCAGTTCTTGAAATCTGTGAGAGATAGATGCAGGTCTCGTAGCTTTAGGAATCTTGATGATGCCTTGGGCGTGTTTGATAGAATGCTTCACATGCACCCTTTGCCTTCCATTGTGGATTTTACTCAATTGCTGATTGCAATTGCGAGAATGAAGCATCACTCAACTGTTATTACTTTGATTAAAGAAATGGAACTGTCAGGAATTGCTCCCATTACTTATATTCTGGGCGTTTTGATTAATTGCTTCTGTCATTTAAACCAGGTCGAGTTCGGTTTCTCTATCTTAGCAAGAATTCTGAAACTTGGTTTTGAACCCGATTGTATAAATCTAACAACTCTTGTCAAGGGGCTCTGTCTACAGGGTAGAATTGTTGAAGCTGTGAAGTTGGTTAACAAAATGGAGAAGATGGGCTACAAACCTGATATAATTACCTACGGAACGATAATGAATGGTTTTTGTAAAATAGGCAAGACCAATGAAGCTATTCAGTTGTTTAGAAAGATGGAAAAAAGAAATCTTGACCTTAATGTAGTGTTGTATAATACAATCATTGATAGTTTATGTAAGGACAGATTGGTAACTGAGACTTTGAATTTTTTCTCTGAAATGACAAGTAAAGGAATTCGGCCAAACATTTTCACTTACAATTCTTTAATTCAGGGTCTATGCAATTTCAGTCGGTGGAAAGAGACAACTAAATTATGGAATGAGATGGTGGAAAGGAAAACCATGCTTGATGTGTGTACATTCAACATATTGGTTGACGCATTTGGTAAAGAGGGGAAGTTGAAAGAAGCAAATCAAGTTTTTGATGTGATGATTTAGAGAGGCGTAGAGCCTGATACAATCACGTACAATTCTTTGATTGATTCTTACTGTTTGCAAAATAGAATGGATAAAGCTGTCAAAGTATTTAATACGATGGTTCGAAAGGGTTGTTCGCCTTCTATTGTTAGCTATAACATATTGATCCATGGATATTTTTAAAATAAAAGAATTGATGAGGCGATGAGTTTCTTACATGAAATGTCCACGAAGGGAGTTTTTCCCGATGTTGTCACTTACAACACTCTTATCGGAGGATTTTGCCGAGTTGGGAGACCTAAGACTGCATTAGAGCTACTCCATAAGATGCAAGTTTGTGGCCAACATCCAGATCTCCAAACTTGTGCTATTTTGTTAGATGGCTTGTGTAAGAATCTACACTTTTCTGAGGCAATGACATTGTTTCAAGAGATGGAAGAAAAAAAGGTACACCTAAATATTGCGATTTACAGCATCTTGATTGATGGTATATGTAATGCTGGGAGACTTACGACGGCAAAAGAACTCTTTAATAGTCTTCCTACCAAAGGTTTGCAACCTGATGTTCGGACTTACAATATAATGGTCAAAGGGCTTTGCAAAGAGGGACTATTAAATGAAGCAAGGGAGGTTCTTGAGAAAATGGAAGAGAACGGTTGTTCACCTGACCATTTCACATATAACACAATCATCCAAGGCTTCTTGCAACATAATGAGACATCATTGGTAGTGAAATATCTCAAAATAATGGTTGACAAGGGTTTATCGGCAAATGCAAACACAACAACCATTTTGATCGACTTGTTGTCTACTAATCAAGCAGATAAAATTTTACAAGACTTTTTTCAGAAGTCTGTATGAGCTTTAAAATTCCTCAACATGCAGGGCAAATTTCATATGTGTTGTAAGTCATTAAGGTGATATTTATTTCCATGTCTTTAGGACTATTGTTGTGTAATCTTTTCTTACAATTAGTCCTAAACTTGTGTTGTAATTAATTAATTTATTTTTTTAGATTTATTTAAACATTTTGTTGATGCAGAGTTATTGTAGAATATTTGTTCATTTGGAGTTTGGGGTTCTTGATGGTTGTGTGCTTATTGGCCCACCAAGTTAAACTTTCAAGTGTCTCATCAGTTAAATTAATTTATCATCTATGTGATAAATACTATGGAGTAATGTTATGAATACTGTGATCAAAGGAATGTATCATGTTTATGATATACTGTTAATGCTTTTTGGGGTCGTATGGACATTGGACTGTGAAACTAATTTGCATTTACGGATAATTATTTAATTTATTTGGTTAGCATTTCAACATGAGGAAGTTGCTGATAATTATTTACATGCTTCTTTGTCTACTGGCTCCGAGAAATTGATCATAGTTGTCCTGTCATGGTTATACTGATCCATTAAGGCCTGTCTTTTATTTCAAAATACTTGAAGCTATTTGGTTTTGCAAATCCTTTGGATACCTGACATTTCCTCCAAGCAGCACAAACTCAAACTCAGTCAATCATTTTTCCTTAATTGCTGTAGACAAGTTACATTCTTTGATATAAGGATATGTCACTAGAAAAACACATTGCTTTGTTATTATAAGCCTTTATTTTTTCTTTCTAATCCAATTTAGGAAAAGAGAAAGGGAAAATTATATAAACAATAAAAATAAAGGGTGGATAATCCAAACAGAACGCTCAAAACAACCATCATTAGGTGCAAAGACACCTAAATTTATTGGCAATGGGTCAAATAAATGACCCAACCCATTGAGAGAATTGATACCGCCATGAACGGCGGTTAACAAAAGCAAAGTTCCCGTAAAGGAAAAAACCTAAAAGTAGGCTTCACAACAAGAAAGCATGCACTAAAAGACGGTGAAAATGAGCAGCCCAAAGAAAAAAATACACAATAGAAATACATAGAAAATAACATAAAAACAACAAACCCAAAAATCAGCGGTGGAAATGGCGGTGACGTGCCGGCATCAGCGGTGTTATTATATGCTTTTGAAATATGTAAAGATAGTGGATTTTTGAGCATATGGATGAGTGATGCAAGCATTTCCAATGGTACAGTCAATTCAAGAATTGGAACACCTTTAATTCATTTGTGCTTCATTCTACCCATTTTGCCTCTTGACGGATGAAATTAATACATTTCTGATGGTACAATCAACCAGGCATAATAAACTTGTTTCTCAATTGTTTCTTACTTATTCAACATGTTTATGTGGCCATCATGTATTAGAATGCACCGGATGGATTCCACAAAAGGATGTGGCATACATGATTTCTTTCTTCTGTAAATTATTCGTAGAAGTTATTAGTTCACTAGGTGGTAAAGGTATTTGTAGACTATTGTAATTTTTTTAAGGAGAAAATGTAAAATCAATCCTTGTGAAAGTGACTTAAAAGCCCTTGTGGTGCCGAACCTATCAAAACTAATTTTGTAGCAAAAGTTAAAACAAATACAAGAATTTTTCGAGTAAAATGCATTATCATACATAATCCAGTACAACATGAAATCAACTGAATTCAACAAAATCAATATCAAATAATGTACACAAGTTTTTGGCCACACTACAGTATTTACCTTATTGTTCCCTAATTTCAAAGAGAAATGCTAAACATCTCAAATTTTTGTTCCAAAAGTTAGTTCCCAAATGATGTGTCACTATTCCATGAGTTGGTGACACATTTTCCAAAATAATAAATCTCATGGTGCCTGGAGGTTGGAACATGATGCTTGGCGCGCACCCAACCATTTACAGCATGTTCAGTTGCTTTAGACTATAGCTGAGAAGAGTAATTTGTTAATATCCTGAGAATCCGATTCATGCCTCTCATCATCCTGCCATCCTTTTCTTTTCTCAGAAATTTACATTTGTCATGTTGATTTCAGACATGTAATATGAACACAATTTGCTCAACTAAACCATTTCCATCATGAATGATGAAGAAGAAAATCAAGACAGAGCAAGATCACCAATCAGCTCCCATCAGTATAATTTGTAGAAATTTGAAAATCAATTGCAGTTATACACCCTTACCTGTCCTTGATCTCACTTGAACTGCCCACTCATCAACGATCTGCATAATTCAAAGATCAAAAAGGTGATTAGTGTGTCTTCCAACACTTCGTATGTTTTGGTTGCTTGCTGGCAAGTGGTGCAAACACTCCAAACACCACTTGGAAAAAACATAACCTTCTTAGTGATCATTTTTTTTTTTTTTTGGAAAATACAATTTAACCCCCAAATTTGAAAAATACAATGAGAACATTTTTGGACATCACATAGAGATGAAATCCCCAACTTTGAAAAATGATGGTGTAAGTAAAACTCAAATGCCATCAAAAGATAGTTAGAGCATACTTAAAAGAGAAAAGGTTGTGCGACCATTTTGATCGACTTGTTGTCTACTAATCAAGCAGATAAAACTTTACAAGACTTTTTTCAGAAGTCTGTGTGAATGCTTTCTACATCTTTAATGTGTATCACTTTTATAATATAATGTAGTGAATACTTTATGCATATTTGTAACTGAGATTGTTTATACTTTTTGGGGTCATATGGACAGTGGAGTTGGAAACTAATAGGTATAATATTTTATCTGCTTGAGGCAATATCAGTTGACTTTTGGTTATTACTTATTTTTGTTGTTTCTATTAATATTTGACTCCTCTCATGATGTTCATGGTAATGAAGTCACCAGAAGCCTCTTTGTTTCAAATAAGTGACTTGTTGCACAACAGCTTGATTATCACCACACAATCAATTTTTTTTTTTTTAGGTTTTAATTAATCACAACAATATTTCTAGAAAGATCTTGTTCTTTTATACCTTTAATATTGATCCATTAAATGGTTTAGGTCTTTGTCTTTTATTTCAAAATTCCTTAGTTATTTGTTTTTGCAAATCCTTTGAGATACCTAATCATTTAGATTTTTTATTGGCACAAACTGTCAAACCGTTTAGATTTGTATGTGCCTCATTCTACCCATTTTGCATCTTGACAAATGAAATTAATACATTTATATTGGTACAGTGAATTCAAGGAATAATAAAGTTGTTTCTCATTTGTTTTCTATTTGTTATCATGTATTAAAACGCACCGAATAAATTTACCCACCGTAAGTTTCCCACTTAAGGTGGGTAAATTTCAAATGATCTTCTCTATTTTCAGTGACATAAGAAATTCGTTTTGTCATTAAGATGAGATTTCATTAATCTAATGGGTTATATATTGGCACATGATGAATATATTGTCACTGTTATTTAAAAATGATAATTAAAAAAGTTCTTAGACTTAATTAAAAAAAAAAAAAAAAAACGTTTTCCTTCTCTTTTGCTCTAATCTTCTACCAGATTTTTATTCTTTGGTTTGAAAACCATAGAACAGAAATCCCCACTTATCGTTTCATACAATCGGTTCTTTTTTTAGTGAGATCTCATTTTCCCAAAACCAGGATGCGAGTTTGTGCAGTCCCACATTATACAATTTCTTATCTCTTCCTCCAAAGTGTTGAAAGAAGAAAGTACCTGTTTGGCTGCTAGAAGTTCATGACATTGCTCTTTCAACGTCAACATATCTTCTTGTATCTTCTTCATCCTAGACACCAACTTCATCGGGTTTGCCTGTAGACAGCATATCAATACTACCAACCTAAAATTGCTTGACCTATGTTACCTATCAGTTCTCAGTAATAGTCATATAAAGAACTATATCCATCAAACAAATCCCCCAAAAATGCAAGGACAACTCACACTCTTGATAGTAACTTTCCACAATTACCCTTATCAAATTCATTGAAAATTGAAAAATAGACATTCATTTTGCTCGCATTGATTTTGATAGTTAAGGATAATATGGGAAAGAAAGTAATTAGCATTGATAATTGAACAACAAATGTTTATTTTGACACGTACGAAAAAGGAATGAGACTCGCTAAGGGCCTGTTTGAGATTGTGTTTGAGAGGTCTAAAAGTGCTTTTAACACTCAAAAAGTCTGTTTAAAGAAAAAAGTATTCGTTTTGTAAAAAAATTAAAAGCGCTTTTAAGGGCCCAAAAAGCCTAAAAATGATCAAAACGCACTTTTGGCAAAAGCTTAAAAATGAAACTTTTGTCAAAAAACGCTTTTTGACTTAAAAACTATATTTCTCAAATGCAATCATAAACGGACTCTAAGAATGGAAGGAGTACATACCATATGCAAACCAAAATGATTAAATATCTTGGTAGCAAAATGTGTGAGTTCTACCGGATCAAAATATAGATACTTTCTCTTTAGCCAAACACGAAATCGCCATTATAGAAGAAACCAAGAGAGAGATGTCAGACACGGTGGCAACGGGCCTGGATATTTTGGGACCTTTGGCGAAACTTTTAAATGGGGCCTTATTTTTATTAATATTTAAATATTAATTAAATAATATTTATTTAAGAGTAAACCTTCAATCCAGCCTTGGGGTAAAACATCATTTTTACATCCTCCAATAAATAATTGACACGTCAGAAAAAATGAAACATACAATAGAGTTGGAAACACATGATTTTTAGATCCAAACCATTGTATAGAACAGAAAAA
The DNA here is from genome assembly GCF_965113065.1 of Corylus avellana. Lineage (NCBI taxonomy): Eukaryota > Viridiplantae > Streptophyta > Magnoliopsida > Fagales > Betulaceae > Corylus > Corylus avellana. The sequence continues at coordinate 1,382,777 of NC_142498.1, forward strand.
AAAAAAAAAAAAAAAAAAAAAAAAAACACCCTAAATTTCTAACGCCATGGCCACCGTATCTACATAGTAATGTTACAAGTCTCTCTTGAGTCCCTCCAAGTGATTAAAATTACCATTGGGCTTGTGATTTATAATTATTGGATTTTGATAAAATCATGATTTTAATAACCACATCATTCTTAGAGCGACTCAAGGGCTGGCAATTTTGACACGACTTGCGAACCCAACACGAACATGACACGAAGTTAACAGGTATTGAGTTTGGGCTTATCGGGTTCGGGTTTTAATTGGGTCTACCTGATTAAAACACGGTTAAGTTCATGTATGGCGGGTCAACCGGGTGACCCGCCAGAACACGATTAAAAAAAAAACAGAAAATCCTAAAACAATTCATTCCTAACCCTAAGCGCCTAAACGATTCATTCTCATTTTCTTGCTTTCAGCTTCAGCCTTCACTCTTCAGCCGCCAGACAGCCCCGAGAGGCCGAGCCCCCTCCCCAAAACCCATAGCCGCCACACCTCTCTCTCTCGAGTCTCATCTCTGAATCTTTGCGTATGTGACGGGTCCTCTGCCTCTGGTGTCATCTGAAGCTCCGCATCCTCCGATTAGCCACGCCTCTCTCTCTCTGCACTCTGTCTCCAGTATCACGGTATGTCACTCTCTCTCTCTTACTCTGATTTTGTTTTCCATTTTCTGTAGTATTTTTCATTCTTTGTTGTTTGGTAGCTGAAAAATGGTCTTATTTTTAATTTTATGGGTCTTATTCTTGACGCTCTTGTTTGGTAGCTGAGAAAGGTCAGGAAAATGAGGGAAACGGATTCCGATTACAAACTTTTTTTTTGAAATAATTATCTGCTATAATTTTTCTTGTCTTGTTTGGGTATTTCATTTGCACATGAAATCATATAACACCAAATCTGGATGTCGACATATGCAGACGCATGTTTTCTGTTTGAAGTTAAAAGTTTTTTTTTTCTGCGTGACTGGTTCAGGTCAGTTTGGCTCTCATGGAGTTCCAAGCAGAGATGGATTGAGCAAGAGTCGTCTTATGGATTTACTCCATGGTTTTGAATATGTACTCACCTATGAAGACAAAGATGGTGATTGGATGCTAGTTGGTGATTGAATATGTTCTTTTTTTTCTTCTTTTCAATTTGTAATTTAATTTTTTTCTTCAATTAATTTTTAGTTGTATTTTGCTTTTTGGTCACTTATGTAATCTTGATGTTCTCCTTCATTTTCTTTTTTTGTTTGTAATTTAATTGATTTCTTCAATTTGATGTCTCTTGTAATTCTAAATTGTAAATTCTTTATGAATCATAAAGAATTTTTTTTTGCAATTTTTCAGTAGTTTTAGATTTTTGCTGCAAATTTGTCATTTATTTTGGATTGCTAATTGAGTTTGAGTCTTTGAGCTTGTAATTTTAAATTGTAAATGCTTCATGAATATAATTTTTTCATTATTTTTCATTTATGTTTTTTTAAACCGGTCTTATTGGGTCGTGTCATGTCGGGTTATCTGTTAATAACTCGGGTCGAAATTAGACCGTTTGATTGAGACAAATGTCTCATATACTACTTATATATTGAACCATTTTGACAAAATCCCCCTTTTCAAGAGAAAGAGCAATCAAAACATTGAACTTCAATTGCACCAGAAAGGGCAAAGTGCAGCAACCCACATTGCTAAAGTAGCTAATTCGCAACATATAAATTATTTTTTGACATAAGTGAGTGTTGTCTTCAGTAACTGATTTTGTTTTCCCCTTTAAAATTATTTTCTTCAGCTATTTAGTGTAGATGTATAAGAGGCAGAACGGTGCAAGTGTATAATGTAGCAGGTGTCAAAGAATTAATCGTGACACATAACCCTCTGTTGATCCTTCATGTTTTAAATCATTTAACTTTTAAGGCCAAATAATAAGAACCATTGATGTATGGAAGCATATTCCAATTTATATATATATATATATGTGTGTGTGTGTGGTTCAGCAATCAGCATCCCCCATCTACATGTAGATGAAACAGTTCTCTCACTTTCTTGTTTTCAGTTGGCCAAGCCTCTGTTCCTAATTGATTTTCAGACTAAGTCAAGCCAATGACAAATTCATATATGGATGAAAAATGATTGCTCAATATATTATTATTATTTCAATGCTTTGCAAAAGATTAAAAAAAAAAAAAAAAACCTATGAAAACCATCTGTAAACTTTCGAATTCACTCAGAAAACAATAGGTACTGTCATAGAATCGCATTTACTGGCTCTTCAAACCAGGAGTGTAACATGGTTACAAGTAGAATTAGGGCTTCATTTTCAAGAAAAGATAAAATTATAGATATTTAGATTCTCCAAAACATAAGCTAAGCCAAACAACTATAGGATATTACATTAAAAACAATAATCTACCTGCTATCACCAATGAAATCAGTAGTCACCACATCATCTTCAGTGTAACCCAAAATGCAAGCTTGCCCTCGGACTCCTCCCTGAGCATTGACAGATTGAAATATATATATATATGCATCATGAAGTATGATAAGAAAGCATTCCCTATATACTCATTCAATAAACAACAGAAAATAACACTTGCAAAGTCCAAGGGTACAAGATTGATACTCCAAAACTCGATAGCATTTTTGGTCTCCTGCTAGGTTGCCTTCTTCGAAAGGCCATTAAGTTTCAGAATAACTTTTCTAACAGCCTATTCGACCACAAAATAATACTCATCAATTAGACAGGCTGCTAAATATGGTATACTCTTCTGAAAATGAATACCAATTGCAGTAGATATTTATGCACAACAACATTTACAGCAAGCAACATTGCAAATAAGAAGTAATTAACTACCTACGCAGCTCCGGTGCTGCTAGGAGTAATGTTGAAGGAAGCAGCTCTTCTACCCCCCAGTCCTTGCTTGAGGGGCCATCCATAGTCTTCCGTGTGAAATGGCTTGCTCTCAATATACAAGAGAGAAGTATAGCTAGAAGTGGAGAAGAGATCTAAGAATACAAGAAAATTCAAAAACCTAGACTCTGAGGCAGTGGCCCAAAGAAAGAGTTTAAAAGAATGAAGTCTTTAATGCCACTAAGGTCCTCTCATGTTCCTTAAAGCTACAATTGTTTCTTTTTTCCCTCCATATACACCACATAAGGCAAGGCGGAATAATCTTTCAGACTGCGTCAAATTAGGACCTACCCCCTGGCGCTCTCCAACAAGCAAAGAGGTCTACCACCCTTCTAGGCATAACCCAAGCCAGTCCTACACTGCTGAAGAATGTATTCCAAAGTACACGTTTGAACAATATGAAAACGAACCACAAATTTTGTTGTCAATTCTTTCAGAAAACTGAAAGGCAATAGCAATAAACGAGAAGCTAAGAACAACGACAGTGGACAAAAGCAAAAAGAAAGGCAATAGCAATAATAATGAAATGGATTACCTTAACTTCTGAGAAGAGGACAAAAACTATGTACATCAAATCCCCGCGAGGATCAACAAGATCAGGTGAACCATAAACACAAGACCCAAATAAAAAAATTTATTTCCAAAAATTTTACAGACCATTATGTCTAATTTCAAGAAATCATTCCGAAATTATCGACAACTAAGCATCAAAACTTCAAATATCAATGGAATCTAATTTATAATTTTACACTAATATAGCGCACAAAAGATAATGTCAAAGGGAGGAAGCAGGGGACCAGAGGTGAGAAAGAAGAAAGAAGAAATGATGTTGAAAACAAGAAAACGGAAAAAGGAAGCAATAAGCAAGAAAAAGCACAAATTCCTGGTTCATTTCAACATAAAAACTTAGATTATATATCTCAATCCTTAAGAATATCCTAATTTATGCTTTGCAACAATCTCACAAAAAACCCTGAAATTAACACAAGGCAGAAGTACATAATAAGGTATAAACATGAACCTAACTCCTCCCTAAAGCCCACCCATTCTCACCAATTCAGTGACGGCCTTTTAGAAGCCAGTTGTAAGGGCCATGAGGCATGAGTTTAAAGTGGAAACATGATGATAATCACTTCGCTCTGTTGTGCACACAATGAGGAGGCTATTCAACAAATCTCCTAATCTTGTTATCCAAGAAAAAGTATCAATGACAAGGAGCTCTCTTAATCTCATGCAAGTAAAGGCTCTAAAAGGAGAAGAAAAGCGCTATCAATATGGATGATAGCAGAGAAAAACGATACCGATCAACAAAGATTGCAAGAATACACTAAGTCACAAGGACCCTTCAGTTTCTCATGAGCTTCCTTCATGGTCTTTCCATCTTTCTCCTTCCTCCAGAGTGTCTCAACACCTCCATTTGCTTTGCATTTAAAAATTTGCATCACCTCCATTTTCCCACCAACAAAAGGGAAAATTTATTCTTCTCAGCAACTAAATACACAGTCAAATCCTTCCAAGCTGCATCTTTTTTCTTTTTTTCAAAAAAGAAAAAGAAAAGTTGATTGCTAGAATCAATAGAAACACAGTTCGAATCTCCCCTCGCCCCGCCAGTTGGGGCAATTACTTACTAAAAAAAAAAAAACGACTTTCTCCTCATCCAAACAAAACTTAACCGTTATCGGAGACAGGGAGGAAGACAGAGAGACGATATTATTCCACACGCTCATTTTCCCTCACTTTCTAGTCAGCCAAACACGAAATCACCATTATACAAGAAACAGAGAGAGAGAGAGAGAGAGAGAGAGAGCTGTCAGACATGGTGGCAATGGCCTTGAAAGCCTGAATAAGCGAAGGGTCTGCTGGCGATGGCCAAAAGACAATACCCCCTCAAGATCTAACGGTTGAAAATAACCAAAAAAAAAAGAAGAAAAAAGACTCAGTCTAGTGAAGTGAGAAACATGAATTCTTGATAAATCAAAAATCGGAGAGAGGAAGAGTCATTGTGCAGTTGGGGGCTTACTGAGAAGAAGGCTCAGATACAGTAGGAGGAGTAGCAGATTGGAGCGGAGATGAATAAAGGGCAAAATGGTCATTTAAGGTTGCAATACAAAAATCACGATTACACGAGAATTGACACGTGTGCTTCGTATGGTTAGAACTTAGAAAGATCATCCAAAGAGAGATCTTGAGTGAAAACTCGGTCTACCTAGAGAAACGACGTCGTGTACTCTGATGTATAAGAACCCAGACCTCACCGTCTTCTCTTCAGAAAGCTTCGAGAGATACAGAAAGTTTCTCTTTATTTCTCTTGGGGCCACGACTGCAGCAGATCTGCTTCTTCTGCTTATTTCTCTTGAGCAGAGCCACTGCATCTGATCTGCTTCTTCCGGAAATGGGTACGACTGCTAAGTCTAGAAACTCTCTTGCTTTCTTCTTCAATCATTATTGTCATTTAAGGGTTTCTTTCCATACTCTCAATTTTCACTATTGTCGTAGCTTTAGTGCTACTTCTCCTAACACTATCAATAGTGGTAGAGATATTGTGGAAAGCCCCAATCAGTTCTTGAAATCTCTGAGAGATCGTTGCAGATCTCGAAGCTTTAGGAATCTTGATGATGCCTTAGGCGTGTTTGATAGAATGCTTCACATGCGCCCTTTGCCTTCCATCATGGATTTTAATCAATTGTTGACTGCAATTGCAAGAATGAAGCATCACTCAACCGTGATTTCTCTTATTAAAGAAATGGAACTGCTAGGAATTGCTCCCAATGATTATACTTCTGCCATTTTGATTAATTGCTTCTGCCATTTGAACCGGGTGGATTTCGGCTTCTCTATCTTAGCAAGAATATTGAAACTTGGTTTTGAACCAGACTCTATAATTCTTACTACTCTTGTCAAAGGGCTCTGTATTCGGGGTAAAATTGTTGAAGCTATGAAGTTGGTTAACAAAATGGAAAAGATGGGCTACAAACCTGATACATTTACCTACGGAAAAATAATGAATTATTTGTGTAAAATAGGCAAGACCAGTGAAGCTATTGGGTTGTTTAGAAAGATGGAAAAAAGAAATCTTGAACTTAATGTAGTGTTGTATACTACAATCATTGATAGTTTGTGTAAGGATAGATTGGTCACTGAAGCTCTGACATTTTTCTCTGAAATGACATGTAAAGGAATTCAGCCAGATGTTTTCACTTACAGTTCTTTAATTCGGGGCCTATGCAATTTCGGTCGGTGGAAAGAGACGACTAAATTATGGAATGAGATGGTGGAAAGGAAAATCATGCCTGATCTGCATACATTCAGCATATTGGTGGACACGTTTGGTAAAGAGGGGAAGTTGAAAGAAGCAAATGAAGTTTTTGATGTGATGATTCAGAGAGGCATAGAGCCTGATACAATTATGTACAGTTCTTTGATTGACGGTTACTGTTTGCAAAATAAAATGGATGAGGCTGTCAAAGTATTTAATACGATGGTTCGAAAGGGTTGTTCGCCTTCTATTGTTAGCTATAGCATATTGATCCACGGATATTGTAAAAATAGAAGAATTGATGAGGCAATGATTCTCGTCCGTGAAATGTCTATGAAAGGAATTTTTCCCGATGTTGTCACTTACAGCAATCTTATCGGAGGGTTTTGTCGAGTTGGGAGAGTCAAGACTGCGTTAGAGCTACTCCATGAGATGCATGTTTGTGGCCAACATCCAGATCTCCAAACTTGTGCTATTTTGTTAGATGGGTTGTGTAAGAATCTACACTTTTCTGAGGCAATGACATTGTTTCAAGAGATGGAAGAAAAAAAGGTACACCTAAATATTGTGATTTACGGCATTTTGATTCAAGGTATGTGTAATGCGGGGAAACTTACGACTGCAAAAGAACTCTTTAATAGTCTTCCTACCAAAGGTTTGCAACCTGATGTTTGGACTTGCAATGTAATGATCAAAGGGCTTTGCAAAGAGGGACTATTAAATGAAGCAAGGGAGTTGTTTGAGAAAATGGAAGAGAACGGTTGTTCACCTAACCATTTCACATATAACACAATCATCCAAGGCTTCTTGCAACATAATGAGACATCATGGGTAGTGAAATATCTCAAAATGATGGTTGAGAAGGGTTTCTCAGCAAATGCGACCACTGCAACTGTTTTGATCGACTTGTTGTTTACTAATCAAGCAGATAAAACTTTGCAAGACTTTTTTCAGAGGTCTGTGTGAAAGCTTTCTATTTCTTTAATGTGTATCACTTTTATGATATAATGCAGTGAATACTTTATGCATATTTATAGCTGAGATTGTTTATGCTTTTTGGGGTCATATGGACAGTGGAGTTGGAAACTAATAGGTTTGATATTTTATCTGCCTGAGGTAATATCGGTTGACTTTTGGTTATCACTTATTTTTGTTGTTTCTATGAATATTTGAGTCCTATCCTGATGTTCATGGTAATGAAGTCACTTGCAGGCTCTTTGTTTCAAATAACTGACTTGTCGCATAACAGCTTGATGTTAACCACACAAATCATTTTTATTTTTTTTTTATTTTTTATAACTGTAATATTGATCCATTAAAGGGTATTGATCTTTGTCTTTTATTTCAAAATTCCTTAGTTATTTGTTTTTGGAAATCTTTCAAGATGCCTAACCGTTTGGATTTTTTATTGGCACAAAAGGTCAAACCATTTAGATTCATTTGTGCTTCATTCTACCCATTTTTCATCTTGACAGATGAAATTAATACATTTCTATTGGTACAGTGAATTCAAGGAATAATAAAGTTGTTTCTCATTTGTTTCCTATTTTTTTTTTTTTTTTTGAATAGAAAGAGATTTCATTACTTAAGAAGAGCCTTGCTCAGTGAGTACAAGATCCCTAATGCATAAGGGGAAATTATCAGTCCATAGAGTTGCTTGTTGGAGAGTAAGAGCAAATTGTGCTAGGCTATGTGCCACACTATTACCCTGGCGATGCACATGTGAGACTTTCCATTCCATGTGTTGACTTAGCTTCTGTTTTGCCTCCTGCAGAATATGTCCATAGCTCCCCAGCCAAATCCCTTCATTCTTTAGGACATTTACAATCTCCAGAGCATCCCCCTCCAGCACTATTTTTCCCAGACCCTTACTGTGACTAAGTTCCACTGCTTGCCAAGCTGTTAGAGCCTCCGCCGTGGCAGCATCTGTTATAAAATCCTTGGTTGCACAATAAGCAGCTAGCAGTACTCCATCATGGTCTCGTATTGCTATCCCCATACCCATCCTCTTCTGTGAGACATCCACAGAGGCGTCCCAATTAATTTTAAGAAAGCCTACCGGTGGTTTGTTCCACATGACAGAGATGGGAGGTTGCCGTGCTACAACCCTTCCCAAAATACGACCTGCTTCCGCTTTGTCAAAAGCTGCCAGTTGGTCCGTTGCCTGTCTTAGTATCACTGCTGGAATGGTCAAGGGTCCTCCAAAAACGAAGAAATTCCGCCTAAGCCACAGTTGACGTGCAATGGCTGCAAACAAACTGAGCTCATCTGGATCCAACTTTCTCGATAAGTCTCCAAATATTGTCTTAAAATCTGTTTCAGCACTCCTACACTTCTGCAGCTTCTTGGCACACTCTAACCAAACGTCCTGCGCCGATCCACAATTCCACAGTATGTGTGCTGTGGTTTCTGGTTCCAGTCCACATATCGGGCAGCATGGATCCGGAATTATTTTACGTCGGTGGAGATTTTCTTTCGTGGCTAAAGCTTCTCGACATGCTTTCCAAAGAAACAATTTCACCACCGGTGGTCCTTGCACCTTCCAGACTTGTTTCCAGAATTCCTTCATGGGCCCTTCACTTGATCCAGATGGGATATCCCTCCTCTCCAATGATTTTGCCAAGTGATAAGCAGACCGCACAGTGAATAGACCATTCTTAGTTTCCTTCCATCTTAGACGATCCGGTTGTCCACCTGGGCAGATGGCCAAACCGCAGATTCTATACGCCTCCTCTTCAGTGAACAGATCCTGGATCAGAGGAAAATTCCATTGCCGAGTCTGTGAGTCAATCAAATCACTTACCATTGTGTCCCTAGGGAGGCCCCTGGCTGGGGACTGAAACGAAATAGCATGTGGGTATGGTATCCATCGGTCCCCACCAATTGAAATTGATTTGCCATCACCCACGCGCCATATTAGTCCCTCTTTTAGGAGCTGTCTCGATTTCCAGATACTACGCCATGCTACGGATGGTTTAGAACCCAACTCCGCATCTAGAAAATTTTTCCCTCTGTAATATTTCTCCTGGAAAATCGTGGCCACCAATGATTGAGGGTATTGAATAAGCCTCCACCCCTGCTTTGCAAGAAGCGCTTGATTGAAAGCCTCCAAATCCCTAAAACCCAAGCCGCCTTGTTCTTTTGAAAGACTCATTTTCTCCCAACTCAGCCAAGCAATTTTAGAGAAATTCTCCTTGTGACCCCACCAAAATCTTGCCATCATAGAGTTGAACTTTTTGCACAAAGCCTTTGGGAGTTGGAAAATACTCATCGTATATGTAGGGAGTGCCTGAATCACTGCCTTTAGGAGCACCTCTTTTCCTGCCTGAGATAAGAACCGCTCTTTCCATCCGTTGAGTCTATTCCATGCTCGATCTAGTAAACTTTGAAAGGAGCGGGTCCTAGAACGACCCACCAAAGTAGGGAGACCCAAATATTTTTCGTAACCCGATGTAGAGCGCACCCTCGAGACTGCAAGAATATGATCACGAGCATCTGTTTTCGTATTCTTGCTGAAAAAAATATTAGTTTTGTCCCGGTTAATCTTTTGGCCCGAGGCTTTCTCATAAATCGACAATATCTCTTGGATTTTGTTCCATTCGGCAGTTGTAGCCCTACAAAAAAGCAAACTGTCATCCGCAAAAAATAAATGGCTAAGTTTTGTGCCCCCCCGGGAAATGGGAAGCGCGGATAACCCACGTCTCATCACAGCTTTCGAAATGAGGTTACTTAACCCTTCGGCACACATAATGAACAGATAAGGGGAAAGTGGATCACCCTGTCGTAAGCCACGTGTGGGAACAATGTGTCCATAGGGCTGCCCATTGACCAAAATGGAATATGAAACAGTAGTAACACAGGTCATAATCAAATTGATCCATCGATCCGCAAACCCCAATCTCCTCATTATTTCCTCCAAAAAAGACCATTCAACTCTGTCATAGGCTTTACTCATGTCCAACTTGAGTGCCATATACCCACTTTTACCCCTCAATCGTCCATTCATAGTATGTAGCGCCTCAAAGGCTACTAATAAATTATCAGTGATCAGTCTCCCCGGTATAAAAGCACTTTGCGTAGGGGAAATGATATGTGGTAATACATTTTTAAGTCGATTAGCTAGAACTTTTGCACAAAGTTTGTATACCACATTACATAAGCTTATCGGGCGAAAATCAGTTACACAAGTGGGGTTCTTTTTTTTGGGTATTAAAGCTATAAAAGTTTGATTGACAGTAGGATCAAAAGTACCTGTGTTTAGAAAATCCAACACTGCAGTACATATGTCGTTCCCCACAGTGGACCAAGAGCTTTGATAAAAACCGGCAGCGAAACCATCGGGTCCCGGGGATTTGTAGGGGTGCATTTGCCGAAGAGCAAGCTCCACTTCTTCTGCCATAAAGGTAGCTAGCAGACGTTCATTCATATCCGGCAATACTCTGCCTTCCAGCCCATCTACGCATTCTGCCATATCACCTTCACCTCCCGACGAAAACAGAGACTGATAGTAGTGGTGGAAAGCTGTTTGTATCTCAGACTCAGTTGACCATTCCCTGCCCTCTTCATCGAGGACACTCTCAATTCGATTTTTCCTTCGTCGTTGAGAGGCCCAGGCGTGGAAGAAGGGAGTGTTCCGGTCCCCCTTTTGATACCAGTTTTGTTTTGCTCGTTGTCTCCATTTTATGTCCTCCTGTTCTAGCATTTTCTCCAGTTGCACCTGGATGTTGCGAATTGCTTCTCTGTTGTGAGGTCCTTCCTGATGCTGTAGCTCTTCAAGAACTGCAGTTTTGTTTTTTATGTCTTGCTCCCCATGCGCAAATTTCCCCCTACTCCATCCCTTTAGTGCCCCCCGACAGCTCTCCAGTTTTTTCCGAATATCTCCCATTCCTCCTGTGGATCCAGCCGTGGACTCCCATGCTTCTCTAACAACTCCCTGATAATCATCTTCCAAAGCCCACGAAGCTTCAAATCGAAATACGCCTGAATTAGGCCTACGCCGATTCAAAGATTTCCCAAAATGAATGAGTACAGGTTTGTGGTCGGAGGACCTGGCTGCTAGAATGCATACCACGACATCACCAAACATGGAGCGCCAGGTACTGTTCGCTAACGCCCTGTCTAGGCGTTCTTTTGTAAAAGCAGCATTTTCCCTACCATTATTCCATGTGAACCGTGCACCTCTGTAGCCCAAGTCACTTAGGCCACTACTCTCCATAGCCTCCCGGAATTTTTCCATTTGACTTACCCGACGTAAAGATGCTCCCCTTTTTTCAGATTGTGAAACAATCTCATTAAAATCGCCACAGCATAACCAGGGTCCCAGAGAATGCTCTTTTAGATGCTTGAGTATGTTCCAGCCTTCATCTCTTTTCATAGGGTCAGGATGTCCATAAAAACCGGTTAGATACCATAGCCCTCTTCTAGATTGCACTTCTGCATGGATATGCCGCCTGGAAAAATTTTTAATAGTGAGATCACTCTCCTCATGCCATAGAAGTGCCAAGCCCCCACTCCTTCCAATGGGATCAACTACAAATAATCTTGAGAAACCTAGCTTTATTCGGATACCCTCCATTTTATTCTTCAAGCTTTTTGTTTCAATAAGAAACAAAAAAGTGGGTTTCTTTTCCTTCACCAGCTGGCGAAGGTCACGAACTGCCGTGGGATTCCCAAGCCCACGACAATTCCAGCTGAGGAGAATCATGATGACTGGCGGGGTTGCGTAGCAACCTCCGCCACTTCGCCAGGACTTGAATCCTGCAACTTACGTCCTTTTTTGATCACTACCCCCATCTTGTCTCCCGAACCCGAGAGAACCAGCATACTGTTTACTGCATCTTGGCCAACCTCCAAAACAGTTAAGTCCTCATTCTCGCGAGCTTTACGTTTCCAGGATCTTAAACTGTTGTTCCCATGCTCCCCCGCCACCATCGTCAGGCCTGGTGTATTCAGCGCAGTAGTCTCCTTTACTTGCTTCCCTTTGTTTCTTTTCCCTGGCCCATCAGGTGAGGATTTTGACATCGGTGTTGGGCCACATTGTGCTTTCAATAAGCCCATTTCTCCTAGCCCATTCTGCAAACCCCCAGCTGACTCAATCCCCTTATTACGACCTGCCGCCTTGTCCACTTTAGGTAAGTCACTCCGTTTGAAAAAACTTCCTTCCGTTACCTTCCGTATATCACGTTTCATAAATGCATGGCGCTCCTTTTGTTTAGTTTGGAAATTGTCAGGATCATCCCCGATTTCCTCCGTGGTTGGGGCCTTTGTTGCATTAATTTTCCCAGAATATCCGCCTCTTGCCGAAACAGGGGTTGAGGACGACTGCTGTTCACCGTCTGGAAATTGATCGTCCGGTGACTGGGTTTTCCCCTCCTCCGAAGCCTTCGCCGTAGGTCCCCAGTCAGAGACTTTCCCGGCCTCCTCCGCTCTAAGCCATAAGCCCCACTCCCTGCCGCCACCTCTGGTGCCTGATCTGGGGCCCCGTTTCACCATGCACCCTCTACTTCCATGGTTAATGCAGCCACAGAAAAAACAGAAAATTGGCAGTTTTTCATAGCGGAGGTTAGCCTTTATCACTTTTCCTCCTAAGTGCAATTCTCGCCATCGTTCAAGGGGTTTCGTTAGATCAATATTGACCCGTATACGAAGGGATCTCCCCCAGCCTGTGCCATCACTCTCCACATCAATATCCTCCAGAGTCCCGAGGGATTCGCCAATTCTGGTACCCACTTTCCTGGTCATACATACCAGTGGCATATCGTGAATTTGCACCCAAAAAGGGGAGTGATCAAAAGCCATCTGTGATGGTGGAGTGTTCCCATCAAATTCTTGTAAAACCAGAATTTGACGTTCAAATGACCAGGGCCGGCCTTCCATAACTCTGCTCCTATCCTCCCCATCTGAGAATTCGATCAACCAGAGATTATCCTGGAGTTCCCTAAAGCTCACCCGTCCAACTGCACGCCAAAGCCTGGCAAGGACTGTCTTGAAAGCTTCTTTGTTATACTTCTTTTCCGACCAGTATCGGGCCACTAGGCAGTTTGTACCACGCTGCTTTGCCTCTTCAATGTCCTCATCCGTGATCGTAATTCCTTTCTTCTCTCCTTCTGTTGGGAAATTTCTTCCAATAGATTCCCCCCTATGGTCTGCCGGTGAGTGCCCACAATTCCCTTGGGAAAACATGATAACCGCAACCTCCTAGTCAGAATCAGACAGGAGACAAACCCTCATTCACACCAGAGTTTAACTCAGATCGCCTTCGAGTGAAACCCTAGCAGAGGACGATTATGACAATTATTGTTATAATGTATTGGAACACACCTATTTGTTATCATGTATTGGAACACACCGAATAAATTTACCCACCATAAGTTTCCCACTTAAGGTGGGTAAATTTTAAATGATTTTTTTCTATTTTAAGTAAAATAAGAAATTTATTTTATGAATATATTGTCACTATTATTTAAATATGATGATATACAATAACAAAATAAAATTTAAACCATGAATTTAATTCTTTCCATTTCGCTTAAAATAGAGAGGATCATGACCCATTTTCGGGTATTCTCTTTGAATCGAGGAAACTACATTGAGAGATAGAGAGGGAATACTTAATACCCATTTTGTTATGTATCTTATCGGCCATAGAGTCCAAATTTTGTATTGTGTATGAGCAAGACTCTGTCTTCTGTGTTGAAATTGGGCATTATTTAGCTCAACCAAAATTCTGTCCACTACAATAAATACTATATGTATACACAAGTATTTACCTTATTGTTCCAAAATTTTAAAGAGAAATGCTAAATATCTCAAATTCTTGTTTCAAAAGTTGGTTTTCAAATAATGTGTCACCATCCCATGAGTTGGTGACACATTTTCCAAAATAATAAATCTCATAAGATAGTGACACATCATTTAGGAATCAACTATTGGGAAGAAAATTTGGGATGTGTAGTACTTCTCGATTTCAAATCCTCTAAGTGCCTGAGGTTGGAACATGATGCTTGGCACCCAACCCTTTCCAGCATGTTCATGCCTCTCATCATCCCCTGGCCCTGAGATGGTAAAAATAAGATGTTCAATACGTAGTCTTATAAAAAAAAAAAAAACACTTGCTAGCTGTTTTTTGTCATCAGTAACTCATTAACCACCCATCTAGGCAGTGAATTCTTAAAGGCATAAATTCCTACAAGAAGGCAATTTTCTCAACTAAACCATTTCCATCATGAATGATGAAGAAGAAAGTCAAGACGGAGCAGGATCACCAATCAGATCCCATCAGTATAATTTGTAGAAATTTGAAAATCAATTGCAGTTATACACCCTTACCAGTCCTTGATCTCACTTGAACTGCCCACTCATCAACGATCTGCATAATTCAAAGATCAAAAAGGTGATTAGTGTGTCTTCCAACACTTCATATGTGGATGAGCTGAGAATCAATGAAGAAAATCAATTTCTCTAGGCCTCATCGGCATGAAGAAAGTTACCCAAACATCTTTGCATGGATATTTGCTAAAATAAGAAAAGCCTCCCCATGTTTTGGTTGCTTGCTGGTAAGTGTGCAAACACTCCAAACACCACTTGGAAAAAACCAACCTTCTGAGTGATCTTTTTTTTTTTTTTTGAAAATACAATTTAACCCCCAACTTTGAAAAATACAATTAAAACATTTTTGGACATCACATAGAGATGAAATCCCCAACTTTGAAAAATGATGGTGCAAGTAAAACTCAAATGCCATCATAGGATAGTGAGAGCATACTTAAAAAAGTAAAAGTTGCGCAGTCCAAATGCAGTGTTAAATACAACAGAGCCAGTTAATTCTTATGCAAAACTTCTCATGATGTATGCCTTTCACCTTCCAATTAGGTTTAATTCATTTTGACCATCAAACGTGTGGGTGAGTTGCTGATTTCTACTACCAAGGACTCCATTATTTCAAGCAAGTGGACTCCACCTAAACAAATTGGAGGACTAAAACTACCTGGTTGAAGTTAGCAAATGCTGGATCATTGGAATCACTGGTGAGGGGGATGCCCACAGATGCTTGTATCCGCTGCAGTAAATTTCTGTTACCTAAAATTGCTTGACATATGTTACCTATCAATTCTCAGTAATAGAGTCACATAAAGAACTATATCCATCAAACAAATCCCCCAAAAATGCAAGGACAACTCACACTCTTGATAGTAACTTTCCGCAATTACCCGTATCAAATTCATCGAAAATTGAAAAATACACGTTCATTTTGCTCACATTAATTTTGATAGTTAAGGATAATATGGGAAAGAAAGTAATTAGCATTGATAATTGAACAACAAATGTTTATTTTGGCACGCACGAAAAAGGAATGAGACTCACTAAGGATGGAAGGAATGAGACTCACTAATGATTAAATATCTTGGTGGCAAAATGTGTGAGTTCTACAGGATCAAATATACATTCAGTTTCTCATGAGCTTCCTTCCTTCATGGTCTTTCCATCTTTCTCAGCAACTAAATACACACAGTTCAATCCTTCCAAAGCTACATCTTTTTTCTTTGTTTTTCACAAAAGAAAAAGAAAAGTTGATTGCTAGAATCAATAGAAACACAGTTCGAATCTCCCCTTGCCCCGCCTGGTGGGGGAATTACTTACTAAAAAAAAAAAAAACAAGTTTCTCCTCTTCCAAGCAAAACTTAATCGTTATAAGAGACAAGGAGGAAGACAGCGAGATGATATTATTCCACACGCTCATTTTCCCTCACTTTCTATTCAGCCAAACACGAAATCACCATCACACAAGAAACAGAGAGAGAGAGAGAGCTGTTAGACATGGTGGCAATGGCCTCGAAAGCCTGAATAAGCGAAGGATCTGCTGGCGATGTCCTAAAGACAATACGCGCTCAAGAACTAACAGTTGAAAATATCCAAAAAAAAAAAAGACTCAGTCGAGTGAAGTGAGAAACATGAATTCATGATAAATCTAAAATCGGAGAGAGGAAGAGTCATTGTGGTGTTGGGGGCTTATGGAGATGAAGGCTCTCAGACAGAGGAGTTGCAGATTGGAGCGGAGATGAATTAAGGTTGCAATACAAAAATCACGATTACATGAGAATTGACACGTGTGCTTTGTATGGTTAGAACTTAGAAAGATCATCCAAAGAGAGATCTTGAGTAATTAGAAAAAAAAAGAGAGATCTTGAGTGAAAACTCGGTCTGCCGAGAGAAACGACGTCGTGTACTCTGATGTATAAGAACCCAGACCTCACCATCTTCTCTTCAGAAAGCTTCGACAGATAGCGAAAGTTTCTCTTTATTTCTCTTGGAGCCACGACTACATCAGATCTGCTTCTTCTGCTTATTTCTCTTGAGCAGAGCCACTGCATCAGATCTGCTTCTTCCGGAAATGGGTACGACTGCTAAGTCTAGAAACTCTCTTGCTTTCTTCTTCAATCATTATTGTCATTTAAGGGTTTCTTTCCATGCTCTCAATTTTCATTATTGTCGTAGTTTTAGTGCTACCTCTCCTAACACTATCAATAGTGGTAGAGATATTGTGGAAAGCCCCAATCAGTTCTTGAAATCTGTGAGAGATCGATGCAGATCTCGAAGCTTTAGGAATCTTGATGATGCCTTAGGCGTGTTTGATAGAATGCTTCGCATGCGCCCTTTGCCTTCCATCGTGGATTTTAATCAATTGCTGACTGCAATTGCAAGAATGAAGCATCACTCAACCGTGATTTCTCTTATTAAAGAAATGGAACTGCTAAGAATTGCTCCCAATCATTATACTCCAAGCATTTTGATTAATTGCTTCTGCCATTTGAACCGGGTTGATTTCGGCTTCTCTATCTTAGCAAAAATATTGAAACTTGGTTTTCAAGCGGACTCTATAATTCTTACTACTCTTGTCAAAGGGCTCTGTATTCTGGGTAAAATTGTTGAAGCTGTGAAGTTGGTTAACAAAATGGAAAAGATGGGCTACAAACCTAATACAGTTACCTATGGAATCATAATGAATTGTTTGTGTAAAATAGGCAAGACCAATGAAGCTATTGGGTTGTTTAGAAAGATGGAAAAAAAAAATCTTGTACTTGATGTAGTGTTGTATAATACGATCATTGACAGTTTGTGCAAGGATAGATTGGTAACTGAAGCTCTGACTTTTTTCTCTGAAATGACAAGTAAAGGAATTCAGCCAAGCGTTTTCACTTATAGTTCTTTAATTCAGGGCCTATGCAATTTTGGTCGGTGGAAAGAGACAACTAAATTATGGAATGAGATGGTGGAAAGGAAAATCATGCCTACTCTGCATACATTCAGCATATTGGTGGACATGTTTGGTAAAGAGGGGAAGTTGAAAGAAGCAAATGAAGTTTTTGATATGATGATTCAGAGAGGTATAGCGCCTAATACAATTACATACACTTCCTTGATTGACGGTTACTGTTTGCAAAATAAAATGGATGAGGCTGTCAAAGTATTTAATACGATGGTTCGAAAGGGTTGTTCACCTTCTATTGTTAGCTATAGCATATTGATTCATGGATATTGTAAAAACAGAAGAATTGATGAGGCCATGATTCTTTTCCGTGAAATGTCCACGAAGGGAATTTTTCCCAATGTTGTCACTTACAACAATCTTCTGGGAGGGTTTTGCCGAGTTGGGAGACTCAAGACTGCATTAAAGCTACTCCATGAGATGCAAGTTTGTGGCCAACATCCAGATCTCCAAACTTGTGCTATTTTGTTAGATGGCCTGTGTAAGAATCTACACTTTTCTGAGGCAATGACATTGTTTCAAGAGATGGAAGAAAAAAAGGTACACCTTGATATTGTGATTTACAGCATTTTGATTCATGGTATGTGCAATGCTGGGAAACTTACGACTGCAAAAGAACTCTTTAATTGTCTTCCTACCAAAGGTTTGCAACCTGATGTTTGGACTTGCAATGTAATGATCAAAGGGCTTTGCAAAGAGGGACTATTAAATGAAGCAAGGGAGTTGTTTGAGAAAATGGAAGAGAACGGTTGTTCACCTAACCATTTCACATATAACACAATCATACAAGGCTTCTTGCAACATAATGAGACATCATGGGTAGTGAAATATCTCAAAATGATGGTTGAGAAGGGTTTCTCGGCAAATGCAACCACTGCAACCATTTTGATGAACTTGTTGATTACTAATCAAGCAGATAAAACTTTACAAGACTTTTTAAAGAAGTCTGTGTGAAAGCTTTCTACTTCTTTAATGTGTATCACTTTTATGATATAAGGCAGTGAATTCTTTATGCATATTTGTAGCTGAGATTGTTTATGCTTTTTGGGGTCATATGGATAGTGGAGTTGGAAACTAATAGGTATAATATTTGGTTATCACTTCTTTTTGTTGTTTCTATTAAGATTTAGTCCTGTCATGATGTTCATGGTAATGAAGTTACTTGCAGGCTCTTTGTTTCAAATAACTAACTTGTCGCATAACAGCTTGATCATCACTGCACAATCAATTTTATTTTTATTTTTTTAAAACTTTAATATTGATCCATTAAAGGGTATTGGTCATTGTCTTTTATTTCAAAATTCCTTAGTTATTTGTTTTTGCAAATCCTTCAAGATACCTAACCGTTTAGATTTTTTTATTGGCACAAAAGGTCAAACCGTTTAGATTCATTTGTGCTTCATTTTACCCATTTTGCATCTTGACAGATGAAATTAATACGTTTCTATTGGTACAATGAATTCAGGGAATAATAAAGTTGTTTTTCATTTGTTTCCTATTTGTTATCATGTATTAGAACGCACCGAATAAATTTATCCACCTTAAGTGGGAAACTTAAGGTGGGTAAATTTCAAATGCACTTCTCTATTTTAAGTGACAATAGGAAAGTTGTCTTGTCATTCGGATTAGATTTCATAAATCTAATGGATTATATTGACACATGATGAATATAATGTCACTGCTATTTAAAAACGATGATTTACAATTACAAAATAAAATTTGAACTATGAAATTAATTTGTTCCATTTCGCCTAAAAAAGTAGAGTATCATGACCTATTTTCGATTATTCCCTTTGAATCGAAGAAAGTACAATGAGAAATAGAGAGAATACTTAATACCCATTTTGTTAAGTAACTTATGGGCCATAGTGTCCAAATTTTGTATTGTGCATGAGCAAGACCAGAGGTATGTCTGATATGTTGAAATTGGGCATTATTTAGCTCAACCAAAATTCTGTACACAACAATAAATACTATATGTATATATTTTTCCAATATTCCATGTGATACATATTAAAAACATATTATAATATTAAAAAATAAAATAAAAAAGCTCTTGCACCCTCTTGTACGTCCACGCCAATATGATTAAAAAACATGGATCAATTTAAAAGATTTTGCTTTTATCAAATCTTAAACACAAACAAAGAGTACCAAGTTGATTAATCCAAATGAAAGCCGAGAAGTTGACACGTGTGCTTGATATGGTTGATTAAAGACCATCCAAAGGGACATTTTTGACAACTTCGGTATGCTGACAGAACGACGTCGTGTGCCCTGGTGAAAGTTTGTCTAACCTGCTTCTTCTGCTTTTCCTCCGCTACATCAGGAAATGGATACGACTTCTAAGTCTACAAACTCTCTTGCTTTCTTCTTCAATCATTATTCTCATGTAAGGCTTTCTTTCCATGCTCTAAATTTTCATTATTACTGTCGTAGTTGTAGTTCTACCAATAGTGGCGGAGATAATGTGGAAAGCCCCAATCAGTTCTTGAAATTTGTGACAGATAGATGCAGAATTATATTCTGGGCGTTTTGATTAATTGCTTCTGTCATTTGAACCAGCTCAAGTTCGGTTTCTCTATCTTAGCAAGAATTTTGAAACTTGGTTTTGAACCAGATTGTATAAATCTAACAACTCTTTTCAATGGGCTCTTTATACAGGGTAGAATTGTTGAAGCTGTGAAGTTGGTTAACAAAATGGAAAAGATGGACTACAAACCTGATATAATTACCTACGGAACGATAATGAATGGTTTTTGTAAAATAGGCAAGACCAATGAAGCTATTGTGTTGTTTAGAAAGATGGAAGAAAGAAATCTTGAACTTAATGTAGTGTTGTATAATACAATCATTGATAGTTTGTGTAAGGACAGATTGGTAACTGAGGCTTTGAATTTTTTCACTAAACTGACAAGCAAAGGAATTCGGCCAAACATTTTCACTTACAATTCTTTAATTCAGGGCCTATGCAATTTCGGTCGGTGGAAAGAGACAACTAAATTATGGAATGAGATGGTGGAAAGGAAAATCATGCTTGATGTGCGTACATTCAACATATTGGTTGACGCGTTTGGTAAAGAGGGGAAGTTGAAAGAAGCAAATAAAGTTTTTGATGTAATGATTCAGAGAGGCGTAGAGCCTAATACAATTACGTACAATTCTTTGATTGATTCTTACTGTTTGCAAAATAGAATGGATGAAGCTGTCAAAGTATTTAATACGATGGTTTGAAAGGGTTATTCGCCTTCTATTGTTAACTATAACATATTGATCCATGGATATTTTAAAAATAAAAGAATTGATGAGGCGATGAGTTTCTTACATGAAATGTCCACGAAGGGAGTTTTTCCCTATGTTGTCACTTACAACACTCTCATTGGAGGATTTTGCTGAGTTGGGAGACCTAAGACTGCGTTAGAGCTACTCCATAAGATGCAAGTTTGTGGCCAACATCCAGATCTCCAAACTTGTGCTATTTTGTTAGATGGCTTGTGTAAGAATCTACACTTTTCTAAGGCAATGATATTGTTTCAAGAGATGGAAGAAAAAAAAGGTACACCTAAATATTGTGATTTACAGCATTTTGATTGATGGTATGTGTAATGTTGGGAAACTTACGACTGCAAAAGAACTCTTTGATAGTCTTCCTACCAAAGGTTTGCAACCTCATGTTCGGACTTACAATATAATGATCAAAGAGCTTTGCAAAGAGGGACTATTAAATGAAGCAAGGGAGGTTTTTGAGAAAATGGAAGAGAACGGTTGTTCACCTAACCATTTCACATATAACATAATCATCCAAGGCTTCTTGCAACATAATGAGACATCATGGGTAGTGAAATATCTCAAAATAATGGTTGACAAGGGTTTCTTGGCAAATGCAAACACAACGACCATTTTGATGGACTTCTTGTATACTAATCAGGCAGATAAAATTTTACAAGATTTTTTTCAAAAGTCTGTATGAGCTTTAAAATTCCTCAACATGCAGGGCAAATTTCATATGTGTTGTAAGTCATTAAGGTGATATTTATTTCCATGTCTTTAGGACTATTGTTGTGTAATCTTTTCTTACAATTAGTCGTAAACTTGTGTTGTAATTAATTAATTTTTTATTTTTTAGATTTATTTTAACATTTTGTTGATGCAGAGTTATTGTAGAATATTTGTTCATTTGGAGTTTGGGGTTCTTGATGGTTGTGTGCTTATTGGCCCACCAAGTTAAACTTTTAAGTGTTTCATCAGTTAAATTAATTCATCATCTATGTGATAAATACTATGGAGTAATGTTATGAATACTATGATCAAAGGAATGTATCATGTTTATGATATACTGTTAATGCTTTTTGGGGTCGTATGGACATTGGACTGTGAAACTAATTTGCATTTACCGATAATTATTTAATTTATTTGGTTAGCATTTCAACATGAGGAAGTTGCTGATAATTATTTACATGCTTCTTTGTCTACTGGCTCCGAGATATTGATTATAGTTGTCCTGTCATGGTTATACTGATCCATTAAGGCCTGTCTTTTATTTCAAAATACTTGAAGCTATTTGGTTTTGCAAATCCTTTGGATACTTGACATTTCCTCCAAGCAGCACAAACTCAAACTCAGTCAATCATTTTTCCTTAATTGCTGTAGACAAGTTACATTCGTTGATATAAGGATATGTCACTAGAAAAAGACATTGCTTTGTTATTATAAGCCTTTATTTTTTCTTTCTAGTCCAATTTAGGAAAAGGGAAAGGGAAAATTATATAACAATAAAAATAAAGGGTGAATAATTCAAACAGAACACTTAAAACAACCATCATTAAGTGCAAATACACCTAAATTTATTGGCAATGGGTCAAATAAATGACCTGACCCATTGAGAGAATTGATACCACCATGAACAGCAGTTAACAAAGGCAAAGTTCCCAGAAAGGAAAAAACCTAAACAACAAATGCAACAAGTCAGCTTTACAACAAGAAAGCATGCACTAAAATATGGTGAAAATGAGCAGCCCAAAGAAAAAAACACAATAGAAATACATAGAAAATAACATAAAAACAACAAACCCAAAAATCAGCGGTGGAGACGGCGGTGACGTGCCGGCATTAGCGGTGTTATTATAAGCTTTTGAAATATGTAAAGATAGTGGATTTTTGAGCATATGGATGAGTGATGCAAGCATTTCCAATGGTACAGTCAATTCAAGAATTGGAACACCTTTAATTCATTTGTGCTTCATTCTACCCATTTTGCCTCTTGACGGATGAAATTAATACATTTCTGATGGTACAATCAATTCCAGGCATAATGAACTTGTTTCTCAATTGTTTCTTGCTTATTCGACATGTTTATATGGCCATCATGTATTAGAATGCACCCAATGAATTCCGCAATGGGATGGCATACATGATTTCTTTCTTCTGTAAATTATTCGTAGAAGTTATTAGTTCACTAGGTGGTAAAGGTATTTGTAGACTATTGTAATTTTTTTAAGGAGAAAATGTAAAATCAGTCCTTGTGAAAGTGACTTAAAAGCCCTTGTGGTGCCAAACCTATCAAAATTAATTTTGTAGCAAAAGTTAAAACAAATACAAGAATTTTTCAAGTACAATGCATTATCATTCATAATCCAGTACTACATGAAATCAACTGAATTCAACAAAATCAATATCAAATAATGTACACAAATTTTTGGCCACACTACAGTCTTTACATTATTGTTCCCTAATTTCAAATAAGTGCATGGAGGTTGGAACATGATGCTTGGCACCCAACCCTTTCCAGCATGTTCAGTTGCTTTGGACTATAGCCGAGAAGAGTAATTTGTTAATATCCTGAGAATCCGATTCATGCCTATCATCATCCCCTGAGATAGTAAAAATAAGATGTTCAATACATAGTCTAAAAAAAACACTTACTTGCTAGCTGTTTTTTGTCATCAGTAACTCATTAACCACCCATCTTGCACATCACGAAAGGCGGTTAATTCTTAGAGGCATAAATTCCTACAAGAAACATTGCCTTTTAATCCAACTCACACAAGAATGGATCACAAATGCAAGGCTGAGCCCTTGTTGAATATGGCCTCAAAACGAATTTGGTTGTATCTTGAGAGATCATTTTAACTACCCACCCCCATCATCGCTGCCCAACCTTTTTCTCATGAAAGTGCTTGTGCCTTAATAAATCTTGAAACTAAATTGGCTCAAATAAAGATCTAAAATAAGGGAATGAATACAGCAAAGAAGTAACCTCCTGCCATCCTTTTCTTTTATCAGAAATTTACATTTGTCATGTTGATTTACATCTAATATGAAAACAATTTTCTCAACTAAACCATTTCCATCATGAATGCTGAAGAAGAAAATCAAGTCTAAGTAGGATCACCTATCAGCTCCCATCAGTATAATTTGTAGAAATTTGAAAATCAATTGCAGTTATACACCCTTACCTGTCCTTGATCTCACTTGAACTGCCCACTCATCAACGATCTGCATATTTCAAAGATCAAAAAGGTGATTAGTGTGTCTTCCAACACTTCGTATGTGGATGAGCTGAGAATCAATGAATAAAATCAATTTCTCTAGGCCTTATCAGCATGAACAAAGTTACCCAAACATCTTTGTATGGATATTTGCTAATAAGAAAAGCCTCCCCATGTTTTCAATCTTGGTTGCTTGCTGGCAAGTGGTGCAAACACTCCAAACACCACTTGGAAAAAAATAACCTTCCAAGTGATATATTTTTTTTTGGAAAATACAGTTTAACCCCCAACTTTGAAAAATACAATTAAAACATTTTTGGGCATCACATAGAGATGAAATCCCCAACTTTGAAAAATGATGGTGTAATTAAAACTCAAATGCCATCATAAGATAGTGAGAGCATACTTAAAAGAGTAAAAGTTGCGCAGTCCAAATGCAGTGTTCAATACAACAGAGCCAGTCAATGCTTATGCAAAACTTCTCATGATGTATGCCTTTCACCTTCCAATTAGGTTTAATTCATTTTGACCATCAAACATGTGGGTGAGTTGCTGATTTCTACTACCAAGGACTCCATTATTTCAAGCAAATGGACTCCACCCAAACAAATCGGAGGACTAAAAGTACCTGGTTGAAGTTAGCAAATGCTGGATCATCGGAATCACTGGCGAGGGGGATGCCCACAGATGCTTGCATCCGCTGCAGTAAACTTCTATTCCCAACAAGAGTGGTCCGAGCCTTATCAATCAAATCCTGAAAACGAAATCAGTAAGCACAATCAACTTCAGAGTGCCACTCCCTCCTCAACTTTTTTTTTTTTTTTTTTTTTTTTAAAAAAAAAAAAAGTTCTAAGACTTAATTAAAAAAACGTTTTCCTTCTCTTTTCTAATCTTCTTCCAGATTTTTATTCATTGGTTTGAAAACCATAGAATAGAAATCCCCACTCATCGCTTCATACAATCGGTTCTTTTTTTAGTGAGATCTCATTTTCCCAAAACCAGGATGCGAGTTTGTGCAGTCCCAGATTATACAAATTCTTATCTCTTCCTCCAAAGTGTTGAAAGAAGAAAGTACCTGTTTGGCTGCTAGAAGTTCATGACATTGCTCTTTCAACGTCAACAGATCTTCTTGTATCTTCTTCATCCTAGACACCAACTTCATCGGGTTTGCCTGTAGACAGCATTCAAAAGTTCAACTTCCTTCATCATAACGACATGTTGAGTAATACCCAAAAACAAACGAAAAATGTTCAATAAAATGAGAATATTATGCTGTTTAGATTCTATGTAACCAGATGAAAGAACAAGAAAATCGGAAGGCCCACATTAACAATTACTTGGTTTCTCTATGAATGAATAATATAGATTTTAAATGAGCCACCGAGTAAAGAAAATAAGACCCTTTGAAGTTTATTTTCTTATAATTTTTAGGCAAATCATCCAAAACTCATATTACTCGTTGCTTTTCTTGGCAAAAAGAATGAATTAAATATTATCTTTAGAAGCCAAATGTTGAAGACGAAGAGTTCGCTATTTCAACAGTTTCCCCGCAATTTCCCATCAATCAAACAGTGCCTACGACTACAAAGACAGACTGAATTAAATAATCTGTTTCCAAAATATATGATTCAAAAGAAAGAAAGAAAGCAATTCAAATTTAGAAAGAAAATTTTAAAAGAAAATGAGAAGCGTCAAGTTTCCATAGCTATACGTTTTACAGTTTCCTCAGCAACCAAACCTGACCTTGTGTCGAAATTGAGCATGAAATTCAAACACCCCCCCCCCAAAAAAAAAAAAAAAAGAGATTCACAACTTTAATTCTTTCTTACTAATTAAATGCTCACCTTGTCCGGATACACCTGTTGAAACTCCTTCTCAAGCCTGTGCTGAACCACCGTGAGATCATGGTTCGCCTTTGTGAAGAGGTTCACCAATCCCTCCGTTGCTTGATGGTGTTCCTTGTTGTTGTGCCCCATTCTCTCTCTCTCTTTCCCTTAGGGTTTTTCACACTCAGAAATTCCCCCGCCTGTGCCTTTTGAGTTTGATTTTTAAGGCGCAAAATGTTTTTTTTTTAAAAAAAAAAAAAAAAAATCTGTGCTACAAGTCGTTGAAGGGGTGTAATAAGAGAAACTGGTGGACTAAATTTTTTTTCTATTTTTTTTTTTTAAATAATATCTACATAGTATTGAAAAAATACCAATAGAACACAATGGGTCACATGTAATTTCCTTTAAGCTTTGAAGGCTTATATGATTTTGGTTTTTAGGTTTTAGCCCTATAAGATGGCCAAGCCACCCCTTGGGACCAGGCCACCCCCAACCGATCCCCATGGCTCAAATTGTGGTGGCCGGCCACCCATATTTTTATTTTATTTTGTCTTATATTTTATTTTTATAATTTAAATAATAAAATATTTTTTTTAATTAGTAAGACACATGGCGTCTTATAGACCCTTGGATAAAATTTAATGGCCAAAATTTTTTTAAAAAATTGATGGGCAATTTCTCAGCTATTTCTGAGAATCCCGATCCCACCAAGTGAGGCACATGAAATCCTCCCATTACTTCACCATTTAATGGAGACACTCCCTCAAAGGCACATGAAATCACTCCCTAAACTAAACCATCAGGCTTGCTATAAAATCTATGGGGGGAGAATTGACATATGACATATTCTATCTTCTCATTTTTAGTATGTTCTTAATGATTTCCTATTTATTTTGTTAATGTCCTCCTAGTCTAACTTAAGCACCAGATGTGGTGTTGTTGTCCTCCCCCACTATGTGCGGCACCACTGCTGATATCCTCGTTTTCCTTGCATAATTTAGGGTCAAAGGCTACTAAACGTGACAACTGCATCAACATTAACAATGGCCTCTCACAACTGTAAATCAATTAATTGCACTCCAAATAGGATACTATCAAGTTGAATTTATTAATCCTTGCACAATTAAAGTACTCCTTTGTGACGGATCCTTTTCAGAAACCATCAATGTCTTTCATTCACTAGCAACTATTTGGGCGTCTTATATGTTGCTTGCTTGTGGGGACTTGAAAAGTGTTATTGCCCTTTTATGTGGCTCTTAGTTTTGCTTTAATAACTGCATTTTGCAATCCTTTTAGAGAGGACTGGGTCATTTTTAATTAATTTTTTATTTTTATTTGTATTTTTAACACTGTAATTTTCATTTAGGATTTGTTATTGTAGATCCTACCCCTTTTCCAGTATTTTGATTTATTAGTACCCATTCATTGTTTGCTTAGAAAAAGAAAGTATATTATTATTATTATTATTATTATTATTATTAATTTAATAGATATTATTATTAAAGAAATGCTATCGTTTTTCAGGATTCTACGTGAATATTATTTTCTATAATAAATATGAGAAACCGAAGAAATAATTTTTTTTTTTAAAAAAAAATATCCAGGATGGAGACAACACCAACATTCCATTGTAATTTCCTTAATGCTTTGAAGGCTTATTTGATTTTTTTTTTTTTTTTGGGGGGGGGGGGGGGGGGGGGGCTAAAGAGAGAGAGAGAGAGAGAGGGATTACTAGTAAGAGCACTACCAGATGCCCAATATGCCATTCACTTTCCTATGTTTAAGAAAAATTAAAAAAATATATATATAAAAACACACCTATATCAAAAGTCCTATATTTAACTTACATCAAAGGGTATCTACAGTGCTTCTTATTACATTGAGAAACACTGTAGATACCCAATGCTTTACTAAATTAGGGGAAAGTTCACATAACCCCCTCAAACTACCACTCAATTGACAATGTCCCCCCCCAAACTATCAAAAATTGTCAATGTTTCCCCCAATGACGAAATTACCCTTAGTAAAAATTTTTTTTTTTTTTTTAAAAAAAAAACTCAAACTTCTAGAAAAAGCCTAAAACTAACAAAAAAAAAAAAAAAAATCCAAACGTTGGCCATTTTTTTTATTTTTTTTTAAATCAATTTTATAAGAAAAAAATTAAAAAAAAAATCGATTTTTTTTATAAAAACTGAAAATTTTCGTTTTATTTTTATTTTTATTTATTTTTTATAATTTTATTTAAATAAAAATTTACGTTTAAAAAAGATAAAATTTTCGTTTAATAATAAAATGAAATTTTTTGTTTTTTAAAACTATATATATATATATATATATATATATATATATATATATATATTTTAAATAAAAATTTCCGTTTTAAAAAAAAATAAAATAAAAATTTTTGTTTAAATATTATTTTTAAATTAAAATTTTTCGTTTTTTAAAAAAATCAATTTTTTTTTGAATTTATAGGGGTATTTTCGTCTTATTGAGAAATCTATAGGGGTATTTTTGTCTTATTGCTAGTCTTGGGGGGGACATTGACAATGTTTTGGTAGTTTGGAGGGGATATTGTCACAATTAAAAGTTTGGAGGAACATTGTCAATTAGGTGATAGTTTGAGGGGGGTCTTTGGACTTTACCCATTAAATTATAAACAAATTATTCTCTCTCATTTACATGTCTCAACAATTTCCTTTCCTCTTTCATTAGTTGCAATGATAAAAAAAATAATATTTAATTCATATAAGAAAAAATAAGAAAATCTATTTTTTATTTTTATTTTTATAGAAAATCCAAAGTAATTTTATTTTCTAAATTGAGAAAAAATGGTTGAAAAACTGTGCTAGTGGTCTAAGGTAATAAACAAAACATGCCTTAATCGATCTTCTACCTCTCTCTGGGGACCGAAACGTGGAGCGAAAATGGCGAGCGAGGAAGAGAGACTTCTAGAGAACCAGCTGGAGCTTCAATTGGAAGAGCAAAGAGACTCACTTGCCATTCTGAGACAAGCCCTAGCCTCTGACCCCGCCAATCCCGAACTTCTCTCGGTACGTCCTCTCTTCATACAGAAGAAAACGGTATCGTTTTGTTACGAATGGAAATTTGGATCTTATCTTCTTAGGTTTTCCGTTCACCGGGATTAAAGAAAATTATAGAATCGAATTAACTGTGACAAACACGACAATATGGTTTGCGCGACTTCAATTTTTCTAATTTTATAGATTAGTGGCAGAATTGGATTATTTATATTCCCAATGTGGGACTGAAATGTTATAGAAACACTCTGGAAATATGCCTGTTTGTGTTTAATGGAAGACTTACTAAGCGCATATAAATTGTAGCCCCCATAAATTGTCTTTTGCGTCATTCTCATCATGGCAGAGCTTCTGTATGTTCCCTTAATGAGTAAATACTGTTTCCCCCTGTTGATTTTTTGAGTCTTTTATGGATTCTTGTTTCTGCATGTATTTCTCATATTATCCAATGTCTATGGTTCCCACGGATCCTGTTTTGGAGAAGGGCATGAACTCCGAGCTTAGAGCATCATAATTCATAAACATACAAATTTTCTACAATTAAATTACTCGCTAAAGATGCAAGTGATCCTTATATCAGCTAATGCTAATCATTGAAGAAAGATCAGAGCTTCTTTCTGTTTTTCACAACTTTTGACTTTATGGTTCCCTTTATCAAAAAAATTGTGTAACTTCTGTTGCAGTTGTTGTACATTCCTTTCATAAAATGAAAGAGAATGATATAATAGTCTTAGATCAATTAACCAAGACTTATTATAGGTAATATAAAGATAAATTTGGTTGTTAAGTCCGTCATTTATTGCAAAAACACACATGCATAGAGACACTCGCAGGTGTATCTATGCATTTATGATTTTCAACTGCAATAAGTCTTGGAAAATTAAGGTTAGGTGTAATATCATTGTGGATCCTACAACTTGCTAGACTCTGCTGTTATATTGTCTCAGGTTCATGAGGAGCTTGTTCAGGCAATAAAAGATGCAGAGGAAGGGCTGTTTCACCTGAAGCGTGCACGATTACTACAAGAAGCTGATTCAGTGCTATTTGGTTCCAATGATACAGCTGAGGATGTTAAAGTAGAGCCTCTTGATCCAGCAGATGTTGAACTGGAACCGCTGGAGGAGCAAAGCTACTCAGTTGGATCAAAATGTCGATTCCGTCACAGTGATGGCCGTTGGTATACTGGTCGAATCATTGAGTTGGATGGTTCTGATTCTGCAAAGATTTCTTTCCTCACTCCAACATCTGAAAATATGTTGGTATGTACAGTTGTTTTATCATCTGTTTTCCTGCGTGGCTGTATCAAAATTGTATATTTCTCTTTTAATTTTGAGAAAAAAATATCTCCTAGATTTTGTTTTAATCTATGTAGTTTGCTCGATTGCGTGCTCAAATTAGTGCTACAACTAATGAAATTCAATCCACATATACTATTGATTGAAACCCCATGGTATTTGTGCAGATGTGCAAGTTTTTTCTACAGCAACGATGTCGATTTGGTTCTAACTGCCGCTCATCACATGGTATGTTAATTGTTTATATTATCTGGACCAGGAATCCTGCAATTCATTTTGAAAAGTCTCACTAATCTCATGCGTGCACTGTTATTACCATTCATGGCAAAGCAAGCTAATGAGATGAATGGGATGATATAGTCTGCCTATATATTAGAAATGCAGGTAGCAAAGAACGATAAATATCATTATGATTTAACCTAGAAAATCGAAGAAATATTCTTGGTCTTGATTTTGCTTCAATATAGGAGATTAAGAGATTTGTTTGATGAGTCTGTTTCCGACAGAAGAGAAATGTGGTGACTGTGATAGAAGTGCTGGCAACTGCATATGGCAATGTTGGTTTTGATGTTTCTTAATGAGTTATTATAACATATTATATAGTTTTTTTTTTCTTAATCAAAGGATACATAGTTTGATTTTTCCGTGTTACATCTAATATGCAACTAAGAAAAGTGCTGCTTCTGTATGCATCATACAATGACTACAATGCTATTATTAATTTATTACCCTTAGTGTTGTTTATCATTTGGTCATGCAGCAGCAGCTTAGAGCCCATATCGATTTGTATGTGTGCAGGCATTGATGTCCCATTGTCCTCCTTGAAGAAGTACATCCCAACAATTTGGAAGCAATCACTAGTGGGTTCCAGTATTTGGGCAGTATCAGATAGTAAATTTGGCATTTGGAGGGAAGCTGAACTTGAATCATGGGATGACAAAATTGGAGTAGGACAAGTTGTTTTTCGAGAGGATGGAAGTTCTGCAAAGCTTGGAGCGGATGCAATCGCATTATCTGAATATGCTCAAGTGAGGCATGAAGAGGAGAGTGATTCCAGCTCAGAACAATCTGATTGTAGCGACAATGAAGAAGACGGTTCACAGGGTATAGGATTTCTCAAAAGCACCAGCCAACAGAGAGGCATACAGACAGAAACTACCATATTTGCTAAGTGGGAAAATCACACCCGTGGCATAGCTTCCAAGATGATGGCCAATATGGGTTATCGTGAAGGGATGGGTTTAGGAGCATCTGGGCAGGGAATGTTGAATCCCATTCTTGTGAAGGTCCTGCCACCGAAGCAATCTCTTGATCATGCTCTTGAAACTTGCGAAGGCGAAGAGACCAACGAGAAGAACCAAGGGAAGAAGCGGAGCAGAGGTGGTAAGAGAAAACGAGATAAGAAATTCGCAGCATTGGCTCGGGCAGCAAAGGAGGAAGAAGAATCGAGGCCAGATGTTTTTAGTCTTATTAATAGCCAACTCGCAATGCATGGTGAAGCTTTAAATGGTGTGGGGTCGGGAAAGAAGCAGCCGCAGAATAAAGGTTCTGGAGAGGGGAAGAAAGTAGACAGGCGAGATTTGATTGCTTATGATGATGAAGTGAAGGACCTGAGGATGCGAGTGGAGAAGCTTGAGGAAATGGTTAATAGAAACAGGAAGGAGAAGGTGGTTTACGAAGCTGCCATGAGAAAGTTAAACGAGACTCGCAAAGCTTTAGCACAGGCTGAGGCAACTCATGCATCTGCATCAAATGCAGTTGCCAGCGGAGAAAAAGAGAAGAGATGGCTCAAGTTTTGAGGCTTTTTATTTATTTATTTTAATTTATTTTTTTTATAGTTATTATTTATGTATCACGAAGTAGATTTCACCCAAAAAAAAGAAAAAAAAAAGGTGGAAATTAAAATACAAAAACTACATCGAAGTAGGCCAGGTGAGGTGTAGCTATTTTCCCCGCCACATTAGAGTTGTTATATTCCTAATTTCCGACCAAAAACAGTTACCCTTCTTGTATTAAGCACGGTATTTTTATGGAGTAACCAGTAATTACTCAATTGTAAATTATTGTTAGTTCTTGAATTGAAAGATTGATCAATTTTTTTTTTTTTTTTTTTTTTTGTTGAGGATATAGGGATGAAAAGTTGGGCGGTTAATAACCGTTAATTGCACTGACTATTAACTGCTAACCGCCTATATATATGAAATGATGCTGTTTTTGTATTTAAAATTTTAAATATCTATAAAAATCTATAAACGATATTATGGTATTACCATAGAAACTACTTATTAGAGTTACTAATTGTTAGATGGTTAACCGGCGGTTAGCAGACCACTAACCGCCTAGGCGGTTACGGTTGCCAATAACTGTTAACACTAACCGCTTATTTACTCATAGAATTATATTTATACTCTCAAATTACCATCTAATTTGTAATATCTTTTTAATTTTTTAATTTGATTAATCTACCCTATCAATTTATTATTGAGATTGCAATGTCTCGCCGGAATAAATGCGGAGTTTATCTCCTGTTTGTAAAGTTATTCGAATTTAGGTGCAAATTGAAAAGCTAATTATACGAATTCGGATCCCACGTGCAGCACGTTTGAAAATTTTCAAACCAGTTCGGATGCCCACGGGTCCCAGCCACAGACCACGAGAGGCCCAAGTCTCAAAGAGTCTACCGTTGGTCTCACAAAGTGATTACCACCGGCTCTACGCAACATCGCCGTTTGGAAAGCTGTCAACTATAAAACCTCTCCCCCAACTTCCAAGCTCACTTCTTCCCCTCCAAGAACCTTTCCACAACGGTCGAAACCCCACAAAACCCCTTTTTGTAAATCATAAAACCCTTGGATTCTGTTGTCTTTCTTTTGGCTTTAAGACCAATGGGTGAAGAAGCGAGAACAGCGGATGACTTTCTTGGTGCCAATCCAAGAACTCCGGCGCCGCCGCCGACGATCGGGTCGTCGGTGATCCCTATCGTCAACAAGCTCCAAGACATTCTGACGCCGGTGCGGGGCCAGCTGGCCCAGATTTCGCTGCCGCAGGTGGCCGTGGTGGGCAGCCAGAGCAGCGGTAAGTCTAGCGTGCTCGAGGCGCTGGTGGGACGCGACTTCCTCCCCCGCGGCTGCGACATCTGCACCCGCCGACCGCTCGTCTTGATGCTCGAGAACCTCCCTCGCAGGCCCGACGAAGATGGAGTAGCGGAGTGGGGTGAGTTCCGACACTTGCCCGGCAAACGCTTCTACGATTTCTCCAAGATTCGCCAAGAAATCCAGGTGATTTTCAAGTGGAGTCATGTAGTTTGTAATTAAATTCACTGATTCAGTAATTCTTATCAGCTTAGATTTTTAGAGATAGACGATAATTTGTCCAAGTTTGAAATGGTTATGTGATTAAATTCACCATTTTCTATTTTAGCCTTCGGGAAATTAGATAATAGATTTCAGTTTATTGAAGCCTTGGTGCTATTGAGCCTGGGCTGCATTGCCGAAAGCCTTTTATTTAAGTATTGAGAAAATTATCTAACTTTGAAATGGGAATTAACATAACAATTACGAAGAGATATGCCTATATTAATTCCGTTTTGTAGTTTAAAAAAAAAATATTTGGTGAGCTTTGTCTATGCTTAGTGCAGGCGGAGACCGACAGGGAAGTTGGGTATAACAAAGGGGTTTCAGATAAAGAAATTCGCTTAAAGATTTCCTCTCCAAATGTCCTTAATATGGTCCTTGTTGATCTACCTGGTATTACCAAGGTTCCTGTGGGTGATCAACCCAGTGACATTGAAGCCAGGATTAGGAAGATGATAATGGCACATATCAGGCAAGAAAACTGTATTATTTTGGCAGTTAGTCCTGCAAATTCTGATTTGGCAACTTCTGATGCGCTTCAGATGGCTAGAGAAGCTGATCCAACTGGTATGACAATGGATTTATCTCTCTTTTTGAGTTGTTTTATTTCTTGAATAAAATGTACTCATCTGCGTATAAACGTATGCATTTGGTTCTACTCTTTGATACCTGATGTGGTCAAATGCTGACATAACTGCATTAACAGGTTCTAGGACAATTGGTGTAATCACCAAGGTGTGTGTTTCTTGCCCTCAAGAGTAAGAAGGATATTTTCATAGTTACCAGTATGTTAATATGCTAAAGTAGCAGTATAATATTGTAATTCTGTATCGTCTGTAGCTTGATATAATGGACAGGGGTACTGATGCCCGTAAATTTCTGCTTGGAAATGTTATTCCACTTCGCCTCGGCTATGTTGGTGTTGTCAATCGCAGCCAGGAGGTATAAATTGTTATAAACTCATTTTGCAAGATTTGTATGATCTATTTGCATTGTGACCAACTGTCTGGCTGTTGTCATTCCTCATGTGAAAAAAAAGTTTCTTTGATTGTTTTGGGAAAGGGGCAAGGGGTTCCATAATTAAGAAATCACTTGAATGGTAGCATGATTTAAGCTGCAGCACAATTTGATTCTTTGAAGTTCAATGACCATCGAAAAAGGCCTTACTCTCAACTTGGCATTAAATGGCATGGTTGGATTATTTTGCCTCTACAGCTCTATTCTTTGTCTTTGGTTCGTATGTTTTAAGAAGGTTTTGAAAAGAGGTTATGAAAACTAAATGCCTGGAACTTAAAAACTCTTTTTTTTTTTTTTTGATAAGTAAACCTGGAACTTAAAAACTCCTTCCTTTATTTCATTTTTTAAGATCTTTTTATAGGGCCATCATGTTGTAGCTTTGATCATTCGTGAAAGCAAATGGTGTGGTACTATATGTGGCTAATGTTTGCTGCTGAATATTTTGTGGCGGCATGGATTTTTTGGTCCCTTTGAAAAGCTACTGAGTCATCGTGACTAAGCTCATATCTTATACAAAACAATATTCCATCTAAGGGTCACCTTTACCAATAGGGCCTCTGGTGAAGATTTTTCTTTTTCTTTCTTTGATCAACAATTGGACAGCTGAAGCCATTGGTATCTTTAACCTATTAAAGTGGGCCAATCAAATGCCAGGTCCTCAGCTAGTTATAATCAGGATGTTGCAGCAATATCTGCCTGACTATATTGCATTTAACCGAGCCAAAACTGTAGAGGAGGTGAACCCTGTTTTAGTCTCTTTTCTGAGGGTACTTTGAGATGCTCAGAGGTAATGTCTAGATCACCCTTCCCTTTTTCAAAAAATTTTCTTGTGCACTATACACATGAAGAGTCTAGAAGGTATCTCGTTTGCTTTGGTGAAACTGGAAGTTTTTGTTAGCAATGTGTAATGTGAATCTTTAGTGTTCGTTCTGCTTACTATATTGAAAAGCCATTACTAATTAGCTTTTTTATCGTGAATGTTTTGTTTTGCTGTGGCTATTACTAGTGAGTCATATCAATTTTTGTTATTGTGTCACAGGACATCAATAAAAACCGGAGCATTGCAAACGCTCTTACTTACGAGGAGCGATTCTTTCGTGATCATCCTGTAACTTCACTTTTTTAAATGATAATTTTGACTTCACTGATGATTTTCGTTTGAGGTGATTTTGAATATTTTGCATTTGTTAAATGCCATACATGTGAAAGGTATATCGTGGTCTATTGGATCATTGCGGCATTCCCCAGTTAGCAAGGAAGCTGAATCAGGTTGGTTTGCACCCCTTTCTTCAGTCTGGATATTAGCATTTGTCGCTTACAAATGATTATACTGAGTTTCTGAGTTAAGCTTATGTGTTTCTGGTAATTGTTGCATATTTTATTAATTAGGGGTTAATAACAAGCGTAATTTCATTTGGCTTACGACAAATGTAAAAGGTCCATGTATGACACAGACAAGAAAAAGCTGAGTGCCTTTCTTTGCATATAGATCACTTAATGCATATCATGCATGATGCATGTGTGAGATGAATTATATGATGAAAATTCTTTGCTTTGTACTTGTTCAACTTGTCGGATGTGGAAGTAATGGAACTTATCAAAAAAAAAAAAAAAAATGTGGGGGTAAAGGAAACTGAAATGTTAGTGATTGTCCATTTGTGATTTGGACAATTTCATGCTCTTTATTATGTTTTTGTATCTTTTGTTATTTTGATTGATTTTGTTTTCCCATTCAGATTACTTGCTCTTCATTATTTTCCTTTTGTTCTTTTGATTGGTCATTTTTGATGTTGTTTGTTTCCTATTCAGATTCTGGAGCACCATATCAGAACGGTTCTCCCAGATTTGAAGGCTGAGCTCAATTCTTTTATGGTTGGTGTCATCAAAGATCTGAGAACATTTGGAGAAGCTATGGAATCTAGAGTGAGTTAGCAATATAAAATATACAAGTTGTTAGAATATTTTTAGTAGTCTCCGGTGCTTATAATGTAATTTGGAAAGTTTGGGGAACTGGTGATATACTATTTCCTGTACTGCATACTGTTATTCCTTTTGGGACCTTGTAAATTTTGCTACTTGCTTACATACATTAAGTCACTTGGACTTCTTCGTGGGATCAGAAAAAGAAGTAGTGACAAAATTCCATATTTAGATTTATAGTCTGGC
Source organism: Corylus avellana (assembly GCF_965113065.1). Taxonomy (NCBI): domain Eukaryota; kingdom Viridiplantae; phylum Streptophyta; class Magnoliopsida; order Fagales; family Betulaceae; genus Corylus; species Corylus avellana. The sequence goes on from NC_142498.1 coordinate 1,419,392, forward strand.
ATCTGCTGGCAACTGTCTATTTGTGCTCTTAGAAGGAACTACTTTAGAAGATCTGGGTAAGTAATAGTTGTTATTGCCTTGCAACTAATACTTTGTGTGTCTCATTTGTCTGGTAATATCTCTTGGCTTTTAAGTCGTGGACTATCTCATATCTGTACGTGTTTACCCCTTGTTTTGCATATGGAGATGTGCACTCACATTCACTTTTATTTATTATTATTTTTTATTTTGGTTGGGTGTGTGTTGAAAAGGAAGATTGCTAGTTCTGTAATTTTCTGTCTCTATTCTGTCTAAGTTTTTTTTTTCTTATTCATGTGCCATTAACTAGGGGGAGCAAGGAGTGATTCTGTTGAACATTTTGACAAGATATTGTGAAGGTAAGAACTTTCTTGCTATGATAATCATTAAGTATTTTCACTAACTTATCTAAATTGTTTAATTATTTTTCTTTTTTCTGTTCGATCTTTTTTTTTTTTTTTTGTGTGTATGTGTGTGTGTGTCTATTTCCTGTGTACTTTGGTGCACCTTTTGGTTTTTAATGAATTTTCTATTTATTAAAAAAAAAAAAAACTAACTTATCTAAATTGTTAGTGCATGTCTATCTGTAGAGTGCCTACTTTGTGTTCATTTACTTGATTTGTGTTTTTGAACTTTTTAGTTTTTTTTAATCGTTACTTTCAATGGGTTAATTTATGTATTTTTTAAGCCTAATACATTGCTATTGGCTGTTATAAGTTGGAAAAATATTTGAACTTCACACTATTGTTATGGGCTGGGGAATATTTGGACCATGGATTCTAAGGGAATGTTAGGGTATAAAGTAAGTTTTCCTGTCATGAATATGATAATTTGTTTTGCCCCTTACGATTCTAATAAAATTTGCTTTACTTAATAAAAAAAGAATATGATAATTTGTTTTAGGTTCATGAGATAATTCATGGTCATTATATCATTATCTCTATAGCTATTTCTCTCTCTTGTAAACTACCCATGTACTTGGGTGACACCCTTCCTTTCTTCTTTAATATAAACATTTACTTATCCGCCCCGCTGGCCCCCCTCCCCAAAAAAAAAGAAAGAGGGAAAATCTAAAGCCATCGTGTACCATTCTCCCCATGCCCGTCTTTTGGTTCAGTTACCTTCAATTCATAGTACCTTCATCATAATTCAAATCTCTTGCTACGTTATGTATTTGGTGGATGTCTGCAATAGCCTAAGCCTTGGGAATGTAAGATATCCAACTCTTGCAAGGGAATCCATATTCTAACTGAAGTGAGATTTTATGGGATTCTGATGCCTACAGGCACCTGGATTTCCTTGACAAACAAGGGAATGCAAAAGATCCTCTTAGGATTTTGAGAATCCTGAAAGATGACCAAACCAAACTACTTTAGTTGTAGACCAAGTGAGTTCTTTTGCTTTGATGTGACAAAACACAAGATGTATGCTATTTTGATCATTAGTATTGTTGTAGATTTATCAGCTGCTTTCTTCTAGTTCCGTTCTATTTGTGATGAATAATCCAGTTAGTGTGTAAAATGTTTTAAAATAAAAGGAAACCTTAGAAATCCTGTATCTAAGCATTGATGCAAATGTTCACTTGTTTGCTTATGGTTTTCTGTCTTCTCTGGACTTGTAATCTTAAGTTCTTCGTGCAAATCTGTAAAATTCAAGTAGTACTTGGCTACTTTTTATGGGTTTGCTGCTATAGCTGATATCCCTTTGGGCTTCTCTTTCATCACTAACAGCCTTTTCTGCCATGGTGGATGGGAAAAGTCAGGAGCTGTCAACTAAAGAATTGTCAGGCGGAGCCAGGATTCAATATATTTTTCAGTCAATTTTTGTAAAGAGCTTGGAGGTGCACGATTAATTCAAGCACATCAATTATTTTTAGTGCTGGTTGTTATCTGTACAAAAGTTTTATTCTCTGACATGTGCTACCCTGTAGCCATGTAAATTCAAATCTCCATTGCTTCGTTCTGCTTAATCCTGTTCTCTCGGTTATGGATGCTCTAAGATTAAAATAAATCATTATATCATGAGTGTCACTAGATTACTGTTATTGAATTATATCTGTAGCTGGTGTTAAACGTTATCTAGTTGTTCATTTGTCTGCTGAAAGGTTATTTGTGACAACTTTTAACCATCACATTAGCTGCTAACTACCTCAGAGTATTTGTAGGAAGTGGACCCTTGTGACGATCTGAATGATGATGACATCCGAACGGCTATTCAAAATGCGACTGGTCTGAGAAATTCTTTGTTTGTGCCAGAAGTGAGAATCATGATGATTAAATATGGTGTATTTGTTTTGCATTTCCCTTTGGTGATTGGATGGTAAATTCTGGCATTGGTGTTTAAGGTTCCATTTGAAGCTTTGGTCAGAAGACAAATCGCACGGCTGTTAGACCCTGGCCATCAGTGTGTTCAATTTGTTTATGATGAACTGATGAAGGTGATTTACACAGCTTATGTTTGCTATCCTCTTATGAGTTCCAGTTGTGTTAATTTTGTGATGAATTTCAAGATGTAACATATTGTTTTTTTTTTCCACTGCAGATGAGCCGTGCTTGTGAGACAACTGAATTGCAAAGGTTTCCACTCTTGAGAAGGCGTATGGATGAAGTCATGGGGAAGTTTTTGCGTGATGGTGTAATACCTGCTGAGAGAATGATAGAGAATCTTATTGAGATGGAGGTTATCTGACATCTCTGCTCAATTAGTTCTTTCTAATGCTTTAGTTATTGAATAAAAAGGCAAAGCAGACTCAAAATCATTTATAGATAAAACAACTAACTTCATGTTGCATCTGTCATAGTTGACATTAACGTAGGCGCACAATATCTTGGAATTCAATTGAAATCTGATATGATATATAGTAATATCTTTTAGAAAGTGGTCAGGAATTTCAAGGGTTTGTTTGGTGTTAAAATCTTTGTATTTGTCACTGGGTACCTTCCAAGAGAGGCTTGTTTGACGTTAGCTCATTCTACAATGTTCTTATTCCCCATGATAGTATTCCTTTCCCTTGGAGGGGTATAAGGTTCCCTTGAGAGTGTTGTTCTTTACTTGGTCGGCCGCATTAGGAAAGATCCTCACCATGGACAATCTATGGAAACGATATGTTATTGTGGGTGAGTGGACATGCATGTGCAAGAAGAATGGGTAGTCAGTGGATCATTTTTTACTCCATTGTGAGATTGTTAATGCTCTTTGGAATACTATCTTCAGTAGTGTAGGGTTGGTTTGGTTATGTATGCCTTATCGGGTGGTAGATCTTTTTGCTTGTTGGAGAGTTCTTAGTGGTAGGTTTCAATTTGATGTTGTTTGGAAGATGATTCCGTCTTGCCTTATGTAGTGTCTTTAAAGGGAAAGAAACTATCGGAGCTTTGAGGCCGTGAAAAGACTTTGGTGGAATTAAAAGCTTTATTCTTTAAGACTTTTTTATCGGGCTGCAGCTTTTGATTTTAATATTTTGAACTTATGTGTTTTTTTTTCGTGCTTCTAGCTAGGTGTCTCTCTTGTATACTTACTGTGTATATGGGTTGCACCTTTAAGCTTTTTAATGAATTTGTGATTTCTTATCAAAAAAGAAAGCAAGAACTTTTATCTTGCTTTTAATAGAAATAAAACCATGGTGTTGTTGATGGGGACACTTGATACATGCCAGTGACTGCATGTGCATTTGGGTCCTAATCTCGGAGGACGACCAACCTCGAGAGCTAGAGATTTTACTTTTGGCACTTTTGATTATGTTGCATTTTATTGTTATGATATTTTATTTTTCAGTGTTGTGTCATTTAGACTTTGGATTCTTTTAATTTAGTTGGACGTTATGTTATTTTAGTGGGCTATCAGCCCAAGGGAAATTAGGGTTGGGGTTAATTACTAGTCTATTTAAGCATAATATTGTACTCTGATAATTAGTTTTTGATTAAATAAAGAAAATATCGACTGTTGTTGTCTTCCCCTCCTGATTTCTTCTCTCTTCCGCACTTCTTCTTCTTCTTCTCTTTTACTTCTCTTCCCACTCTTCAAACTTTCTTCTCCATTGTTTGTTGTCCTGCATCACTTGGCTACTCAATAGCATAGCAAAGAGTTGAGGAACTTGTTTCCTGAGATCAAGCATCAAGAGTCACTGAAAAAGTTATATTATTCTTTCAGCTTCCAGTAGCTTTGAAAATTTCATGCTTCTATCACTCAATGCTGTTGAAATCATATTTGTTAAAAAGAAACAATTGTGCTTAGATAATACAAAATTCTCTGTATGCTGTTTGCTGTCCTGAATTCTATTCATCAAATAATTTCATTAGAGCATTTGATGGCTTTGATTCTGCTGCTTTGTTCACTTAATGCTTCTGGAATGAAAGTGATAGATTCATTTGCTTTCTTGGTTCCCACATAATAAGTGATTGTGCTTTAGTTACACTGAAGTTTCATACTAAATGGCAATCTTTCTATTGATCCAAAAATGTCCCGTTTTCAGTGACATCAATTCTGACACACAAATGCTGACATGGTTCACTGCTGATATACAAACTTATTTCTTTCAGATGGATTATATAAATTCTGCAAATCCAAATTTCTTAGGCGGGACCAAAGCTGTTGAGCTTGCTAAGCAAGAGTTTAAATCATCACAGGTATCTGCCTCCACTTTGTGGAACAAATATATAGTTTGAAGGTAGCTGACAGAATTAAGATTAAAAACCATGGTATATGCTTGTCAATGCATAAATTCAGTGTGAATATGGCATGATGTGAGTTGAGAACCAGCAAGACACTTTGGAATTCATGATCTATTTGAACTTGTATTAACAGATCTGAATCAATTGCATATTCAAATTTTGCACCACTTTGACTCTATGATTGAACCCATTGACAGCCCTAACACATAGTGTTTGCCCATATTACCTTGAAAACAGTTTGTTTATATTATTCAGGGCGATATTGATGGTGAAAGGGTACCCACGTCAGGGAGGGGCCAGAAATTACGAGCTGCTCTCCCTAAGTTGGTTGTGAATGGCATTTTGCCTAACCAGGTATATTATCATTTTCACAGTAGACAATTTAAAAAGGGAGGGGGGGTGGGGGGAAGAGTAGGAAAGTTAGCCAAAAAGATGTGTATAGTCACAAGGAGAGAGTGGAGGGAGCAAATATACAAGGCCAAGAAGTATTTCAGTTGGGTGGGAATGACTCTAACATGCTCCTAGGTTGAGGTCTTTCTTTAAGATTTAGATTAGCTTTCTTGTAAATGGATTTCTAATCCAAGGGAAAGGAGAAGAATATATATATATATATTTTTTAATTTTTTAATTAATTTATTTTTTATTTTTTAAATATACTGAAGAAAATACTGTGCTGAAACGTCTTTATTATTTGCTCATACCTCCACTGGTCTCTATACTGTCCTTTGCTTAATCCCAACACTGGAATATTCTTTTTGATCCACCTTGACAAGAATATTTGTATCCAATATGCCTTGCATTATTGTTAGAGGCTAAGCATAACCTCTAGGCACCACGTCCTTGTATTGTCTGTGGTGCTGGTAGAAATGGCACTCACTTGAGTGCAGTAAGATGCCAATTTCTAAACATTGTACAAATATAATGAACCAAATTATAAAACTAATGAAGTCCTATCTAATTCAGTTGTATCTCGAAAACTTATATTTATTGAAGCTTGTATATGTTTTAGAGAATGAAATGAAGAAAAGATAGGGTATTTTGTTACATTTTTTTTTTGTTAACAGAAAAAAGGTGTTAAGAGATTCTGCATTAAACTAAAGATTTTTAAAATCAAACAAAAACTAGGAAAAAAAAGAAAAAAACAAAATTCTAATTTGATAGAAGTTAAAAAAATAAATAAAAAAAAAGGTAGCCAATGCACAGTTTATATGTCTTATAGAGTAAAAATGCAGATAATCTGGGCTATTGTGTACCTTTTGAGAAAAAAATAATTTAAAAGTAAAAAAAAATTAGAGAGTCAGAGTAGAACTAAAAAAAAAAAAAAAAAAAAAGAAAAAAAATGGAAAATCCCTAGAGAGAAACATGTAGGTCTTGAAAACACTCTACTCAAAGAAGCTGAAGGAATTGAAAGAGAGAGAGGTTGGGGGGGGGGGGGGGGGGGGGTGAGGGGTTGGACTTGAATGGACCTTCGTAGCCCAGCTTTCTTACTATGATTGATTCCTAGCTCATCAATTTTTTTTTTTTTTTTTAATCACGTAAATAAAAACAAAATAGCCAAGTTGACATGGTTACATTTTAAAAGTATAGAAATTTTACGGGTGCTCTTCTCAAGTGCCGGGACTTCATAAAAGGCACTTGCCTAAGTTCTAAAATGAACACCTCAGTGAGGGCGGCTTGCCTTAAGGCTTTACAGGCACCTTGCCCTGCCCAGAGCACCCTTGAATCATCTTTAACAACACTGGTATGTTTACTGCATGTCTAACCAACTTTTTATTGCTCTCCATGTCACGCAAGCCCAAACATGTTATGTTTATCAGTTTATACTTATGATAGATTACTTATATTGGTATGAAGAGGCATGGTGGATATGAACTGAGCTTGATCTATGTACCTGAAACCTATTATCAAACATAGCATTCTCCAAAATTTGGAAAGTTCTAAAAATTATAGTGAAATGATGAATGTCACAATCTCCTTTCCTTTGTCACGTTATGGTAATCAAAATTATAGTGATTGTTTTGATTGCCTCTGTTTTGTGTGGTTCAAATTATTAGTATTGTACTAGCTATTGGTTTAATATCATTCAAATAAGTATGGGAGATACAAATCAGTTTCTGTTAAGAGACAAGGATACATGACAAAAATGTTCAGAAAGTTTCCCAAAAAATCATGGAAAAATAATGAGTAAGAAATTTAAACAGCTAATGAAGTAGGGGCAATCAATCTAGCTTTCTTCCACGTTTATACATATCAAGTGGCACAGAGAACATTTCAGCTTGAGACTTTCTATGGTTCAAGTTGAAGGCGCTGTTATAATTGAAATTGTCTCTCTCTCTTTCCACTCCTGCCTGTGTCGGCGCGTGGGGGGCGCGTGAGAGCTGTTTTGTGCTAGTTTTAGGCTGTGTCATGGCTGGTTCGAGAAGGTGGTCGGTGGAGTCCAAGGAGTTTGAGGTTTTGATTAAGGTAGGGGCATCTAGGGTAAGGATTTTTGAGAGGAGTAATAGGATCAAAAGGTCCATTTTCATGAAGAAAGATGAGCTAGCTTGGATGGTGCGAATAGTGGAGGATTTGGTGGCAGTGGATAATTCAGATGTCTTTTGGGATCAATCCAGAGCTGGGTATCCTAGAATAATAGCTCATAAATGCTCTAATAGGAATGGACTTTTTCTAACGATGGAAGAATTTGATGGAAGAAGGAAGTGCGGCTCGATCATCATTCCAGAAGGACGTCGTGGGTTTGGGCAGGATCGTTTCATCGAGGAAATGCGAGTGGCAAACTCTTCTCTCCATGAGTCTTGAGTGGTCAGTGAGCATCGAGTATTCAGGGAAGAAAAGAGAGATAAGGAGGTTAAGGAAAGAAAGAGCTATGCGGAGACACTAAGAATGTCATCGAAGTCAACCAAGGAATGTTGCAATTCCTACCAAGAACCGATTGTTAGGGTGACAAGGGGGCCGAAAGGTGATTTTGGTTACATGGAACAGCAAGTCCAAGAGTATGGCAAGAAAGCGTTGGTACCGACGAAGACCCATGCTTCGGCAAGGGCTCATGATGTATCTGGGGTGGTTCTGATGAAGTCGTTTTATCCGGCGAGGTCTGATCAAGGTCTGGTAGAGTCTGGAAGGCAAAGTTTGAGGGACGGAGGTTGCGTGGGGGCGTCGTTAAGAGCTCCAGCAAGTCGTAACTCAACGCCGACAGTGCAGCATGCTTCAATGTCAGTCTCTGAACACTTGAAGGGACAGGAGGGAGAGGGGAACCATGCTGGGCTGACCTACTCTGATGTAAGTCTCGAGCTCCTCAATGTTAGGGAGTCGTTGAGACGTCTGGAATGGGAGTGTGACGTGGGGCTGACAAAGTTAGACATGGTGATCAATCAGATGGAGGTTAGTAGGCTTGGGCAGGGAGATAAGGAAGCAATAGGCCAGCAGAAATTAGCTCTGAAAGGGAAGGAGACGTGTGGGCTAGGGGGAAAAGGTACAAAGCCCAATAATAGGATGAAGGTGAAGAAGAGAGTGGTTTTTAAGCTCAAAGGAGTTTTGGGCTCAAGCGTGGGCTATGGCAGTAGCCCAGTTCGAGCTGGACCAAAAGGAGTTTTTCTTTCAGCTGAGGTGGCGTCAACGGAGGAGGCTGAGAAAAATTCGAAAGACTCGAGACCTCACATGGCAAGGTCGGAAAACTCATCGGTGTTGGCCGAAAGGGTTCTATCAGGGGGAGGGGGGGCTGGGTTAGCGGCAGGAGGAATACCCACGAAGGTTATTAGCAATTCTGCATGGGGTGTGATGGGTCTATGGCCGGAGAGAAGCCAAGCAACAGGGTTTCTTTTAATCCGGTGATTGAGGCTTAGTCCACCGGCAAGGGCAAAGATCTGTTGACATATAGGAGGAGGAAGATTGGGCCGCAAAAATGGGACGTTGCTTTGGTGGGCCCGTTAGAAGTTTCAGTTTCAGCTTGTGGGCAAGGGAAAGGGATCCTTGGGACGAAGCCGGAATCTATTCAGAGGGTGCCGGAGACGCAATTTTCGCCGGAAAATCCTCAGAGTCCGCGGACTTGTCCTGTGGAGACCGGAGATGCTGGGGAAGGTATGGGCTCGGCCATAGATCTGGTTCTGATGGAGATCTCCTCTCGTCGGAACACTGGAATGGCAGCGGGGGGTTGTTCGCAGAAGGTCTGTCAGGGGGAGGCAAGTCTGGTTCTGCTGCTTCTTGATGGACAGGTAAGAGTGGAACGTATGCTGGCGATGGAGCCCATTGGGCGTGGTTCAAGTATGGAAGAGGAAAGTATCTCAGAAACAGTTGGGTTGAAGGAGTTAGGGCCAAAGATGATTTCTTCCAGCTGGGTAGTTGAAAATTGTCTCAATTTTTGTCCTAAAATTGGTGTAACTGATGAGGGGAAGAAGGGGAGTTGGCGATTTTGTTCAATTCTATTGAAGCTTCTAGATTGCAGTTTGATTCTGATTTGGGAGGCATTTCTGCCTATGTTCCTGCTCCCACAGGATTTAAGGAGCTCAAGGATTGTGAGAGGGGCGCATTGGTGGACCATGAAGCTTAACATTGTAGTATGGAATGTGAGAGGGTTGAATGCCCTCAAAAAAAAGGTTGTGTATTAGGGGCCTCTTGAAAGAGTGGAAAGTAGATATAGTTTGTTTGATTGAGACTAAGATGAAGGTTATCTCCCGAGAGGTGGTTCATAGTCTTTGGGGAGGTCAACATGTGGGTTGGAAGTTTAAAGGGTCTAATGGTTTGCCCCGGGTTGTTATTGATGTGGGATAGGAGGGTGGTGGAGTGTAAGGAGGAGTATGTGGGGCATTTCTCCTTGGCATGCTCTTTTCAAAATGTGGAGGATAACTGGGTGTAGGCATTTGGAGGGGTGTATGGTCTGAATGAGGGTGTGGAGAGAAGGGCCCTTTGGGAAGAGCTGGCTGGTTTGATGAATGTGTGGGAGGTTCCTTGGTGTCTTGGATGGGATTTTAATATTGTACAGTTTCCTAGTGAGCGTTCTAGTGTTTCTTATTATTCCTCTGGCATGATGGATTTCTCGAATTTCATCTCAGAGAACAACTTGGTGGACATTCCGATGATGGGGGGTCAATTTACTTGGTCTAATAACCAAGAAAATGAGAGCTGGTCTAGAATTGACCAATTCTTGCTATCCTCGAATTGGGAAGATCACTACCCTGCATTGTCACAAAGAAAACTTCAACGCCTGCCCTCCGATCACTTCTCTTTATTATTGGACTGTGGGGCTCCTTGCGGAGATAATAAGTGTTTTAAATTTGAAAATATGTGGCTTAAAGCTGAAGGTTTTGTTGACAAGGTTAGTTCTTGGTGGGGGTCTTATTCGTTTGAGGGTTTACCTAGTTTTGTGTTAGCTAAGAAATTGAAATCCCTTAAATTGGATTTGAAAAAGTGGAATGAGGAGGTGTTTGGGGACATTGGGAGGAAGAAGAAGTTGTTGGGAGGTATTCAGGAGTTGGATGAGTTGGCAGAGGTGAGAGGCTTAGCTCAGGAGGAGAAGGTTCGAAAGGTGGATATGGTGAAAGATCTGGAGAATACCTTGTTGTGTTAAGAAATTCATTGGCGCCAAAAATCGAGAGCTTTGTGGCTTAAGGAGGGGGACCGAAATACTCGTTTCTTTCATAAGATGGCTAACTCTCATCGCAGGTATAATCATGCGGAAGTGCTTCGTATTAATGGCGTATTATCCGATGATCCAATTGAGGTAAAAGATTACATTGTGCAATATTATCAAAGCTTATACTCGGAACAAAGTACTTGACGACCTAGAATGGATAACCAGCCTTTTTTGTCCATTGATGAGGAGGATAATAGGTGGTTAGAAAGAGATTTTGAGGAAAATGAGGTATGGGAGGTGGTTAAAGGCATGGATGGTGATAAGGCTCCGGGTCCAGATGGCTTCTCCATGGCTTTTTTTCAAGCCTGTTGGGGTGTTGTTAAACATGATGTTATGGGGGTTTTTGCTGAGTTCCATCGTAGACGCTAGTTGGTGAAGAGCTTGAATGCAACTTTTATTTCCTTGATTCCGAAAAAGGCAGATGCGGTGGAGATGAAGGACTTTCGGCCCATTAGCTTGGTGGGAGGGGTGTACAAAATTGTTTCTAAGGTTCTTGCCAATAGGATGAGAATTGTGTTGGGTAAGGTCATATCCTGCTCTCAAAATGCTTTTATCGGGGGTCATCAAATCCTAGACTCTGTTCTCATTGCAAATGAATGTGTGGATAGTCGCATGAAGTCAGGGGTGCCAGGTGTTCTTTGCAAATTGGACTTGGAAAAGGCTTACGACCATGTGAATTGGGACTTTGTTTTGTATTTGCCGCATAGGTGTGGCTTTGGCGAGAGGTGGAGGGCTTGGATAGAGTGGTGTATTACGTCGGTAAGATTTTCTATCTTGTGAATGGTTCTCCGGAAGGCTTCTTTAACAGCTTAAGGGGAATTCGGCAAGGGGATCCTCTTTCTCCGTTACTTTTTGTGCTTGTTATAGAGGCATCGAGTAAGATGGTGAATGCGACGGTTGACCAAGGCCTTTTGACTAACTTCTCAGTGGGAAATAGGGTATTATCGGAGTTGGTGGTTTCTCACTCTTTATTTGCTGATGATACTCTGATTTTTTGTGAAGCATCTATCGAGCAAATCCGGTATGTGCGTCTCATTCTCTTATGTTTTGAAGCTGTTTTGGGTTTGAGAGTGAATCTTGGAAAGTCTAAAATTGTGGCTATTGGTGAAGTGGAGAACATTAGGGTTTTAGCTAATATCCTTGGGTGTAGTGTTGCCTATTTGCCAATGAAGTATTTGGGTCTCCCTCTTGGGGCGGCGTATAAGGATACGGTTATGTAGAATGATGTGATCGAAAAGATGGAGCGTCGGATGGCAAGTTGGAAGAGAATGTATCTCTCTAAAGGAGGTCGTTTAACTCTCATTAAGAGTACGCTGACTAATCTTCCGACTTACTTTTTGTCTCTGTTTCCGATTCCTATGAGTGTAGCTAAAAGGCTTGAGAAAGTCCAAAGAGATTTCTTATGGAGAGGGATGGGAGACGAGTCTAAGCTACATCTTATAAATTGGAATCAAGTATGTCGTCCCCTACGATACGGTGGGCTTGGCATTCAAAAGTTGCATCAGTTTAATCAAACTCTCTTGGGTAAATGGCTTTAGAGATATGCGAATGAGGGTGAGACTCGTTGGTATAAGATTATCAAAGCTAAGTATGAAGACCAGGATGGTGGGTGGTGCACGAAGGAGGTTTCGGCTTCCCATGGTTTGGGCTTATGGAAGCATATTCGACAAGGTTGGAACTTTTTTGCCAAAGGTATACAGTTTGAGGTGGGGGTGGGTTCGAAAGTTCGTTTCTGGCATGATATTTGGTGTGGGGAAACCTCTTTGAAGCATGCCTTCCCGTCCTTGTTCAGTATCGCTAGACATAAAGAAGCTTGGGTGAAGGATAACTTTATTTGGAGGAATGGGGCTGTCGAGTGGAATGTCATCTTTGTGCGGCCCGTACAGGATTGGGAGATGGATTTGATTTCTCCTTTCTTTGATCGGTTGTACTCTTGCAAGATATCCATAGGTACTATGGATCGAATTCCCTAGTCATCGTCTAAGAAGGGCAAGTTTGAGGTTAAGTCGCTCTTCAAGGCCTTGTCCAATTTTGACCATGAGGTGTTTCTTTGGAAGAGTATTTGGCGTACTAAGATGCCTTTGCGAGTGGCTTTTTTTGGGTGGACCGCGGCCCTAGGCAAAATTTTGACTCACAACACTCTGCAGAAGAGGAACCTAGTGGTAGTGGAGTAGTGTTGTATGTGCTAGAAGAATAGAGAGTCAGTCGATCATTTTCTTCTCTACTATGAGATCGCAAGTGTTCTTTGGCATACTATTTTTGATCGGTTTGGGTTGCATTGGGTCATGCCTTGCAGGGTGAGGGACTTATTCGATTGCTGGTGGTCGGGAGGTCGTTTACAAAGCGTGGTAGTGTGGAAGATGATCCCTCTATCTTATGTGGTGTATTTGGAATGAAAGAAATGCTAGATGTTTTGAGAATTCTACTAGAACTATAGAGGAATTGACTCATCTTTTCTTCTTTATTTTGTACTCTTGGACGGCCGCTTGGCTAGCTCCTATAGGGATTAGTTTCACTGATTTCCTATTTCACTTATCTCCCTCTTAGGCGCTTTCTTTTTATACTTCATGTGTATGTGGGTTGCGCCCCTCTGCGCTTTTGATATATATCATTATTACTTATCAAAAAAAAGATAACATTTCAGTGATAATTTGGTTTCTTAAAGCTATTCATGTGGCTGTATCTATTGGTCTGATGACATTATTGGCTATAACACTTGGTTTTGACTATTGCCACAGTAATGGGCTTTTTCTCCCACTATTTAAATCATACTTTAACTCCTTGGGTTATTCATTTTGCTTTCAATTATGTCCTTTCATCTAACTTTTGCTTTGCTTTTAGCAGGGAAGTCACCCTCCTTCAAATAACGAGAGACCTGTACCATCTGGTAAATTCTTTTTTACCTTGATATTTTTCTAAGTTTGGTTATCATTCGTTACTTGTAAGATAGTTAGCATGCATAATTTTGTAGTTTGGTATACTCTAATTCAAATGGCACTTCCTTCTCTTTTAAGAGTGGGGTGGGGGGAGAATTCATGGGTTCAAGTTCTACTGTGTGTGTAATTTACCATTAAAAAAGGAGTGTAATTTTGTTGTATCTCTATATCTAATTCTTTAGAGAATTTCTTCATCTTTCTACTTTTGCTTGGGATTTCTTTCTTTGTTAATAAGATATTCATTTTTTTTAATAAGAAAACCATCTAGCCAATGTTAATAAGATAGATATTCATATCAATAATAAGAAGAAAAAAACCTCATGTTTGATCAGGAAAACCGATGGTATGGTAATTATATTGGTGCAAGAATAGTACTTTTGGTTTGGGATAGTATAGGTAAATAATCACTGTTTATGGTGACCTATGCTGCAAAATCTGATTTTGAGAGTGTGACATGTTATGTGCATGTGCTTATCATGCATGCTAGCATATAATAATCTTCTGATGGAGTATATGTGCATTATACTCCATATATTCATATGGAGTAAGCCACGTGCATAACTGATGGAAGATAAGAAGGAAGAATTCTTGTTATTTCTCAATTCCTCAATGATACATCTACACTTGTTTATACAGAGAAGCCACACACACTAATGTGGAATTACAATAAATGAGAATGTGTATGGAAAGGAAATCAAATCATATTAGCTACGTATCTTCAACAATAACAAATTTCAATGTATTTTTGTAACGGCCAATTTTATTTTCTCACCCTAAATGATGAGGTCAGTTGCAGTGTCTCCCCAACTCTAAATTTGAGCAGTCTGCCTCCTATAGTTTTGTGTTAGTTGCAATGTCACTTTACCGTTAAAGTATCTCCAATTTTGTTATACTTAAATCATTAATTTCATGTGCTTATCCAGTGATAAAGAAAACCAAAAAGGAAAAAATGAGAGAAAAATAAAAGAAATGAAAGAACCCTTTAGTTATATATTTTCATCAACCAACTGTAAATAAACAAACGAAGGATAGTCTTTTATTTTATTTTTATTTTTTTTCCTTCATGATTCATGTGATAAGCATATGGAAATTAAGATTACATGCGACAAGAATTGGATAAATATTAACGACTGGGGAACATTGTAACTAATGCCATTATTTAGGGGTTGACTGCTTAACTTTAAAGTTTAGAGAGGATGTTGCAGATGACCCTTCGAGCCAACATTGGTTTGGGGTGGCTCTTAGGTTATCTTGCCAACTAATTATAAGATGAAAATAGAAGCTACAAGAAACAATTGAGATGTGGCTTGATTCAATCCTACACGAGACAAAGGGGATGTGCTTTGGATGTGTAGATACCGTTTTGACTGCATCAGCATTTTAGCGTGGCAAAAGTTATGTTCCCTTCATTGTTAATGTTGTCAATAGCTTGCTTTTTGGTATTCAAAATGTATTAGTTGAATTTTGGTACCAGATAACCTTTTCTACCTTTCATAATTTGCGGAAGGATAAGTGATAAAAAGTTTCAAATATCTTATAAAGAAAAAATATTTTTATTTATTAGTCGGATGGAGGATATGTTTCTGTGAAATCCACAGAAGTTGCTGAAATTTTCTGAAACTGATAAGCATTTTTATGTTGTGTACATATGGATGTTTATGAAATTTTCTGCATCAGCATTTTAGACTTGCTCATTGTAGTTGCTATGGTCATTGATCACATGAGCAGTAATATACTAGTGCAATGTAGGAGGTTACAATGCCACGAAGAATTGGGGAATCAAATCAATATTTGGCAGCAGGGTATCATCTGGAGAGAGTCAAGCTAGCAGATCTCTTAGTGAAACTGTTTCATTCATGGAGCAGAAACCCTCTACAATCCAGTTGAGTGAGGTAATAGTGTGGTTCACAGATGTTTATTTATGAATCAGTAATTTGTTATTTATTATCTATTTCCTCATTTTCCAATTTTTGTCATTCTCTTCCCTCTGCCACTGATTCCAGCCCCCATCCACCTTAAGACCACTTGAAGTGACTGAGCATGATGAAGTTATAATAATTGCAACGAAATTACTCTTGCGGTCTTACTATGACATTGTCAGAAAGAACATTCAAGACTTAGTTCCAAAAGCTATAATGCACTTTCTGGTAAGGCCTCTGCCCTCTTTGTCCTTGTCCTTTTGTTCTGCTTTATATTTGGGTTATTTCCTTGATCCTTTCTTTTTGACACCTGGTCCAGTCCCTTTAAATGTTTATGTTGTTGTTAATGTCCTCTAGGTGAATCATACAAAAAGGAACCTTCATAGTGCCTTTATAAAAAAACTGTACAGGTATGTGTTTAACTGAGGGAGACTTGGGTCTTTTGTTTATTTCTTCATTTTATTATTATCTTGTTGTTGGTCCTATTGGATTTGAATTCTTAAAATTTTCTATATTTTGTTGGGCTTAAAATTTTAACCTTTTATTATCTAAAAAAAAAAAAAAAATCAGAACTTTAATTCATGAAATTATCCTAGAAATAATGACAAAATATCTAGTATGTTTGATAAGCGATCTACTTTTCTGTTTGTTCAGCTAACTGTTGCACTGTATTTTGATTAGCATGCATTGTTGTAGATCCCACTTTGTGCAATAAATATATGCATAAATGATCCATTGTGTTCCAAGAAGATAGCCAGTCTTTCGATTAGTTCCTTATTACTTGATTGTTATGACTAGTTCTTTTTAAGTATAAGCACTTGAAATAGTTCTTAAAAGTAGGTCTCTTGAAATGTGAGATATTAAAGTTCATGAAACATTTGAGATCATATATCAATTGAGATTGTTATATAGACTCTGGTTTTCATTATGGTAGCGTTATAGTAATCGAAACTTCTAGTCATAAGAAAATTCAGCGGTGTTGGGACTTCGAAGATATGAGAACCAGTCAATAATAGCCTAAATTGTGTAAGCACTCTTGACACATGAAAGAAACTGTACTTGTGAGGACTACCTATCCTCCAGAATCCCCGGATTCATCTTATTTTTAGGCTTGCTAATCATGAAACAATGGATTGTTTTGAAACTGAACATCTTTGACTTTTGTGCTACTTTATTAGAACATCATTTAGAATCATTGAATATAAGTGTTGAGAGCAAACTTTGAGCATATATTTACTGGTAATCATGCAGAGAGAACCTCTTTGAAGAGCTATTTCAGGAGCCTGACGAGGTTGTTATAAAAAGAAAACAGACCCATCAACTATACGATGTTTTGCAAAATGCTATTCAGGTAGCCAGCGTTTTTAATAGTACGAATATTAATTGTAACTTGGGTCTCCCTTTAGCTTATGTTTTAATGGGCCCAATTCCCAGAAAGAAAGTTTTCAGTTATATCATGGAAACCTAATCAACATAACTGATCTGAAACAGCTTCAGTTGGTTGTATAGGTTCCATCTTCTCTCTTCATGTCCTTCACAGAATGACTCCTTTTGAATCATATTTAGCCTTACCATATGAACTTTGGTTACTTCTGTTGGACATTATGGGTTTTGTTATTTCTCGTCGAGTAATGCTATTTATACGACTGTCATACATTTAAAATGATGTGGTAGTAAAAATTAACATTTGAATCAACAAGGGCTTGTCAAAAGAAAAATCAAGAATTAATTTTCACTACCACGTCATCCCAATCATATAGCAGTCTATTAAATAATATTTCTTTTTCTCATCCTGTTGAAAAGCTTGAACTATCTCTTGTTATTTGCAGATACTCGAGGAGGTTGAATCCGATGTTTTGCCCCAAAGTTCAAACTTAAGATTGGGTGCTGATACTACAAATGGATTGCCAAAAACCCCCGAATTTTCTTCATCCTCTCTACGCTTAACAAATTATAGTGCTAGCAGGTCATCCTACTTACCATCATTTACTGGTTCTAGTTCTCGTAGGTTGTTTCATTCAGAAGAGCACTCAAATGGACTGTAACTATCGGATGGTAGTGCTGGATCCTTAATACTACACGAATTACTATCCTTAATACTACACGATACAAACACACCTATGTCAGCTTGTATAGTGCTTTGATTTCTTGTATTGAAATTCAGCTAGTGCCCCGAGTTTACTGCTTCAATATTCTTTTGGTTATATTCGAAATTTCTTTGGGGCCAATTACATAATAAAAAAATATATTCTTTGGTTGTATGAATGAAGGAGTTAATTGTTTGATGAGCAAATGATGTAAATCTCTTATCATTACTTTTGTTTTATTTTGAGAACCTCTCTTTCAATTGGAAGTCTTAGGCTATGTTTGTTAAAATATTTGTCTTATGCCTTTTGTTTTCTGTTATCAAAATAATAATATTAATAAACAACTTCAAATACAAAACACAACATTTTATTTTATTTTTTATTTTTATAAATATGTATTCTTCCAATGTTGAAATATTTTAACAAAATAGGTGTTTCACTTTTGTAGAAGTCAGAGTTAACTTATTATTTAAAAAATAAAAGAGAGTAGGTTAGCCTCAATGGTTGTGTGGCCACCCTAAGTGGAGATTGGTCAGGTGGACTCACAGCCACACTTCCCAATTTTTCTCCTTTTTTTTTTTTTTTTTTTTTTTTTTTCTTTTTTTTTAGAAGTAGGGTTTTACATTTGTTTGGGTTTTCCAAAATAAGCAAGTGCACTCATTGAAAATATTTTCTCAAACGTGGACTATACTATAAAACATCTCTGAAAAAGCAGTTTTTACATTTATATCATATTGAATATTTTTTCAAGCTAAAAAAAAAAAAAAATTATCTTCCAAATATATATATATATATATATATATCTTTTAAGTAATGCTACAAGTCTTTCAAGTCTCTTCAAGAATGGTGTGACTATTTAAATTATCATTAAGCTTGTGATTAATCATTATTAGATTTTGATCAAATAGTTAATAGCAAAACAGGAGGAAAAAGAGGACAAACATGAGCAACTTGGTAGCGCATAGAGGAGAAACAGAATTTCTATGGAACCCAAATTGGAGAATTTTGGGCACCTGTGCAATAAAAATCTTGATAGTAGAATAAACTCCAACACCATAATCTATATTTGAGTACCATATTATCCCTTCCAAGCAACCTTGTAATCCTATGGTCTTTTACAATCTCCTATGCGTCCTTATGAAGTTTGTTGTGTTCAATGCAACGGCGGCTGAGCATCCATAGGCTCCAGCAGAGCATACGGTTGCCGATACCAAAAGAATGGCCTTCCACTGCCTTCCAGACACTAGAATTGCCAATGCGGCCAGTGCAAGAGCCATAGCAGAAAGGGCATTTTTCCAGGCTTGGAAAGCTTTAACGATACTTCTGCATGCCTTGCAATGTATTACATGCCGAAAATACCGGTTGGCCAAGTTTGGAGCATGCATTGTTCCAATCCCTCCCTTAGCCGGTAAAGATGCAGAAATTCCGGCAACCAGTCCGGCTGGTGCATGTTCAACCACAGCAGGCTCTTTAGGCAATGAAATAGTGCTGTGCCCAAAATGATAAGGCATCCCATGCCCTACTTTGTCCATCCACCTCCGGTATTCAGCTACCCATGTATCAGAGGATTTTAGATTAAGGTACAGCTCCTTTGTGGGAACTTTTTCCTTTATTAGAATCTCATTTTGGGACGACAGGAAACCCATATCTTGCTCAAACACCTTGCCTGCATTTTGATGGAAATACCACTGCGGGAACAATTTGGCCAATGGGGATCTTTTTGTTCCTCCAAACCTTACAATAAGCATGGATTTACCTTGTCCGGTCGGTCTACAAAGGAACAGGCCTGTGAAGTAGTGCTTCTCCCCCTTCTCATCCACAATCTCCCGGTTATTCTGAAGAACACAAGGGGCTTCAAGCCGTAAGAAGTTTTTCGGGGGTTCATCTGTTGCCTTTCCCCACCAGCCAGCAAATCCTCGATCTGTACGTTCGGTCACCTCGAAACGCAGTGGTTGAGCATCTTCCCTTTTTGCACTCCAGTCTGTTCTATCATGCGAAATTGGGACGTGGGCTGGATCCATGAGGTTCTCAAGTAGTATGGAGTGATCATATGGAAGCTCATGGGTGGTTGAAATATCCCGAAAACCTGGCCTGGCAAAATTCTCAAACCAAGGTAGTTTATCAAGGTTTGGTGGTGTCTTCTGACACATCCATACCCATATAACTCCTTGGGAGTCCCTCACCTCATACGTTCTCAGGCAAGCTGATCGAGGAATTTTGGCATCAGCTGGAAGCTGTAGCGAAGAAATTCGACATCATTAGTCAGACGGAAAATGCTTGAGGTACTACTACTTTAACTATAACCTTTGACAAGCTCACGTGACAATTCACATTCTATGGACGTGGGTGCCACATGAACTATCATGTGGCAATCCACATTTTAGGAGTTAACGTAACAAGTGTTATGCAGACTATCATATAGATTATTGCATCAATTTGTAAAGGACTTGTAGTCAAAGCTATAGTATAATTCTAGAAGTAAATGAGGCATTTCTTGTATCAAAAAAATTGTGAACAAGGTAAACTAAGACATACCTGAGGTATCTTAACACATTTACCTTCTTCAAATTGCCAGCCATGGTACAGACATTCTAGTCTTCCATCAATCAACTGGCCTTCAGAAAGTTTTGCTAACCTAAATGAAGCAGTGAAAAGATTAAGGTTTTGTTCATTGTGGAGTTCAAACTTCAAAAGTTATATATCGTATTTTTTTTTACAAGTAATTAAAATATCATTAAAAAGCGAAAAGTACAATCCAGATCCAATGAGATATGCAAGAAAGACACCTAACTAGGAGGCGAAAAAAGAAAAAAAAAAAAAATCAATATATATCGCATTAATATGCATGTTATCAACCATTTGGCACACTGTTTATTAGTGCTTACAACTAGGCTGAGTAAGATTACCTCGTATTCAAATGCAAACTCCCCAGAAACTATATATAGGTTCATCATAAACATGACATCGTAAAAACCTTATACCAAAGATACAAAATGCAGGAAAACATAGTATCAATTTATTCTAAGATGTAATGACTCAGGAAAAGTGTAAACTACATTTGCATTCTCAGTCCAAAATAACTACTCAAGTTGCAGTTGGAGCACGTTAAAATCACTTATAAAGTTTAGATTCATCTAGCAAGGAGTCCATATTAGACTTAGCACTGATGAACTCCTTTATAATCCATCCACTTTGTTGGGTGAGAAACACCAACAGAGTGAAAAAAGAGAGTAAATTAATATACATAGTAGAACACCACTTCTAGCCCAAGAGCCTAAACTAATGAGCTTGGATTTACTTAGATATATTAACCACTCTTATTTCTTTATTCTTTCTCAACGTGAGACACAAACCTCATAAATGCATGCGCAACATACTCTATGTGTGCTAATCATCTTTCTAATCCGAGACCAAGGGGTTACAATCTCTCCCCTCCTAAATTCCAGACGTCTTCCTTGTTAGGGCCACGGTGTTCTACTATTGCATGGCGTTAAGCTAACATTTGTAACAGCCCAAAAAAAGTGCTAGATATCACTTTTGCTATCACTCCAAAAATGACTAATGACTAATCAAGTAGCAAAATCCAAGTTCAACCTCAATTTTGAGATCACACACAAACAAAGAAACTCCACACCATCACTCCTGGTATAGCATTAACAAACAACTCTAACATACAAAACACTCAAACACGTACATCACAACCTGTCAACCAAAAAGCAAAAAGCAGAAGGATTACCAAACGACCCGTACATGTCGGCACAGGACATGGTGATCCGATTACCTGTGGGGGCAGCGATCCTCGTAACAGCGAAGGTGGCCATTGCCGTCCCTATACAACACGACTTGCTTGTCAAACACGTTGAGACCCAGAGGTGCATCATCGGGCAGGTCCTGGGCCAGGTACAGCGGGTACCATTCTTGCGTCCAATCGTAGTCCGCTACGACCCTCTCACCTCGCCTTTCCTCTTCACTGGACGGACCCACAAGAACCTTGTGATCATCGCCCTCCCCCTCATCCTTCCCATCGAGCACCGGAGGCGCAGCTTTGACATCCGAGACGGCAGAGCACTTGGCGCTGCTTTTTCTTCGCCCGAGGGGTTGTGAAAGAGAAGCCAGCGGTGGTTTGTGGGTGGGTGTGGATAGAAAGAAAGAGAGTGAGGTGTTGTGGGTGGGAAATCTTAGCAACAAAGCCATGCTTGCTCGTCTAGTGTAGTGGGAGAAAGAGAGAAGTTACTATAGCTAGAGGAAATGCGCGAGAGAGAGGAAAAGCTGGGTGTTGCTTGCAAGAGAGTGGCACCATTCCTGGCCACACAACCATTGAATTGCGGTCCGTCAGAGATACTGAAAAGCAAGTGACTCACTCTTTTACACGTCAAGTTGTTAGGTTGTTTATAAGAAAATGCAAGGCTTTCTTTTAGTGTACTTTGACTTTAAGTGAATATTATTTTGTAAAAAAATAAAAAATTACTCTTATTTTTTTTTATTTGATTTTAAAAAATAATATTCACTAGGACCAAATGAATACCAATAAAATATTAGAAGAACACATAACATTTTTCTTTTATATATATATATATATATATATATATATGAGAGTGGAGGTAGGTGGCATTTCTCATTACATGTAAATAGTCGGTGGACCAATGCTATATACATTATACACACCACCATCTCATCATTATTTCATTATGCTAGCAATACTATTGTCACACATTGTTGAATTATGATTATTTTCAGTTTATCTGAATTAAAAAATACTCAGTTAGTTATATTTGAAAAGTATTTTTATCTTTCTTAAAAAGTAAAAAGATAAAAATATCTCTCAAAAAATAAACTAGAGAAGATTGCATTCCCACATTGTTAAAAGAAAATAAAAAAATTTAATGGTGAATTGACATGAGCTACACGATGGAATGACGTTAGTATTATATATAACATTACTCTTATCTATTTATTTAAAATAAATGTTATATATTTCCCACTTTTATTTTATTTTGCTAATATAATATTGAGCTTTTGTTAATAAAAAAATAATAATTAGGGTTTATTTCACCTTAACAAAGTCAAAAAA
Organism: Corylus avellana; assembly: GCF_965113065.1. NCBI lineage: Eukaryota > Viridiplantae > Streptophyta > Magnoliopsida > Fagales > Betulaceae > Corylus > Corylus avellana. The sequence continues at coordinate 1,441,719 of NC_142498.1, forward strand.
AAAATGATATATAACATTTTATTTTTATGATTATTATCTAATAATGGGTGTTATTTGAGATGGTCAGTATTAGTTGTTGTCATACGAATATGCTATATTTCTAAAAGTAGGAGAATACTAAGGTCGATACTTTGATATTAATGTTTATCCTCGTAGACTCTGGATTCAAAATAGGATGAGGATCCTCTAATTAGGCTGCTCTAGTTTTACCAAAATTTTGGCACTATATGAGAGGAGACTATAGGGTCTACTTGCCTTAAGTAGTCCCAAAATGTGAAATCAATCCTATTCAGAGAAGTGGATCTAACTCCTCTCTTAATCTGTTTAAATTTATAATAACAAAGAATTCCAATCCCATGCAATGAGTGGTTACAAATGAATCACGTCATCTTATAATAAAAAATAAAATAAAAACCAAGCAAAAGAAGTTAAGGCTTAATGGGATGGTTGGCCAAATTATCTCAAACAATTATTAGATTGAATTTCGAGTTATTCAAACAAATAATTATGAGAGATACTTTTATGAAACTCACTTATTAGAACGATTAAGCACTTGTTCAAACAAGTCTACCCATGTGAGCCCTTTTATAATTGCTTAGCTGAATTGCTAACGATTTGAACAAATAAGCCATAGAAATCTCATTCTAATTGGCCAAAACATAGGATTATTTTTTTTCTTCTCTTTCTTACTTTGCTTGGACTTATTTCCAGCCGTTCATTATAACAAACGACTGAAATTGAGGGAATTCAATCAGTAGATTGTAGTGTGGCACCCAACCCAAGGCCATCTCACTACGCCACTTGCTGCTATAAAGTTTAAACAGAAACTAAACTCATAATAAACGGCATGTCGTACTGATAATCAAAACCAAATCCTTTCCCTTCCTGGGAGAGGATTCACTTTTCCTTTCAAAATAGCAGAAAGAAAAGAAAAAATCTTCAAACTGGAAAATAGAGACAATCCCAAACCCAAAACACAGGTTTTTTATTAGCTGCTTAAACGTTAAACCCCCCCAAATCTCGTTTCCCTCCAAGATTGAATTACCACAACAATGAGAATCGCCATAGAAGGCTGTATGCATGGCGACCTTGACACCGTCTACAAAACCCTGCAGTTCGCAGAAAGGAAAAACGGCTTCAAAATCGACCTCCTCTTATGCTGCGGCGACTTTCAGGTTGGTTTTTTTTTTTTTTTTTTTTTTCACTGTTCAAGTTTCAAAATTTCTGCTTTTGAAAGCACTGAAATATGCTTTCAAAGATACCCAGTTGTTATTTTGTTGTTTTCAGCTACTTTCGTTGTTGAAGTCCTAAAATTTATGCTTTTGAAAGCACTAAACATTGCTTCCAAAAATACCCATTTGTATTTTGTGGTCGTTCTTGGATTTAGGCTGTGAGGAATGAGGAGGACCTGCAGAGCCTGAACGTGCCACCGAAGTACCGGTCCATGAACTCGTTCTGGAAGTACTATTCGGGCGAGGAGGTAGCTCCCTATCCGACTATCTTCATCGGCGGAAACCACGAAGCCTCCAATTACTCGTGGGAATTGTGAGTCAATTTTCAAGCTATGGTTTTAATAGTTGTGTGTGCTAGTATTAGCTTGTTTTAGCATAGTTGTTTTATTGTTGGAGATTTGGCACAGTGGTTTCAAAGCACTGATTTTGGATAATTTCTAATGACTTTTTCGTCAATCTAATGAAACCCAAGTGGTGGTTCAATTTTGACGACTCTTGATGGTGCTTCTTGGAACCCAGGTTGGCAATTATGGTGATTCAATGAAATGGGCTTTGTTGTATTAGTTTCGTGTTCATTTTAATTGATTTAGCATAAATTAGAACTTTTCAGAAGTATTCTACATATGTTTGATTTTAATGGAGGTTTCCGGTTTTTGTATAGCTACAATAAAATGGACCCTGCCAATTATATAAGGGTTTATGTTGGATGTTTTCCCTAGGTACTATGGAGGATGGGCGGCGCCTAATATATACTTTTTGGGGTTTGCCGGGGTGGTCAAGTTCGGGAACATTCGTATTGGTGGACTTTCTGGAATTTACAATTCACGTGATTATCATTTAGGTTGGTTGACTGTTATTTGCCTGTTGCTTAAACCATTATGTAGTTTTGAAGTGGCACTTATTGCTGGTGTTAATGGTCCTTATGTGGGTCATGTTGTATTGTGTTTGCTATCATCTTTTTGGTCATAACTTCTGGCTTTGAGTTGAAAAATCTTCTTGAGAACCAGCTCATTATAGTTTGCATACTCTGCTTGTCATTAATTGATAAAACTATAGGTAGTGTATGTGGCAAATATCCTAAACCATTGTTCTTTGTGGCAATTATTCAATGGTATCAAACAAAATAGATTTTTTCTCTAAGCAGGTCATTACGAGAGGCCTCCTTATAATGAGAAGACTATAAGGTCTGTGTATCATGTTCGTGAATATGACGTCCACAAACTCATGCAAGTTGAGGAACCAATTGATATTTTTCTTTCACATGATTGGCCTGTTGGCATCACTGATTATGGGAAATGGGAGGAACTTGTTCGGCGCAAACCATATTTTGAGAAGGAGGTAATTCTAGGCGTGTTAAAATAATGTCTATATTGTATGTGTTTTATGGATTTAATAGAATAGGCCTCAAGCTGCTTAATTTTTTAAGTTACTTCTCTGCAGAGTTGCTAATACCTTTAATAATTTAAAGCTAAAATCTAAGGCCAATGTCCTTGAGAGAGACTATTTTAAAATATAAGGACACTTGCTGCTAAAGGAATCTAAAAAAGAGTACAAAACAAATGCAGTTGTGCTTATCTTTCAAAATTAAATGAGCAATGGAATAACTCCTTTCGAAATGAGGAAAAGGAGTGAAGTCGTTGATAGAAACATTGAATCAAAACCTCAAAAAACATTTCAAAATTATTTATTTGAATTTGGACATTATTAATTGGAATAAAGTGATAAAAGATACGGATATACATATGATACGGGAATTCATGGACAGTAACAATCATAAACAAAGATAAGTTTTTCAATTTATAATTAAATTGTGATTAAAGTTGAGAGAAAACATAGATGTTTCTCTTGCATATTTCTTTTCTTCATCTAGGCTACTTCTTCTCTCCACTGTTACTATTCTGGGTGTATTTTTCACATCTCATAAAAAGCCCTTTTTAACTGCCTAATTGTAACTCTAAGAATGACCTTTTATACATTTATAAACTCTAAATTTCCATATTTCTCCTCATCTCTAGTGACCGAGTAAGACATTGGAGGCAACAATAAAATCCTTATCTTTGTTTTTGTTGAAAAATTCGTGCAACTTGTATCCTAATTAGTTCTTTAACATATTACTTATATTATAATCATGGTCTCTGCTACAATCTCAAACCATTAAAGCATAATTTTCCAAATCCAGCTCAAAAAACAAGTGGAAATAGGAACTTATAATGTTCTGAAAAATCTTTAGGTTTCTTGTTCATCTTTACTTTTTGATTAACTGGCTAGTTTCTGTAACATCTACCACAGAATAACGTTGTCTTGATAAAAATGAAGAATTTTTATGATTGCGTATGTGGTTGAAAAATGATTTCCAGATTCAGGAGAGGACTCTTGGAAGTGTAGCTGCTGCTCAACTTCTGGAAAACTTGAAACCACCCTATTGGTTTTCAGCTCACCTTCACTGCAAATTTTCTGCTCTTGTTCAGCACAAGGAAGGCACACTGACAAAATTTCTTGCACTCGATAAGTGTCTTCCTGGGCGCCCATTCTTACAGGTACATAATGTGATGATTGTTATCTAAAGGGCCTTTCTTTTAGTCAATGCTGGAAGCTAAAAATCGTGTCATTTACTGGGCTGTTAGATACTTGAAATTGAATCGGAGCCAGGACCACATGTGATCCAGTATGATGAAGAGTGGCTAGCAATAACACGGAGGTTCAACTCTATCTTTCCTCTGACCAGAAGAAATGCAACTTTTGGGTTTGTATTCTATACACTTTTGAAAATGCTACATATGACATTTTTGATTACTCTGTCACTCTTCCCTCCCCCCTTTATCATTTTGGGTCCTCTCATCATGCAAGAAGGTCTGTTTTACACAGGAGTGTAGATCTTGAAACTGAAGATTGTCGTCAATGGGTTAGAAGCAGGCTACAAGCAAGAGGGACCAAGCCTTTTGAATTTGTTCAAACAGTTCCATGTTACAATCCCTCTCAATCTGGGTCCAAGGGTTCCTTTTCTGGTATAATTATGGAATTATTTTATCATTCTGAATGTTAATTTCATTTTGCATTTTGAAATCTTGGATAACAGGCCTTTACTGTACATTCCTCTTATGCGGTCCCCGGCAGAAACATAGTTACTTCTTGTGTTGCAAATGCACTGAGGGTGTCTGAGCACAATCTGATGATTTCTATTTGCTGACTTTTGAATAATTTTTTTTTTTTTGATAAGTAACTTTTGAATAAAAAAAATTAACAAGACCAAAGAAGCTTTATACCCCAAAAGTAACTGATGAGTGGTTTCTTCAGATGAATCCAATTTGAAAAGGATTTTTTTGAGTGAGACATGGAGGCTGGAGGTGTGAAAGAGTTTCTTTTGTGTGTGTGTGTTAAGGGAGGGTGTGGGGGTTGGTTGGGTTTTGGGGTTTGGGTAGTGTTATGTATGCTCATATCTCATACTTATTGAGGGTCCTTGCAAGCTGTATTTTTTTTATAGCTTTGAATGCTCTCTGACCTGTGGGTTGTTATGTTGTGTTGTCTAATATAGTCCAGCTAGTCTATATTATTTTCCACAAGCATATATTATTAAGAAGAATAACAAGATGGTCGAGAATTTATACATAAATCTATGTAATTACATATGTGATTGTCATCTTCTTCTTTTTTTCCTTTGTAGTGGGAGGGGGCGCTTTGCATGGTGTCCCGAGGATCTAGTTAGAGGCAAAGCCCCAGATACCCCTGCTATCAATTTTTTTTTTTTTTGGTGTAGTGAGCAATTTGATGAATTTCTATTTAGTGGTTTTGCCAATGGTTTGCTATTTGACGGTTCTTGTTGCAACTTTCATGAGTTCTGGTCACTCTTTCAGTCATTATTACTGATTTGGAGTGCTAAAAGATGTCTTATTCTCTTTTTCTGTTTGCTTTGAGATAAACTAATTGTGGTAATACTAATGTCTACCCTTTTCAATTCTTTGCAGGATACCCTCGGAATCCTCAAACAGAATCTTTCTTGCAGTTTCTAGGACTTCCATATCTTCTTGATTGCATGTCAGAACCCAAGGACCTATCCTATAGTCCTGCTTCCTCGAATCAAAGAGGTAATCAATCATTCTCTGTACATGCCAGTGGAAATTAACCAGCCCCTTTTACACGGACTATAATTGACTTTGGAAAAGACAAGTTTTCAGACCAGTGAAATCTAAGAAGAGAATTTGAATTACATCTGCTCATTTGTGCTCCTCTGCAGTCTAGTCAATATCAAGTCTTATTTTTATATTCCTTTGCACTAGTATGCTGCTGTTTTGTTTTTATTTTGAGTTTTCTTAGTTTTGAAGTCAAGTGTACTTAGATGAGGGATTTTGAAGAGGAATTTCACTTAAAAGTTGTAATTTGGGAATTTCCAATGTTGATTCCTGTCGTTTGGGTTAATAAGAGAGTCATTTCAAATTATTATACTTGAGCATTTCTTCTCGTGAATACTTTTCTTTTATCCTTTTTTCATTTTTTTTCTCAATTGTCTTGAAAACTATCTAAACTACATCTGATATGAAACCATTCATTTAAACTTGTAAAGAACTCCCAAGCCTGTGATACAAGAATTTCTGCATAACCTTTGATTCTGCCTCATACTGTTTTTATTCTGGTCTTCTTTTCAAGAATTTTATGCAACAATATTTTTGCATAGTGCATTTAAAGGCTTTTCATGTTAGATCTAGTGCCTTATTGTGGGTCATGTTTACAAGACTTGCCCAAACTGCTTACCCTCATCTTCTGTGGAAGTTCTTTCACGAATGGCAGTGCTTAAAGTTGGAACAAAGTTTTTTTTTTTGTTTTTTGATGAGTAAAAAAAAAAAAAAGCCCATCCATAATTTCTTCTCCTCCACTCACCTGAAATTGTGAGGGTTCTATGAGTTGATAGTGGAAAATTCTTTTGAGTCAGTCATCTCCTCATGTGCCGTGTCTAAGAAATAAGCATTTATTGTATTATGTGACACCTTCATAATTTTCATACAAGACACTGGTGCCATAACTGCTCGGTAGAACGTAAATTGTGGCCTATTTTTGTTGACAGTCAATGCCTATATTCCGAAGACAGTAATACCAATAACAAAAGGAACTAAAAGGCATTGATAGGCCAACTCCTAGACTGGAATTAGGTCCAGCATAGCAATAGCAATAACAATAACAAAAGGAACTGAAAGGCATTGATAGGAATTAAACAATTATATTCTAGCCATCAACCAAGAAGGAATTAAACAACTAGAATCATATCCTATTTTAGATTTTCTTGTGAATTTAATCTTTTTTGGTATCTAAAGTTCTTGTTCTCCCTGTGTCTTCTTTTATTTCTTATTCTTAAGGCATGGTTCCTAAAGATTATGCATCAAAACAAAAATAAAGAAAAAGGGTAAAGTTCCTAAAATCAATTACTGCTACTTGTGCAGGTTCTTTTGATGATGACAGTGAAGCCATTCCCATTGATGATGTGGATGAATTGGAAGAACTTGCAGAAGATGATGATGAGGAAACCTGATCAAGAAAAATTTTGAAGCTTGCATGTGGGTGTTTTTTTCTCCCATCATCTTCATCATCACCACCATCTCTATGCTGTTAGGTTATACCTTCTGTGAGATTGGATGAGTTCTGCCTGTAATTGCTTTTAGGCAGATATGTTGACTCACTGTTTGAGTTGTACGGCATTTCTATTAGAATTCAATTGGAAGGTGGTCCAACCTCTTGATAGAGAGCATTGTTTGTTCCCATTGTAACCTAATAGGCTTAGTAGGTGACAAACTTATGGTGTGTACCACAATGCATTAAAGGTTTTTATGACTTTTCAATTGTAATGATCTATTTATTGGTCACATTTCGTATGTGGAAAGCAAGTTGAGGAGTGAGGACTATAATGGAAGTACAAGGAGTTGCATCTACTTCAGTAATTTAGAAAAATAGTTGGTAAGCTGTTTCAGTGCTCGTCAAATTTGGGAAACACTTTTCACTTGCCAAACATAAATACACAGTTTTTTTAATCTCTAACATTCTCTCTCCTCCCAATAGAGAAAAAGAAATTATCGAGAAATAATGTTTAAATGGAATAGTGAAAGTAGATTGCTAAAATAGAGGATTTGATATAAGTGTTTTGAAAAAATTGGTAGTTTTTGATCGAGTTATCTCTTCATTGACATAATAATCAAATGGGGCAAATTGCATCCTCAATACAATGCCAAAGACATAAGTTGGTAGTTAAAATAGAAAGAAAAAAAGTGATATTTAGCTAAAATAAAGAGTAGATTTGCTGAATTGAATGTAAATGCTAAGATTGCAAGTTGTATTAATGAGTGTACATAATTGCATCTCACGTGTAAGGTAGAATCAGCTGGAGAAAGGGCCTAAGATTGTTGGATCTGTGTATACTCTCTCCACTCAATGTTGCCTTTTTTTTTTTTTTTTTAATCATCTTCTAATCAAATCTTGGTTTAAAATCATTATGGAAACTTGGAGAGGACATAATTTTCCTCTAAATTTGGTTAAAAAAATTCCTCAAGTCCAATATAGTAAATTGACACATGCCCAAAATGCAAGTGATTCCTCCAACCTAGACCATGTGAATCACATGCATTTTAGACATATATCAATTTAATATATTGGATTAAAGTAAATGCGTTCAACCCAATTTGAAGGAAAACTTTCATTTTGGCAAAACTTTTTAGATAGTGCTTTTTGTTTTTTTGGTAATGATATAACATAAAGGTAAAAGTAATTTTGAGTTGTTTGTTAATGTTTTTACTCTTTTACTAAAAACCAAAAGCTACCCCATTGTCAAACGAGCCTTTTTGTTCTTCTGTAAATCACCGTAGTTGACTAAACTCTATTAGGTTTCAGCAGATTATAGGTGATTATGGATGTAAAACTTGACTTGAACTAATTGCAATGATTTTGTTGAAGCATAATATAATTTGGTCAATAGTAATTGATGTCAATGATGTTTCTTCTAAACGTTTTACTTTCATCTGGTACATGCTCACAAATACCAACCCAAACTGGCCTGGTATATGGGGAACATCTAAACAGAAAAACACAAGTTGAAGCACCCATTCAATCAGAAGTGAGCTGAATTGGACCATCTCCATCAGTCCCCCACATATTACTAAACTTGGGACCAGAAGGGTGGTCCGTAGGATGTACGAGGTGATGAACTTATTAAATTATCTGTTGTCTTAAAGTTTAAGCTAATAAAATTCTAACATTTTTCCACTCGTGCTGTCGTGCACCCTCAAACTTCAATTCAAAAAGTGAAGCCTAATAAAAGAATATTTAATTGAAATGGGCTGTAAATTGCGGAGTCGGGGTTCAAATGTAAGACCTCTACTCTATACTATGGTAAATCACCACTTATCCAGAAACACAGAACTTGTATTAACCACGTCAGCATGTTAAAGCTGCTTGGTGTTGTACAGTTTTTATATTTATTTAATTGCCTACGTGGCAGGTTGACGTGTATCTCAATTCATGTGTCACGTTTTCATTGGTCTGACATAAACAATATGACACGGGACAAGTTTTCGGTTAGAAACTGGACAGAAAATCTAATATTGGAAGAATCTATTTATCACTCAAACAATTATCAAAATTAGAAACTTGGGTCACAAAAACAATGCCAGAGGGCAGAGACTTTACAGAAATCTACCAGCCACATATATATATAGGTGGCAATATATATCTGTATAAGGGAAGTTACTGGCATCTTGAAAGCTTTCACTTTGAGAGTTCATCTTCTTCTGCTGACTTTTACACTGAAATTCTATATATAATTACAACCCACCTACTTCCTGACATCACCCAACTACATAAATGCAGTTTTAAATAGAGCTAATGCATGGCCAGCTGGGAGCTGGGCACTCCCCTTTAGATGGTTTTCAATATGAAGTAAAGAGAATCAAATGAAACGCGTTTACAATTACTACTTTGTACTCCAAGAAAACCAGGACCCTTGTTATGGAGAGAAGAGAAGTAGTTTTTTCTGCAGCAATCTTCATTCTTGTGCTGTTCTCCATTGCTGCTTCTTCTTCTTCTGCCAACCTCTCATTTAACTTCTATGCTGCTTCATGCCCTACAGCTGAGTTCGTCGTTAGAAACACAGTGAGATCAGCTTCCTCTGACGACCCAACTATCCCCGGGAAGCTCCTTCGCTTGCTGTTCCATGATTGTTTCGTGGAGGTGAGTCCTTTTGTTTAAACAGCGTGCTGAGATTGCGTTTATGAAATAGAATTTTTGTTTGAGATATAGCTTCCATAAAACACCGCTTTGAGTTTTTTAGAGTAAAAAAGTAAAAAAAAATTAAAATAAAATAAAGAAATTTTCTTGTTTTAAAAAGTTTTTACAGAACGAACTCATTTTTGCTTGGCACAAATTTTATGTACCAGAAGCATTTTGAAGCTTTTTAACGCAATCTCAATCAGACTGTATCTCCGTGTAGCAGCTTCTAGAATGGTCTCCTTTAATAAGATATGGGTTATATGACATTAGCTACAAGAAAACCTACTAATTGCTGCATTTTCTTCCTTAGTCTAATTACAATCGATCCTCTAAAAGGTGATTACCCTATTATGGAACATATCATAGATATTCAAACAGTTTGAAGTTCTCTTGATCATATAATCTTAGCCAATTTGGGTACCGTAACCAAATCAAGAATTTTTTCATGTTTGTGATGATCAATAGGGTTGTGATGCATCTGTGCTTTTACAAGGAAATGGGACAGAGCAAAGTGATCCAGCAAACAAATCTGTTGGGGGATTTTCAGTTATAGATTCAGCTAAAAGTGTGCTGGAATTCTTCTGTCCAGGGACTGTTTCTTGTGCTGATATTGTTGCTTTGGCTGCTAGAGATGCTGTTGAAGCGGTGAGACCTTCCCTCATCAACTACTTAGAGCCTGTTTGGGATTACGTTTGAGAAATAGAGTTTTTAAGTCAAAGATCGCTCTTAGGCAAAAGCTTCATTTTTAAGCTTTTGCCAAAAGTGAGTTTTGGCTATTTTTAGGTCTTTTGGACCCTTAAAAGCGCTTTTAATTTTTTTTTATCAAACTTGAACTTTTTTTTTTTTTTTTAAACAAACTTTTTGAGCGTAAAAAGCATTTTTAGGCTCCTTAAACGCAATCTCAAACAAGCTCTTAATGCTGTCTTTTCACTTAATTCCTATATCTTTTGGTTGTGTGAGTTTTATTCATCAAGGCTTGGATTCAGGCTGGCGGACCATCATTTCAGATTCCAACAGGTAGGAGAGATGGGATGGTTTCAGCAGCTTCACATGTCAGGCCTAATATTGTTGACACAAGTTTTTCTGTGGATGAGATGATAAAGCTCTTCTCTTCTAAAGGGTTGTCCTTGGAGGACCTTGTCACCCTTTCAGGTAATTTTACATTCTGATGTCTTCATATAAATTAGTTGAGTGAAGGTATTCAACTAATATCTAATTATTTCCCTTCAACACGACCCAAAACCCGACACGTGATGTTTAGGGTTAACAGTTTTTTACATGACTCGCAAACTGAACACGAAATTAACGAATTAGTTTGACCCGTTTAATTAAATGAGTTGAGTTATAATTGATTTATATAGTTTTATACATATGCTTTAACACGACTTAAACCTGAAATGCAAATACAAATTGCAACCCTTAATGCATTGTAGTCAAATATGATTTTGGGTTCATTATCCTCTGCATTCTACAATCTAGGATTATTATAAGAGGCAAGCCAAACTCGTTTTTTTTTTTAAATATTTGATTTCTCTCACAAGAGGTAAATCATGAAAAGAAAGTGTAGGAACTAATGGCTCATATTAGAACAGCCTCACTCTCGGTAGACGTAAGCACATTGCTGAACCACGTTAAATATGTATCTCAACTCTCTCTTAATCTCTCTCTTTTTTATTTTATATTATTCATCATTGTTGTGCACGATAACAACCGAAAGACATTGAAGGATTTAACTCTTGGTTGCATTACCAGATAGTGATGCTTAATTTGGCTCATTCTGCAGGAGCTCACACCATTGGAACAGCTCATTGCAATGCATTCACTGATCGGTTTCAAGTAGACTCCAAGGGGAAGCTCAAACTCGTTGACAAATCCCTCGACAGTATTTATGCAGATGAGCTCATGAAAAGGTGCCCTGCAGGCGCAAGCCCCTCTGCAACTGTTAACAATGATCCTGAAACATCCTTCATGTTTGACAACCAGTACTACAGAAATCTTCAAGCCCACAAAGGGCTTTTCCAGTCAGATTCTGTCCTCCTAAACGACAAAAGAACCAGGAAACAGGTAGAGAATTTCGCAGTTGACCAAGTTGCTTTTCTTGAGAGCTGGGGTCAATCATTTCTGAAGCTCACAACCATTGGAGTGAAAACAGGGGAAGCAGGGGAAATCCGAAGATCTTGTTCAACAACAAACATGTGAATGACATGGAAAATATTTCCCATTTGGTTATTCAAGAGAAGTACTCAAAGCATTAATGGCTCCCCCAAATGACTTCAACCTGCAAATACAAACTTCATAGTTTGAGTCGTAAAAAAACTCTTCTTGTATGTTCTAAATTTCTTCTTGCTGTAATTTTCTCTTTTGGGAAGATTGAATATTATATTTGAGTGTCATTGTTTCATAGGTTAAAGGTGTGGAGAGAGGGAATAATATTGTCTGTCCTATGTTGTTTCTGATTGGAAATAATAATAATGTCTCTTATCACTGTAATAATAATACTGAACCATTCTTTTCTTCTAGATTACTCTCTCACAATTGTTAAGAGTTTTTTTTCTATTGGCTATGATATTAGTGCTGTATTGGACAAATGTAGATTATTTTCATTTCTTAGTGTGAAATCACCAGTTCAGTTGTTTCAAAAAAATTTAAAATTTAATTATTTTAAGTAATATTTTAAGTTTCAAACTTAGACCTTAACTCTGATATTAGATCATCATTTATTCTAAAAGAGTAAATCACTGTTTAGTCACTCAACTTATACTTTAACACTTGGAGCCTATTTGAGATTGCGTTAGAGAGCTTAAAAGTCATGTCAAACAAAAACTGACATGTTTGGTAAAAAATTCTAATTTTTTTTTTTTTTTTTTAACTTAAAAATTATATTTCTCAAACGCAATCTCAAACATGTTCTTATAGAATTTGGCTTAGATGTGATTTTTTATAATTTTTTTAACTATCCAAATTTAATTTTACTGGCTCTTTTTATCAAAAAAAAAAGAAAAAAAAAGAAAAAGAAATTAAGTCTCAACCAAAGTAACTCTTCTTACAGCACGCCAAATCCAAGACATAGAAATTTGGCACGCCGCGTGCTCTTTATCTTTACCCCTTTGGATGTGTTAACAATCCGGTGTTGGTTACCATAAACAACATGTATAAACCAAATGTCGTTTAACGATTTCCTTCAACGAAACCACGTGAGAAACGACTATGTCGTTTATAGAAAAGACCATTTAAAATGCGGAGTTTTGGGCCTTTTGGCGAAACAGACCTTCATATAGTGCTTCTCTTGTTTTACAGCTATCAAATTGATTGTGGAGCTTGATTCTGTTAAAACAGAAGTCTTTAGCAAATGGGTATGATCGAATTGACAAGATTGTGTGCCTTATGATACTGGGTATTGAAGAAGATTAAGAAAAAAGAGAAGGATTTGTGGTTATTTAAGTAGTGAAAATCCTTATGGTCGTTGCTAATGAATGAGGCCATTGCACTCACTCATTGAGAGCTCAGCGTATGCTTCCTTCAAGGTTTTGGTAAACCATTGTCGGGCAATCAAATTAGGTGCCGTCGCAGACATCTACACTGCCAACAATATCTTATGTGGCTATACAAAATGCAGGGATTTATGCGTTGCTCACAAGTTGTTCGAGGAAATGCCCCACAGAGACACTGTGTCTTGGAATACAATGATCGGTGGGTATATAAACTGTGGGAATTTCGAGATTGCGTGGGAAATTCTGAGAACCATGAAGAGATATGGATTTGATTTTGATGGGTATACATTTGGAAGCATACTCAAGGGGGTTGCTTGTGCTTATCGGCTAGATCTTGGGCAACAAGTGCATTCGATGATCATTAAGATGGGCTATGCCGGAAATGTTTATTCGGCTAGTGCACTCTTGGACATGTATGCAAAGTGCGAAAGAGTTGAGGATGCATATGTGGTGTTTCAGTGCATACCGGAGCCTAATTCTGTTTCATGGAATGCGCTGATCGCTGGTTATGTGCAAGCGGGTGACCGTGGGACTGCATTTTGGCTTTTAGATTGTATGGAGCGGGAGGGTGTGAAGCCTGACGATGGCACATTTGCTCCGCTTTTGACGTTGCTTGATGATGCTGATTCTTACAAGTTAACGATGCAGATTCATAGTAAAATTATAAAGGATGGGCGGGCATTTTATAACACCATGTGCAATGCCTTAATCACTTCATATTCAGAGTGTGGGTCCATAGAAGATGCCAAAAGAGTGTTTGATGGTGCTATTGGCGTCCAAGATTTGGTGACATGGAATTCCATGCTTGCTTCTTACCTCGTATACAATAAAGAAGAACTTGCATTCCAACTCTTCATGGATATGCAAGGGCTTGGGTTTGAACCAGACATCTATACTTACACTAGTCTCATTAGTGCTTGTTTTGATGCAACACATAAAAGGAATGGGAAATCCTTGCATGGATTGGTAATGAAAAGAGGACTGCAACTATCCGTACCAATATCTAATGCATTAATAGCCATGTATCTTAAATCAAATAACAGATCTGTGGAAGAAGCATTGCTCATTTTTGAGACCATGGAGTCCAAGGACCGTGTTTCATGGAACTCTATTTTGACTGGACTTTCTCAAATTGGCTTAAGTGAAGATGCCTTGAAATTCTTTGGTCATATGAGATCTGTGGTAGAAGACATTGATCACTATACCTTTTCAGCTGTCCTCCGATCTTGCTCAGACATAGCAACCCTCCAATTGGGTCAACAAGTCCATGTCTTGGCACTTAAATCGGGCTTTGAATCCAATGAATTTGTTGCCAGCTCATTAATCTTCATGTATTCCAAGTGTGGGATCATTGAAGATGCTAGGAAATCCTTTGAAGATACCCCGAAAGACAGCTCAATCACTTGGAACTCAATCATTTTTGGGTATGCACAACATGGGCAGGGAAATGTTGCACTTGACCTCTTCTACATAATGACACAGAGTCGGGTGAAACCTGATCATATAACCTTTGTTGCGATTCTAACTGCATGCAGCCATATTGGTTTGGTAGAAGAAGGACGCAAGTTTCTAATATCTATGGAATCAGAATATGGGATTCCACTGCGAATGGAGCATTACGCCTGTGGAGTCGATCTATATGGGCGAGCTGGGTGTCTAGATGAGGCAAAAGCTTTGATTGAGGCAATGCCTTTTGAACCTGATGCAATGGTGTGGAAGACTTTGCTTGGTGCCTGTAGGATTTGTGGTGACATTAAATTAGCTAGTCAGGTAGCAAGCCTTTTGCTAGAGCTAGAGCCTCAAGAGCACTGCACTTATGTTCTTCTCTCGAACATGTATGGGCGTCTTAGGCGGTGGGATGAAAAGGCTAGTGTGACGAGGCTTATGAAGGAAAGGGGAGTGAAAAAGGTCCCTGGTTGGAGTTGGATAGAAGTTCATAATGAGGTGCATGCTTTCAATGCAGAAGACCATTCCCATTCCCATTGTCAAGAGATATACCTTGCATTGGGAGGGCTAATGGAGGAAATCAGGAGGTTGGATTCTGTTGCCAATTTAAAGGTTTTGATGCATGATTTTGATCATATGGGTATGTGCAGTGAATTGAGACTCTGATGCTTATTCGAATCCTATTGTTTGGGTTTGCTGCTGCACTTTATGTTAGGTAAATTATCTTTTTGAAGATGCAAATTATTTTTTTGTATGGGAAAAATATCACAAGTTCAAATTTTAGAGCTTGTGCTCAATGCTGGAAGCTTACTATAATAGCATTCTCTGTGATATTATAGCCAACAATTTATTCAGGTTATGTATCCTGCTTTTGGCTGCAGGCAAATAGAGGGAAGTAACTAATAGTGGAATGCAACCAGTACTGCTGTTCTAACTCGTAGTGATTGTTCCTCAAAGAATGGCTCTGTTTATCAATAAATATTTCACTTGTTTAATTTTTGATCACTGGTTTGATTTGAATTTTGAGATGTTTTATCAATGAAATTCTTACAATTATCTTCACCAATCAAATTATTTTATTATTCACCCTCCTCAACTTTGGATTAAATAATACTTTTTATTAAACCTTCACTTTCCAAATATATACCAACATTTGGAATTTTGCTATTGGTATTGGTTTGGTTTGGCTTACATCCTTTTAAGAATTGCTATTGGTTTGATACCAATAACAGTTGTCGTTTAAGAATGACAAGAATTCATATGAATCTGCGATTGAAAAGTCATTAATGTGCAAGCCTCTCCCATTGGAGCCCACTATGCCAAAAGCGAGAGAAACCCCATTTTCTCTCTTCTTCTTTTTTAACAACCACGTCACCTGTACGATTTAGATTTAAGAGCAATTTGTTTAAGGAAAACGATGTCGTGCAACTTTTTGTTCTGGTGAAAAATGAAATTGGTATGGAGAGTATTGCCAATGTAGTTAAGTAGGTACATGCTCTTTGGTGTAAGGTTAACAATTTTTAACATGACTCGCTAATCTAACACGAATTTAGTGAGTTAATATTGAGGGGTTTGACCCATTAAATAAAACGAGTTAGATTAGGATTTACTTATATAGTTTTATATCCTATGCCTCGACACGACCAAAACTCAATACACAAACACAAATTACCACCCGTATTTGATGATTCTAGATTTTGTTTTTTTAATAAATAATGATTTTGAAAGTTGCTATGGTATACGATAAATTAAGCAAGAATTATTTGGTAGCCAGTATTGTCAAATGGATTAGTTTTAGGCATAATAATATGAATGTAATTTTTAATAATATGAATGTAATTTCTTAGATATGAAAAAAAAAAAAAAAAACTTTTAATTTGGATACCCTTCTTGAAGGCTAATGTACATTTGATATATGGAATGACAATTCCATTAAGAAAATAAATAATTTTTATTGAGAATAAAAGAACTATTCTCATGAAAATAGAATAATGATCTCGCTTGTACTTTAGAAAGAGAGAGATTTAAATTAATAACCTTCTCTTCATAAGGCATAATCTCCAACTAATTGAGCTATTCTTTAAAGATTTTTTTATTTTTTTATTTCGCTTACTAAACATACCATAATTCAAGGAAAAATACTTGTCATAAAAGGGGCCTTATTATAAAATAATGAGTTTACCATACAAATCCCAAACGACACCGTACTTACCCACGTATAAAACCTCTGTAAAAGAGTTCCTGAGCTGCAAAGCTAGCACAGAGAGCACGCCCTCCAAGGAAGGAGCCGTGTGAGATGGAGACCCAAAAGCAGTTCGAGGTCGACTTTGGCAATCTCATGGCCTTCAATCCTAACCACCACATCCCCTCCCTACCCTCCTCCAGGTTTGGCTTTAGTTTCCCATGTATAAAATCCATATATATGCATATGAGTATGTGTTTAGCCATGGGGTTCTGTTTTTCTTTCAAGTGGTACAGTTATTAAAATCTATGTGAAGGTTCTGATTCTGGGTTTTGTTTTTGGTGTTTTTTTTTTTTTTTTTTCTGGGGAATTTTTTGTTTCAGAAAGCGAAGATTTTTCGAAATTTAATTGAAAATACACGCAGTAGAACACACATTGAGATAAATATATTCATGGCATTGGCTTTTGTTGCTTTTTGGAGGTACGATTTGAACTCAGAGAGGGTATGCTATAGATGGTATATGAAGGTCTTGTTAAGAATGGTTACAAGTAAGCGTAAGAAAAAGAAGCCAGAATATGAGAAAAGAAGCTTTCTATGCACACATTCGATATTGAACCTTTATTCCGCCCGTCTATATGATACTATTCCAATTCTCTTTCTGCAATTCTTAACAACAATACCATTTTCTGCAGTGACAAGTTCTCAAAGATGAGTCTGTCCAAGAGAAAAGCAACCAATTCATACAATTGCAAGATTGCCAAATATGGCAACTTCAAACATATATAAAAAAATCCCAAAACAGACTGAGGCCCAACTGATACGGAAAACCAACTCGGACCCTTTTGGAAGATTCATCCAAAAATAAGAAAAGCTTTTGAAAATTCCAGAAACATATGTGAATATAGTCATTCTACTTATTCTCATGAACCATATTGCAAATTCAGACAATATATTCTGGAACTCAGGTTGATACTAACAAGATGGCTTTGTTCTAAAAAACTAAAGAAATTCCAACCAGTTCATGTTTTTATGGAGGACATTTCTAAATAAACTCAAATTCCTTAGTGGGACATTTCTGGGTTTTCTGACCATCTATGTAAATAAAGAAGACCCTATTTACAGCGGTGTTCTTCTCAATTCACTGCTTCTATAGAAATTTTTTTGCCAACAGTTTTACTAACGACTGCTATAGGCTATTGGCAAAAAAAATTAAAATTAAAATTAAAATTAAAATGAAAGGGTGTGACACCCACTAACAAATAAGCACCTGTTATTGCTCATTTCTAATATGTTTTTGTTTTATTCCTTCATTTATTTCAAATGTAGAAAAAAAAATGAAGATCTAAGTCAACAATCAACTAACTCATAAGGAAGTTCACATAAGAGCTTAACTTGGTTTTCCCAGGAAGTTCAAATAAGAGCTTAACTTGGTTTTCCCATGACATTTATTCCCAAGTGATGAGTAAGAGTGGGATGGTCATGTTTCTGGTTTTAAAATTTTGGGTGGGGGGCAAACATAGGTCGACCCCCTAGGAATGTGTGGATATTAAGAAAAAATTATTTCCAAGTTTCACCGTGCATCTATTTGGTGATAACCTTTTTATCTGACATTTTCATAAGTTCTGCAAGGTTTTTTATTTTTCAAAACATCATTCTGTGTGGAAGATTACATATTTGGTTTGAGGAGTGCATTTTGTTTCTGTGTTTTTTAATTGATCTTCCAAAAATCACAGGGAGGATTTAGTGAAGGAATGTCTAGAGAAGGGCACTGAATTAGTTCAACCATTGCAAATAAACTGTTCGACTTACCTTCAACTGAAGACGTAGATGGTCCCCTGGTCAAGTTGCCTCCGCCACCAACAAGACTGCCCAGAGAGAAGCCTGTAAGTTCTTCCCTTTTATTTATATACCCATATCTATTTAATCTTCCAGATATATGTACTTTTTATATAGGTTCTGCATATTTACATGTAATCATTGCCATTTTGTGCATACTAAGGTTACACTGAAGTGCGATTACTTATATGATAAAAAGGGAAGATGGCTTATAACCGGCATTTTTAGAACTTTCTACCTTCTTGAATTTCTGTTGCCAAAATATAATATATTGCAGTAGCTTCTACAGCTTACTAGCTGGGAAACTAGGTTTTTAATGGCAACTTTTTTGAGAGAAGGGTGAATATGTGGAAATGACCCTTGGTTAGGTTGGTTAGGAAATTCCAAGACAAGCGAAGGAAACCTGATTTCTCATGAAAGGAGCAGAAGGGAAATCTATGTGTCACACCTTGGAGTATAAATACAAATAGAGGAAGATGCATATTCCTTGTATAGGAATCTGTATTTGTTGATATTTAAATTGTATAATGTGCCATGCAGTTCCTAATTGTGTATATATGGCATAAACACTCGATCGCTTATCTCAAATACATTGTGTTTTCAGCTGCCAAAGCCAAAACCTCCTACGAAATGGGAACTGTTTGCCAAAGCAAGAGGTTAGTATATCTTTATAATCATCTGCAGCCTATATGGGTAATAAAATATTCGTTTAATATTCAAGACCTTTTTTTTGGACTTCTATATGCATTTAGTAGATCTGATCTGTCATGGCTGAAGTTAGATGTTCTTGGTTCTAAGGGTTTGAGATATCATGCAGGTATAAAGAAGCGTATGAAAGACAAGATAGAATATGATGAGCAAACTGGTACTTGGAAACGTCGCTACGGATATGATCGGGCAAATGATGAGGAAAATATACCTATCATTGAGGCGAAGATGACTGATGGTAAATAATTCAACAAACCCTTTGGCAAGAATCCATTATTGCAATTATTGCCTTCTAGAGCTACTATTTTATTCTATTTTTTTTTTATTTTGTCAAAATGGGAGAAGGATTTTACTATTTTTTTTTTTTAAAAAAAAATCATTAGGTAACTGAGATTATAAAGTGATGAACTTTTATCTACTAATTTACAAGTGTCAAATATCATATCAGTTCTATATTATGTATGACATAGTGATCACCTTTTTGTAGTGCCAGGGGAGGACCCTTTTGCTAAAAGACGAACAGATAAGAAGAATCGTGTTGAAAGCAAGAGAAAAATCGGTTGCAGAACTTGAAACAAGCAGCAAAAGTTGGTGCTTTACCAAGGTTTGCCTTTTTATCACCTTTCTACTGTTCCGAAAGCATAAAAAATTTCTTAATTGGTACAATTCATTGTCACGTGAATATTAAATTTGGTTATTAATGGCTACAAATTTACAAATTGTATTCTTTGAGCCTGTTGTATCCCTGATCAATTCAAAGAAATAATGACATGTAAACCATGATTGTCTTTAATTGCCCCTGTTGCTCTTTTTTTTTCTTCCCTTTGTTGGAGGATGACCCTAGATGCTAACGATGGTTTCACTTTTGCAATTTAAGAGTGAACCTATGATTATGCAATCTCCAAGGTTGTTAGTGTTTATAACTAACATGACTTCATCAGATATGATTACTACCTGAACAACACATATTGCAATTATTTTTGAGCATTATGAATAAGCTGTGAAATATCAAATTGACTAGATCACCTCAACTTTATACCATATATCCTTTGACCCAATTCTTTCAGGACATCTGGCAGTGCGTTGTTTCTTCTCCTTGCTTGTTGCTAATGGCCCAGCCATCCCAATTGATTTTTCATCTTTACGTTAATTGGTACTATACCAAGTCCTCATGAATTTATTCATTTTTAATCCTGGCCTTTCTTGCCCAGTGCCCACCATATCTCATCAGTCTTCGCCATTTTGACAATGCTTTAGGAGCTCTTCTTGGCTTAATTACTTGAGTCAAATAGACCTGTATGTTGTGTTTTCTTGTTCTGATAGTTAGTTTGAAAAAGTTTTTTGGGGTCCAATCCTCGGTCTTTGGTAGAGCATTCTCTTCTTGCGAGTCCATGCCAACTTTGTTTGATTACCATTCTTCTATATTTTCATTTCTCCTTTGATTGATATATTGTTTATTCACGCACAAAGACTAATATGTATACTTCAGTCATATTTTGGCGGTATCATGTTATTATTTTTATATATCTTATAAGTAATGCTACTTTTCACACCCATGTCACACCGGTTGATATGACGTGTTTTAAGTGGCATATACTTTTTCTTCTAAGTGGCTGACATAGAAAGCCACTTAAAACACGTTACGTCAACCAGTGTGACATAGGTATAAAGAATTTTACCAAACTAATATCCTACTATGCTGATGTGATATTGTCAATTTACACTTAATTTTTTATTTTTTTATTTTTATTTAACAATGATTGATCTAAAGGTGGATTGACAATTCCATATTAGCATAGTGAGATAGTGTGGAATATTAGTATGGAATACACCATTATATACTCATCTTATATTTTGCAACACTGGACCTGACGAAACTCTTTCTGCAGCCACGTCCAACTAGCTGCCACAGCTTTGCTCATAACGGAACGCCGGCTGCACCCAAGAAAGTCACAAAGGATGAACTTGGGAATGTAGCCGGAATAGCAGCAAGTGCCACAGCCAGTGGTGGGAAATTTGACAAGAAGTTGCCAGGAGAAAAGCCTGCACAACATAAAGAGAAATATCGCAAGGTTTGTAAACTTTTACAAATGCAAATGCTTCTCTGAATAAAGTTGTACTCTTAGCAATTGAGTGGTTCAACATCTTCTGTAAATCCTTTCAGTTCCTACTAGTCGTGGAAGGAAAAGGGATATCACAAGAGAAGGAGCAAACCGAGAAAGTTCTGAACAAGCTAATCTCTAAGAATTTCCATGAAATTTTAAACCTTGATAAGGTAAAATTTATCCATTCAGTTACATCTTTCCTTGTGTGGACCACGCCTAATGAAGCGGAGGTCACTAGTTCGAATCCCCCCTCCCCCTTCCCTTGTGTGGACACTTCAAAAAAAAAAAAAAAAGTTACATCTTTCCTTGGTGGTCAAGCCTTCTGCTTTGTTGGTCAAATCAAGTCTTGCTTATCAATTGGACATGTATTGTTTGGGATCTAGGCTGTCAACATGTACAATGTGAAAAAAGAGAAGAAGCGAAAGTACCATAAAGATAAGTCTACACCAACCTCAAGCAAGTTGAAACCGAAGACGAAACCTCATAAGAAGGGATCTTCGAACTCGAAGAAGGGATCTTCATACTCGAATAAGGGATCTTCATCCTCAAAGAAGGGATCTTCCAAGAAAGCAAAGGCAAAATGAGTGTAAGTGATTGGAACGCTGGAGAGCTTGTAGAGTTTTGGGTCAGGGAAAGTTTGTTTACTTGGAACAAGTGTTTTGTATAAGATTGTAAAATTTTGGTGCAAAAAATTATGTTCTCTCTCTCGTTCACGCGCACAGACGCATCTTTGGATTATACCTAATTCAATTTTGAAATAAATCATCGTAGGTATGATATACTCTACAACTCAGGCTAGGAATAATGCTATTTTTCATACTTATCACACACATTTCACATTGATTGATATACTATAATTTATGTGGAAAATCATTTTAAATATGTCACGTTGGTCGATGTAAAATGGATGTGAAAAGTGACATTATTCCTTAGCCTAGTGGCAGTGGGTAACATCTAGAAATAATGCATGTTTTGTTGTTTCTTGAATTGCCAGATGAGACTATGGACACAAACTTTCTCTATTTGCCCAAATGTCTGGACATCAAGGACAAATGTCCGAACATGAGAGGTAAATAGGGTTAATAAAGTTCTCTAAATGATATGATATTGTCCGCTTTGAGCCAAGTCCACTCGGTTTTATTATTGGGTTTACCCCGAAATGCCTCATACCATTAAAAGAGTATATTCCATATAAACACATCATATTTTTTATGCTCAGGCAATGTGAGACGTTACAATCACCCCCTCTTAGGACCCAGCGTCCTCACTGGCGACTCTCATGGGCTTTGGGCCAAGCCCGCACGGATTTATTATTGGGTTTACCTCCAAAATGTCTCATTCCATTTAGAGAGAGTATATTTCATATAAACATATCATCTTTTCCATGCCCAAGAAATGTGAGACGTCACAATCACCTCCTCTTAGGACCTAGCGTTCTCGCTGGCAACCCTCATAGGCTTGTGCACGCTCCTCTCAAGTCTCATCTCAGGTTGGGCTATGACTCTGATACTATATGTAACACCCCTGCTCTAAGTGGTATGATATGATATTGTCCGCTTTAGGCCAACCCCACACGATTTTATTATTGAGTTTACGCCCAAAAGGTCTTATACCATTTAGAGAGAGTATATTCTATATAAACACATTATACTTTCCATGCTCAAGCAATGTGAGACGTCACAAACATGATGTGATTGCACAAATGGGAGGAACATGTTGTGACTACACAAAAACAACTGAAGTCTAGTAGTCTATAGTGGGAGATTGGTAAGGATTTGCTTCAAGAAAATTAGCCATTAGATAAATACTTGTAAAAAAAAAAAAAAAAATGTCAATTTTTACTGCTATGTTATTTCAATTGTATGACTAGTGATGAATCAAGAATTTATCTTGTTAGGGACAACAATAAAATAATAAAATATAATGAAGATGTGGCTTGCGGAAGACTACTTACTGCTCAGACAGGAGAACTTTGATCATAGGTTTCAAAGAACAGAATTACGGCGTAGTAGTAGCCAACAACAATGAACAAGCACAAAAAAAAAATAATAATAAATAAATAAAAATTGTGGTAGCCTAGTAGGTAAAAAGTAGAGTAAAACACCATCTCCTTCAGTTTACTCTAATTTTTGGGCTGAAATTTGGGCTTGGCTGAGTTTTATAGGGGTTAAAAGTGTCAAAGATATAAAATTTGGGTTTATTTTATAGGAGCTAGTAGAAAATTTGGGCATAAAAAATATTTTTTTTAAAAAAATAAAATAATTTTTTTTAGAAATTAAAAAAAAAAAAAAAAATACTAGGGGCGGGCCCCTTGCTCACCCTTGTGTGTATCCGCTACTGTATATGACAATCGTATACTAATCTACTAAATAACATTACTTTTGTAAAAAATAGTGCCATTTGATGGCTAAATGGCCTCTTAGTTATGTGGATGAAAGACTACATTAAATGAATTTTACATATAGAATAATATGAAAAATTAAATTTTTATTCTATAATACTAACATTGCTGTCTAAAAAAACGATTGTTAATTAAAATTGTCAATTCAACATTGTTAGATAATTGGTGGATAAAAATATGAGTATATAACATTTTTCTTAAATATATGAGGACTAAATTGACCAAATCAATCTCTCATAAATAAAAGATAAAAAATTGGCCTAATCAAAACTTTGAGGATCAAATTGATATCAAACCCAAACTGAGTGGGACTTTGGCCTTCAGAATTTAGAATTTAGAATTTAGTTGATTTTAGCCACTCAAAATCAACTTTTTTAGTTTAACTACTACTTTTTTATAAGAGTAATTTTAGGTAGCCCACTTGTGTCCTACTAAGAATGATGTGACTATTAAAGTCACAATTAGACTTGTGATTGATCATTATTAAATTTTGATCAAAATGTGATTTTAATAGCCACATCATTCTTAGTAGGACACAAGTAGGCCACCTAAAATTACCCTTTTTCACAATGCACTCCAGCAGACTATCTATTTTACAATTTACTTTATTTAAATATTATTTTTTAATCTATTTTTAATTATAGATAGAGGAGAGAGGGAGAGGGAGAGGGAGAGGGAGAGAGAGAGAGAGGAGAGAGGAGAGGGAAGAGAGAAAGAATAAAAAATGTTTACAATGAAAGTTCACTCTAGCAAATTTTATAAAAATTGATATTCTAGAAGGTATGTTGGAGGACCCAAATTACTAAATTTAACTTAAAAATTAGTTTAAAAGCCCTGCCGGAAATGCTCTGATAATTGATACGCCATAGAAAAGAAGCAAGTAAATCGTTTATGTTTATACTTGCCTAAACATAATTACATAAGATTAATGGCAGAAAGAGTGTATGTGGTTTTTTAAATTATTGATAAATCAAAATTTAATAATAATTATATCAAATTTAATAGTCAATTTAAAAGAAAAGACAAAAAAAAAAAAAGAAGAAGAAGAAGAGAATAAAAGATAAAAGTCATACTCTTAACTTTACGCATAAACATAAATCACTAAAAATAATTTATTTGCTTTTAAATTTTATTATTTATTTATTTATTTATTTTTTGACTTCGTAACGGTATTTACCATTCGCCATTACAAACTGTTGAGGTAAGCTAAACCCCACCTTCACAGTATCTTTTCCAACCCAATAAACCCTAGAAATCTCATCACTCTTTCTCTAGAAACTCCCCTTCTTTGTGTGGGTCTCGCTCTGTGGAGAGCCTGAAATCCGAAGAAAGAACCATGGCGGACGTGATGGTGATGAAAGAAATAGAGGAAACGGCGGATCGGCTCGGCATCGATCTCGCCAGTTTAGACCTCGACGCCATTCGCGTCCCTCCGGGCCAAGATTTTGGCATAGCAAGGTAAATAATTCAAAACCCAGAAAAAATACCTAGCTTTTAGCCTTCTGATTGATTCTCGAGAAAACGTGGAAATAATTTATGACCGAGTATTGAAAATTGGCATGTTTTAGAGGAAAAAAAAGGTTAACTTTATGTTTATATGCATGTATTTATGTATTTCACATATGTTGTGTAACATGTCTATCTATTGTTGCAGCGTCGTATTTAATTTTTCGAAATAGCGTTGTAGCTGCATACTTGGGCTGTATCAAAGTTATGGACTTTGTTATTTGAGAATGGAGAATAATAGGATATTTAATTGAATTGAGCTGATTACAATTGTTAGTCCAAGAAAGTACTAAGGAAAAAAGTGTTCTACCATATGGATTTATTTGATTTGCTGAGTAGAATGACTGAAGATGTAAAAAGCGCAGATTTTCAACTAACGTTTTCCACAATTTAATTTTAGCAATTACATGGGGGTTAGTTTTAGTTTGGAATTTTTTTTTTATTTTTTTTTATTTTTTCACTCTGTATTATGTTCCGGTTCTGATTCTTTGTTTTTGATTTTGTAGTGACGATGAAGATCTACATCAAGGCGATAATGTGGAGTTAGACACTGGATTTGGCAATATTATCATTGTTGACAATTTGCCTGTTGTGCCTCGGGAGAAGTTTGAGAAGCTTGAAGGTGTTATTCGTAAAATCTACAGTCAGATTGGTCTGATTAAGGACGATGGGCTGTGGATGCCTATTGATCCTGAGACGAACAAAACATCAGGATATTGCTTTATTGAATTTAATACTCCTCTGGTAATTCTTTCTCTCCCACTCTCCAGTCATTTGTTATATTTAGCAAAAACTTATTCATCGTTTGTTTAGAGGTCTTCAAATATTTTTACTTTTGTATTTAAGACAGTAAAATATTCAGTTGCCTCCTATTGAAGGAGTGATAAATGGCTTTAGGAGTACACAAGATACTGAAGAAACATCGCTTTACTTGCAATCTATCTTGATAAACCAACTGGTCTCCAATTTAAGATTGGGTTAAAATTTTACCCTGTCAAGGGTTCCTTAGGACTCTGAGTTAAACTATTAGATGTGTCCATCCACTCTTACCAAACTCTCTCTCATTTGGGAGCTTGTTAGAAATAGATTCAAATAAAACAAAAATTTATATATGAATTCTTTTTATTTATATAGTTATTAGAAGTTTTGCATGTTAAAGAGTGTAGAACAATCCTCCTCAGGCCAGCAATTGATGGGTGTAAAAGATGAACCATCTATCCATTATATTTAATTTTATTGGGTTTTAGAATATCTGGTTCAAGTCAGATTAATTCATTATGGATGGAAATCGACTGCCCATAAACTTCATGAAAAATTACGTTCCTTTTCCATTGCATTGTCCTTTTTTTTTTTTTGAAACATGTTAGGAGTTTGCTTTTTTGGT
Organism: Corylus avellana; assembly: GCF_965113065.1. Classification (NCBI taxonomy): domain Eukaryota; kingdom Viridiplantae; phylum Streptophyta; class Magnoliopsida; order Fagales; family Betulaceae; genus Corylus; species Corylus avellana. Next base: position 1,468,252 of record NC_142498.1, read on the forward strand.
TTTAAGATTTGTTGTTGAATGCTGTGGGATTTGCTTCCTGAGTTCTAAAATTTGCTTATCCAATCTCAAGTTGATGGACAAGGCTTGATTGAAAAATGACCAACGTAGTGATAACCTTTGGATAATAATATACACAATTGGATTATTCTTAAAAGTTTCTGTTCATCTGCTTGTAGCTAGTTTCTAGACATTTCCAAACACTAGCTGTGGGTATTAATGCTGTTCTGTACCGTAGTGTGGCGTGGTTCAATGCATTTTCATTAGATCTGGTTCTTTTATGTCCCTATTGTAGGAAGCTGAGCTCGCTAGGGAGAAGACAAATGGATACAAGCTGGACAGGTCTCATATTTTTGCTGTGAACATGTTCGATGAGTTTGATACATTCATGAAAGTTCCAGATGAGTGGGCCCCTCCTGAATCTAAGCCTTATACTTCAGGGGTAATTGCTTCAACCAGTTTGTTTCATGTATTCTGTCATTGATCTTAAATTCTAGCTACTGAGTAATTTACCTATCCTCAAATGCCATGCCTTAAACATCTACTGTTTTTTCCTGTACTTATATGAGGTGATACAATGCTCCTTCTTGCTCTTTACCATTTGGTATCTTTTGAGATTTCTCTGATGAAAATTTTCAATTACAAATAATACTTTTTTCTCTGTCCCCAAATAGATAGGGTGCTTTCCTTTATTGGCCATCTTAGAATAAATGAGATTTAAAAAAAAAAAATATTTATCTATTTAACTTGATATATTACCCTTAAATTTGAATTCTTTTGAAATTTGATACCATCTTTCTTGGTCCTTACCATGCATTATGCCAAAACTAATTGTGGATTCAAAGTGCCATTATATCTGCAAATAATGTGAACTTTTTTAGTGTCATGTAATTTTTTTCTTCCATAGGGAAAGAAAAAGGTATTACACATTGGTAATGGTCTTAAAAAACCATTTTCTTTTAAATATGTAGCATTTTGTTTGTAGCTCATTTCTGAGACTAATATAACTAAAATCATAAATGCATTAAAAATAATCTAAATATGCATAAAGGTGCATTCTTTGCAATTCATTAAAAAAAAAGGTGCCTTCTTTGCCAATTTTAATATAATTTATCTTGCTGCGAAGTAAGCACCTTGTATGATTTAGGTGGGTTTTTAGGTTTCTCCAATGTTGACCAAGTAGATGGGTTTTTATTGTCTCTAATTGCCCACAAACGGATCCCAACTCTATCTTTGCTATTTGTTGTGTTTTTTAAATGTCTTAACTATGTTTTACACTGTCATGTCATTGCAGGAAAATCTTCAACAATGGCTGACTGATGAGAAAGCTCGTGATCAGTTTGTCATTCGTGCTGGTTCAGATACTGAGGTTTTATGGAATGATGCGAGGCATCTAAAGCCTGAGCCTGTTTATAAGCGTGCTGTGAGTAGGAATTACATTTAATTGTCCTGTTACTATCACTTAAGACGATTAATTATGTGTTAGTTGGGAGGATCTCTCTCTCTCTCTCTCTCTCTCTCTCTCTCTGAGTGTGTGTAGGTGAGAGGGAGAGAGAGAGAGAGATTGATACTAAAGCTCAGTGTGGCTTGTTTCTACTGCATTGTTTAATAAACTTCTGCTCACTGCTACAACATCATTTATTGAAGTTAACAAATTTTTCAATTTATAATAAGATACTTATCTTTTTATTTAGTAATTATCACTTTGATGAATGGTCCTACTTGTTACCCTTTGCAGTTCTGGACTGAAAGTTTTGTGCAGTGGTCTCCACTGGGAACTTACTTGGCGACAGTTCACAGGCAAGGTTCTGCTGTTTGGGGTGGTGCCAGTACTTTTAATCGCCTTATGCGTTATGCGCATCCTCAGGTTGAAATTTGGTTTCTAGCTTTTGATTTCACGCTGTGTTCCCTTTTCTCCTGTCATTTAGCTTTTTTGATATTAACTTCAGGTAAAATTGATTGATTTTTCCCCTGGTGAGAGGTATTTAGTTACCTACAGCAGCCATGAACCGAGTAATCCCCGTGATGCAAATGTGAGTTTTTCTACTCTGCTGTCCATTAAGTCACTGTAAAGTCATTGAGCCTGGGACCATTGATAATGTAATTTTATGTTTCAGATGGTCGTGATAAATATTTTTGATGTGAGAACTGGAAAGGTAATGAGAGATTTCAAGGGAAGTGCTGATGAATTTTCTATTGGAGGAACTGGCGGTGTTACAGGAGTGTCGTGGCCTGTTTTCAGGTTAGTTTTTCAATCTACATAAACTTGCTAATAAGTCTTTCCCCCTTTTCTGACTGCATTGCTGTTTTCGGCGTCACCCGTTAGTCTAATGGGAGATTAAGAGTGTGTTTTATTTTATCAGATGGGCCGGTGGAAAAGAGGACAAATATTTTGCGAGAATTGGGAAAAACGTTATTTCTGTCTATGAAACAGAGACCTTTTCACTAATTGACAAGAAATCCTTGAAGATTGAAAATGTTGTGGATTTCAGTTGGTCACCAACTGACCCAATTCTTTCAATCTTTGTTCCTGAACTGGGGGACCATCCTGCTAGGGTGAGCATTGTTGTTGATTATGAAGATGCTCTTTAATTTACAAGTTGAGTTATTTATTTATTTTTTTAAAAAATTATTAATCAAGGTAACTTGATGTTCTGCAATTAAACTGTCTCTCAGGTGAGTCTCATGCAAATACCAAGTAAAGATGAGCTAAGGCAGAAGAATCTTTTCAGTGTTAGTGACTGCAAAATGTACTGGCAAAGCAATGGGGATTATCTAGCGGTTAAGGTTGATCGATATACAAAAACGAAAAAAAGCACATACACAGGCTTTGAGCTTTTCCGCATAAGAGAAAGGGATATTCCTATTGAGGTTTTTGAGCTTGAGAATAAGAATGATAAGATCATTTCCTTCGCTTGGGAGCCAAAAGGCCACAGGTTTGCAGTTATCCATGGTGATAACCCAAGACCTGATATAAGTTTTTACTCCATGCGTTCTGCCAACAATACAGATAAGGTTAAAAAGCTCACTACTCTGAAAGGAAAGCAAGCAAATGCTCTTTTCTGGTCACCTGCTGGCCGCTACATAATACTTGCAGGATTAAAGGGTTTGAACGGACAGTTAGAATTTTACAATGTTGATGAGCTTGAAACCATGGCAACAGCTGAACACTTTATGGCGACAGATATTGAATGGGATCCCACCGGAAGGTAATTTTGAGATTCGTTTTAGTAGTGTCAAAATAAGGGGTGCTCAAGTGCTATGCCTTGTTTAAATCGAACTGAAGTGCAATATTTTGTTTCTCGTCTTTTTCTCTCGGTTTTGATATGTGACCTTTCTGGATATATAGGTATGTTGCAACTGCAGTGACTTCTGTTCATGAGATGGAAAATGGTTTCAACATATGGTCTTTCAATGGCAAACTACTTTATAGGATTCTGAAGGATCATTTCTTTCAGGTAAATGAGGCAACACCTCACCTATTTTTGCTTATAATGGTCTTTGTAAATTTTAAGTGATTCAGTAGATGTATATGGGTGAGAAGAGATAACAAAGTAAATAAGTACAAATTTAATGCGCTTTTTTAGGAAAATGGATGCATGTTTCTTGCTCATGCATGCAATCCTAATAAACTATAACATAAAAGAAAATGTAGATATAGTGCTCCTAGTATTAAAGAGCAAACTCCATATTTGTATCAACACTCAATTGTATGTGAAATGGGCGAGTCATATTAATATCTGCTCTTGCTATTACATATCAGATTATCAGCTGATTTCTTGTTTTCTTATTGTTTGCGACAGTTTTTATGGCGCCCAAGGCCACCACCATTCTTGAGTCCCGAGAAAGAGGAAGAAATTGCAAAGAACTTGAAGAAGTACAGTAAAAAGTACGAGGCGGAGGACCAGGACGTCTCATTGCTATTGAGCGAGCAGGATCGCGAGAAGCGGAGGATGTTGAAGGATGAATGGGAGAAGTGGTTGAATGAGTGGAAGCGGTTGCACGAAGAAGAAAAGCTGGAGAGGCAGAAACTCAGGGATGGAGAAGTGAGCGACGAAGAGGAGGAGTACGAGGCTAAAGAAGTCGAAGTTGAGGAGATATTAGATGTTACAGAGGAGGTCATTTCTTTTGAGGAGTGATAAATGTTTTGGAGCTTTTAGATATCCCTCTGTTTAAAGCACAACAGACCTCAGCAAGACAGCGCTCTTCCAGATCCCTCTATATTTTTTGAAGCATCTTGTGGTGAGCTGCTAATTGCTTTGTTTCTCCATCTTGTATTTTTTTTGGGTTAGTTTAATATTATCATTGACCAATTTTGTAGTTCTGATCCATGTACACTAATTTACAAATAGTAATGTTGTTTTCACGGCTAATATGACGTGCTCTAAGTGAAGCCACTTAAAACATGTGACATTAGTCTGTGTAAAATGAACAATAAATAGGCGTGAAGAGATGCATTACTCGTTGCATATATAGCTCTAAATATATGCGTTACTCTTCACCCCGAGTACAAAGCTTTTGTTTGGTAAGGATCTATTTTTAAGAATAGTTATTTTCGTGGAAATCATGAATTCCTTACACATGAATAGCTATTCCTTAAGGAATAAAATACATTTTTCACAAACACATATATTTTTTTAAACTTCGAAAAAAAAAAAATATATAAAACATGAAAATTAAAGTGGGTGGCCGACCTCCAAATCTATTTTTTAGGGTTTTTATTTTTTTATTGTTATTATTTTTTTAATATGAGTTGAAAAACAAAAATAATATGGGGTTTTTTTAGTAATTTTAATTCAATTCTAATTATAGTAAGTTTGTTACCAAACTAAAGAATATGAATGACTTCAATTCAACTCTAGGGGTGGGTATCAGTCAAAACGGTCCGGTTTTGGCTCTTATCAGTTATTAATTGATAATTTTCGGTTAAACGGTTTCTTAATTGATACTGGGCCGATAAGGATTTTAACCAAAATTATCGGTTATAACAGTACACGGTTAAATGGTTTAGTTAAACTGGTTAACCGGTTTTAAATCTCACCTTCTTCACTTTTCTCTGCTTCTCTAATTTTCAAGCACCAAAAGGCAAAACTTTTACCAGAATTGAATCTTCTATGCTAAAAGAGAGGTCTGTGACTGAGAACAGATGTTGTGAGAACCGGAAAGAAAAAAAAAAATGGAGAAGAAACCCATTCTCTTGCAATGGTGAGAAGGAAAATTGGAAAAGAAAGAAAAAAAATGAGGAAGAAACTAGAAAGACCTGAAAGTGAAAGACGTCTGCGCGGGAGGAGTAAGAAAAAAAAAAAAAAAAACAGAAGAAAGAAAAGAAAAGAAATATGTGGCGTCAGGCGTGGGAATTGGGAAAAGAAAAGAAACGACTAAGTGGAGAGTGTGAGTGGGACTGTCGGCCAAGTGGGAAAGAAAAGAGAGAAAAGATAAAAAAAAATAATAATAAAAAAAGAAAAAAGAAAAACAGATGGCCACCATAGCAGCTTGAACCAGCAACCACAAGGTTAAGAGCCTTGTCCTCTAGTGCCCTACCAACTGAACTAGACTGACTTCATAAATAGCCTTTCCCCATACTGGATCTTAGCGGCGAAAACAATAACAAATGGTTAACCAGACTAGATCGGACCGATAAGAATTTCGGTACAACATTTTTAACCGATAAGAATATCGATTAAACGGTTACGGTTAATATCGGTTCGGTCAAAACCGATAGATGGCTGGTAATCGGTAACCGGTTAATCTGCTCAACCCTATTCAACTCTTCTCTATTTCCAATAACAACTATTCAGTTTCCTAATGGAATACACATTTTGCAAACTAAACGAGGCCTAAAAGTGTAGTTAGCACGACTAGACAAGTAATTTTTTTTAATTTGGTTAGAGTTTTTTTTTAGTCTATTAAATTGATGTCTTTAAAATGCAGGTGATTTTAACATGCATTTTTAGTAATGATTCTTGCATCCATTTCTATTTCCAGCAAAGTATTTTTTTCAAAGGAATTTGTTTTTTTTTTAATTAGTCTATTAAACTGATATATATTTAAAATGCATGTAATTTTTACATGCATTTTTAATAATGATTCTTACATGAAATAGAAGTACATGTAATTCTTACACCTATTTTGGACACATTAGTTTAATGAGTCGTGCTATCCGGCATCCTAGAGAACGCTGACGTGCCTGCCTCTAAAAAAAAAAAATAATAATAAAAAAAGGGAAATGAAAATTTTGTTTTTGTTTTGTTTATATATATAAAACACGTTTATATGAGAATAAAGATTTTTGTTGTTTTTTTTTTTTCGTCATTGGCAGTTTATGTTTATGTTCTTGCATTCTGTATGTTTAATGAAATTTCCATGAGAAAGAGCAAGTTTTTTGGGTTGTATTTTGAGATATTTGAGTGATATTAGCTAAATTTTCATAAGCTAATATTTGGATTCTAATGCCTCAAAACTCATTTTTGGATTTAAAACTAAAACCTAGAGGTGGAAGGTTAATCCTTTAGGGATGGTATTACCCTAAAGGGATTCGGTCATCCTAAATTTGGTGCTAATGCCTCAAAACGTTATCTTGATTTTACATACTTTTGCTCATACCAATTTCTGATCAGTGATTCATAGAAGCCAGTGGATTTGAAATATAATTTGATCAATTTTTGATCAGTAATTCTCAGTTTTAAATTTGGAAGACGCTTCCCCCTTGTAACCTCTTTCCTCTTCAATTAAAAAAATAAAAATAAATAATAATAATAATAATAATAATAATAATAATAATAATAATAATTGGAAGACGCTTGGCTGACTCTCCTTTGGCAGCCAAAAATCTCTTCTCCAGTTTAATAGACAAGTTTGAGAAAAATTGTGTCAATGTTAAAACCTTTCCTTGCTGTTATTTCTATTTTAAATTGGGCATGGCATTATTCTCCAAGAAAAATGGTTACAATAAGGGTAAGGGTCGGTCTGGTTTTATGATTCAAAATATGCGATTTTGAAAAATGCAATTAAACGTTTTGTAAAATTATAATTTGGTCTTTAAAATCGTAATTTGACATTTAAACTTTGCAATTTTTTCAAGAAACTTTTCTCAATTTTGTTTAAAAACGCCATTTAAACTTTCAAGATTGCAGGGCCAAACAGATTCTAAGAGTCATAAAAGCCAAGGCTAGCTCTCAATTCCAATTGGGAATGAGACAATACCGTTTGATTTCAGCAGGACCATACAAGAAAAAAATCTATTATATCCTACTCCTTCCACTTCCCACTCTCAAAAATCCTTTTCATATCCATAGATGCATCAATAATTAAGTAGATGACACTGACACATCATCATCTTTGGTTTGCATTGCGTGTGGTTAACAAATTGATAAATCTAATAATGCTGATGTATTTGCTTCCTTTGAGACATCCAAACACAGCCATATAATATGTATCTAGGAGACCCCAAGAGTGTGTGTATAAAAATGTACTTAAATCATATATATCTAGCTCTAAGAGTGTGAACATGAAGATATTTCAGACAAGCAAAAAAACCAAATTAAAAATTTCAATATGTTTTTGTCTTTCCCACTTTTGGTGATATATGTCTGTTTTAGCAGCAGCCATCAATTGATTTTTTCTATCTTTTTGTTTGAAAGATTAGGGAAACATGAGCCAACCCTTTCCACATTACCTTTATGGGAGTTTGCTTAAAGCACAAAGACATAATTGGTTCCAACCAATACTTGTTTGCATAGAATGTCTTGGAATCTAATGAGTCCACACCTAACTCTTTTCTAGTTTTCTTCTACATTTGTGGACACTTTCAAGGATGTAATGAGGCATGGAGAAGGATATTGGACCCCATTTTAAACAAAAAAATATGTAAAGAGTGATGTTTGGGAATACTACAGCTTTTACTACAAGTTCATCAGAACATTTATATTCAATCCTATAATCAACATTTTTTCTTTAAATTATGACAAATCATACCTCAAAATCACCCAACATCTGATTTTCGTTCATCCTTCGTATTAAAGAAAACGCTACAATGATATATCACTGTATATCAATTTATCTTTTATTTTATCAATTCCTATTTCCAAATTCTACTTCTTTGTTTAATTAGAGAAATGTTATAGGTACCAAATATTTTATTAAGAGATGCTTATCAAATTGATGTGTAACTCATTCATTGGAAATGATCAAAATAATTAATCAAGAAAAATGTAACGGGTACCAATAAATGAGTTCTACATCATTTTAGTACTCTTCTCTTGGTAAAAGATTTAGTACTTGTAGTATTTATCGTTTAATTATTCTTTCTTTACGCCTAAAAGAAAGAATAAAAATTAAATCATTCTCCAAAATAAAGAATGAGACGTAGAGCGTTTTAAATTAAAAGTGGTTCTTTAAAATAGAAAAAGAAGAGCTATTCTTCAAAATTCGAAGAAAATTTTGAAAGATTTGATGCAAATGCTCTTATAAACTACTATAAACGTACTGAAGTAGTTAAGATGAAATTTATCACGTCAACTACTTCTATTGCTTAATTTTCTCATTCCATGTGAGTTCGTAAACAATAATTGCACTGAAAGCTGTAATAATCAATGATTATTAAAAGAGTAAATTGTTGAAAATGAATGATGAGGCAGTTAACACATCAAAATCTCTCTCTCTCTCTCTCTCTCGTGTTGTGAAAATTAAATCATGAGACACAGATTCCAGCTTTCTTCCACCACCCGGCACACGCCAGAAGTGGAGCCCGGCCTCCCGCCAAACAAGATTCCAATCATCGTAATCTCTCTCACTGTTTAGCTCTTTCTGTCTCTTTCCCATAAGAATCCAGCTATTTTAGACCCACTAAAAATGCATTATGGCCCACAGCCAAACAAGGTTCCAAGCATTATGAGAATGAGTGCTTATAATAAGGGCCACAAGACCGCCACTTGACCGTTTTCTTGGTGGCCAGCGATATATGTATATATATATATATATATATTTCTGGCCGGCCATATATGACAATGATGGCTTGACCTCTTAAGTTTCACAAATATCTCCCTGCAACCAAGTTGAAGTACCTGCACATGGAAACAACTTTATGGGTTTGGATTTTCCCCCGTGATCATAGCTGTTGCATTTACAAGGAATGCTTAACGTGGTGTAAGATATTAAGAGAGATGCTAGATTTTTTCTCCATTTGTTTCGGCGTAAAATATATATATATATATATATATATATATATATATATATATATATTTTAAAAAAGAAGTTATGTTTGTTTGCTACCTGTAAAATGTTGCGTTTAGTTCGTATGAAAAATTGCTAAATATATATTTTTTTAATTTTTTTTCTTCATATAATTTGAGGAGTTGCGACAAAGATAAAGAGAGATGGCGAGAAAAAGCTGTGGAGGAAGAGAGTATGTGAGAGTAAAAGGTTTTTAGAGATGAGAATGAGATTTAGTGCAATTGTTTACCTATATTATTTATAATTTGGATAAATAATTGTAAGATGGTTCTTGTGGGATTCACCTATCTAGACAGGTATTCAGACAACTCGAGACTTTTTTGAGCAGGTAAGCCCACAATTGCTTTTCCAAGGGTGTTGGAGAGCAGCAAAAATGGTCTATTCAGATGAGAAAGTAAATCATTTTACGCATTGTGAATGTTATTGTTTTTAGTCAACTGAAAATATTTTGAGATTGACCAACACTTTATATCGTGCTAAACGCTAAAAAATATTTTGAGATTGACCAACACTTCTACGCCGAAACGAACGGATGACTTGGAATTGAGTTCCATCATCAAGAAGTTCGGCACCAATTACATAATTTTCCAAGCAAAAGTAGACTTCTGTATGCAAGCCCTGACATTGTGGTCCTGTGGAAGTGGTGGAGTACTCCCCATTAGTCTAAGATTTACATTTCCCGTCTGTATTCCTGTTGAATTTTTGCTCTTTCTTCTGACAAAGTTGATCATCAATATCACTTTGTCTTGTTGTAGAAACTTCCAAATTGCTTTGTAAAAATCGACCTTGTAAGATTTGGGATTCAATGAATCCTTTCACACAGGCACACAAATGTCACAAGCAAATTAAATAAAAACACATAGATTTTTGAAGTTTGGCATCCTAATAATTTCATCAGATTAATTATGTTTTAAACCCAATTCTAGTACCATGATGATCTATAGTTCATATTGTATAACTATATATATTGGGGGCCTCAACCCCTATATGGGTCTTGCTTCTATTTAATTAGTTAATAAAACTAATTCTTATCCATTAAAAAATAAAAAAAAGTGTATGATTAATCAATATAATTACAGATACTAATCAAATTATAAGCCAAACTCAGGGTGAGATCTCCCATGATAAGAGGTAGACATTCAACCAGAGCATGTATGACACGCATGTACCTTTAACGGTAAGAGCATGGAATTTTCATCCCTCCATATCCCAATTCCCAACCTAGCTATCTATTATGCCTCCATCAACATAATTAGGTTTAGTCTGAAAGGAACCAGATTATATACAATATGGTTCCATCAATCAATCTCTTTCAAGCCTCAAATTGAAATCTGAAAATCAATTTAATAACCGTTTTAATTACAATCTGCTGCATGGACCCAACTGGTGAAACACATTAATCACCCAATTTTTGGAGGGAAATTATTTATCGTAATTCTAGCTCTTAATTATTCGGAAAAAAAAAAAAATAAAGAATCCCTGATGATCATCTCAGATATCCTTGAACTCCATTCCTACTTCTTCATCTTCAAAGACTAAAATAGTTTACAAGGGTGTCAATTTCTACGCTAGCTCACAATATGGCAAAATGAACTACGTACCACACGATATTTTTCAAGAAGCATTCTCATTTCTTCGCCTTTGTGCATACCTTTTCGTCTTAAAAGACTAAGCAGTTTACAAAAGTGCCAACTTTTACCTCACAATATGATAAGATGGGCTATCTTCAGGAAACATTCTCATTTCTTTCTCCTTTGCACTTATTTGGCTGAACAGTGGAAAAGATTCCCTTTTTCTTAGCTTTTCTTTGTAATCTTCCAATTCTGAAATTGCACAATTATTGACCTTTGCAGGAATTCAACCCTAATCTCTGCCTTGGATAGAGACAGGATATAGCATCCAGTGCAATATTGGGCCATGCTCACTTCAAAAGCATTAAAAAAATATGGAAAATTCCATGAGAATTTAAGGGTGCTAGGAAAATCAAGATAGCCTATAATAGATAATTAGAGGTTCATTGAATATGATAATTAGGGAATAGGTATAATTATTTTTTCAGCTATCTAATCTAATGACTCTATTTTGTATAGATTCAACTATAAGCAGGCATGGATATATCTATGGGTGGTCCCTGGAGGGCAAAAAGAGAAAAAATAAAACCAATATATTGACTAAGTTTGTTAATTAAATTCTACCTAAAAGGAATTATATGTGATTTGTTGAAACTAAATGTGTCACATGAGAGATTAAGAAGCCCCAATTAAACTTGTCACCTTAATTAATTAACCCTCAAAATCTATGAAGCCACCCCTAATTTGCCCTCATAAAATATTCTGATTCCATCAAGGATTAAAAGTTTGGTTGAGCTTTGCACACCACTAGTTATATAAAGCTCAATTATTCAGGATACCCTTGAAATAGCATGAAATAGAAAAATTCAATTATTCAGGATACCCGTGAGAAATAGAAAAATTGTGGGTGACGTGTAAGAATTGGCAATCTATTGAATTTCAAATTAGTATATAATAAGGCCAACAAAGACAATAAAAGTTCACATGCAGCAGCAGCATAGTTGAGAGAGAGAGAGAGAGAGAGAGAGAGAGAGAGAGAGAAGGCTAATTAAGCAATGACCACTCCCAATTCCTCCTCCTTCCTTGGGTTTTTCCTCGTGACCACTCTTCTTGTATTTCTTTCTTCTTCAAAGAAGCTGGGATTCGCCTTTGCAGGAAGACAGAAAATCGAGAGCAATAACCATCTTCTTCATCATCATACTCATACTGTGGAAGTCAGCTCTCTACTGCCATCAACCACTTGCAGCCCTTCTACCAAAGGTATTTGATTTAACACAACTTTGAAAAATCTCTCTCTCTCTCTCTGTCAAATTCTCCTTTCCCCCTCTCCCGCTTTGATTAGAAAAAAAAAAAATTAATGGCAGAAGAAATCAAGAAAATTCAAATAAAAATCTTGTTGGGATTCATGGCTCTATCTATGAATCAATTATTGATATTCAACACCCATTTCTACAGTGTCTTCATGTGAGGTGTAAAACTTCAATCAATGTTTGGTCACTTACCCAATACAGTAAAATGAGATACAAGCAATAGATTGTTTGTTTTTAGCACAAATTCTGCTTTTCAAAGTAAGTTTTGCTGTCCGCCAAAGCCAAAGTTTTCATTGAAATTGCGTTAAAATAAATTCCTTATACTTAGTTTATTAAATTAGCGTAAATTCTAGAAGTATGTAATTCACACGTGCTTTTTTAAGTTGTCTTTTCATGACCAATTAGTGGGTTCATTTTGTTTTTGGATGATTGTAATTCATAATTTAAGGAAAAAGTTTTTCTTTAATCCAGTTTATTAAATTACAATATATTCTTAGAGCTCATAATTTTCTCATACATTTGCATGCTTTGTTAATCAAATTACATAGTTTAAAGAAAAATGTCAATTTAATAGAGTGGATTAATACAATTAGATATTGATGTTTTTGTTGGTATTAGATGTGAATGTGTTCTAACTGATTGGGAATTTAAAACAGCTCCTAATGGAAAGGCATCCTTAAAAGTGGCACACAAATATGGTCCATGCTCCCAACTTCACCAAGACAAAGCGAAAACTCCGACCCATGCTGAAATCCTGCAACAGGATGAGTCAAGGGTGAAGTCAATCAACTCCAGGCTCTCCAACAAGTTGGCCGGCCGTGGCAACAATGATTTGAGGAACTCAGAGGCCTCCACCAATATTCCGGCCAAGTCCGGTAGCACAGTCGGCACGGGCAACTACGTTGTGACTATCGGCTTTGGCACACCCAAAAAGGACTTGACGCTCATATTTGATACCGGCAGCGACATCACTTGGACCCAATGTGAGCCTTGCTCCAAAAGCTGCTACCAACAAAAGGAACCAATCTTCAACCCATCAGCATCCAACACTTACACAAATATCACTTGTAGCTCAAATTTGTGCTCTAAGCTCGTTTCTGCAACAGGTGATACTAATTATAACCCTGACCTCTATCTATAGGACTTAAAACATAATGATTGTTACCTTATTTACGGATCGAATTCTTTGGAATCAAAGTAGAAATTTTTTATTTTCCTTTGGACCTTTGGTATATATGCGAAATTAATAATCCTTATTAATGGCTTATGATGATCAAATATCCTCTAACTTGTTTAGTACATGTAATTTGCTTTTGTTATTTCTATTATTTTTCCAATTTATTATCTGTCCAGACAATGAACTTCTTAATTAATATTAGAAAGAAGTTTTTTTTTTAAAATTTTGTATTTTACAATCCCTTTACAAACACATGTGATAGTCTATATATATTTTATAGAAACAAGTATCACGTGAACTATCACATAATAATTTAGATTTTAGTTGATAACTATCACTTTAGTCTATTATAAACAAGGTAAGTATTATGTGAATTATTACGTGATAAGTAATGCTTCACTTCATACTCATTTATCACACCCATGTCATACCGCCTAACATATATAACATTTTTTAAGTGATTAAAGTATTATAGATAAGTCACTTAAAACACGTCATATATATATTGAATGCACGTAATAGAAAGATTAATTTATGAAATTTAAACATTAATGAGGTGTCAAATTTACAGCCAAATAGATTATGTACTTTCCATATAATTAAATAGAAATATTTTGCATGCAGGAGTCACACCGGGTTGCTCAACCTCCACATGCGTGTACGGCATACAATACGGCGACCAGTCGTTTTCCGTGGGATTCTTCGGCAAAGAGAGGCTGACCCTCACACCAACAGACGTGTTCGACGACTTCCTTTTCGGCTGCGGCCAGAACAACCAAGGCCTCTTCGGCGGCTCCGCCGGGCTGCTCGGCCTGGCCCGTGACCCGCTCTCCTTCGTCCAACAAACCACACCCAAGTACGGCGGCTTCTTCTCCTACTGCCTCCCCTCAAGCTCCAGCTCCACCGGCCACCTCACCTTCGGGAAAGGCAGCGGCGGCGCTTCCAACGCCGTCAAATTCACGTCCTTGTCGAAAGTCTCAGACAGCACGTCGTTTTACGGCCTCGACACCACCGGCATAAGCGTCAAAGGAACCTCGCTAGCGATCTCGCCCTCGGTTTTCTCGGCCTCCGGGACCATCATCGACTCGGGGACTGTCATCACGCGCCTGCCGCCCGCGGCGTACAGCGCGTTGAAGTCGGCGTTTAGGGAGGCGATGAAAGCGTATCCTCTAACGGATCCGCTCTCCATACTCGACACGTGCTACGATTTCAGCAAATACGACAACGTTTCATTCCCGAAAATAGCCTTCTCGTTCAGCGGTGCGGCCAATGTTTTGCTGGACGGGACGGGGGTGTTCTATTTTACAAAAACCTCGCAGGTTTGTTTGGCTTTCGCCGCTAATGGTGACGCGAGTGACGTGGCAATATTTGGGAATGTTCAGCAGAAGAGGTTGGAGGTGGTGTACGATGTTGCCGGAAGGAGGGTTGGGTTTGGGCCTGCTAGTTGTTAGCTGAAAAAGCCTGGGTAATTAATCACAAAGAGAATCTTTGTGATTAGTGGGCTTAATTAGCTCTTGTGGGGAATTAGTAATATGGATTAGGGCTTCAACACTTGCATACTTATAACCCATTGGAAAAATCAATGGAAATAAATAAATAATATTGCAGTGAAAAGGGGTACGTTAATTAAAATATATATTTCAAAAATGATGCATATACCTATGTTTCAATGACTATTTCACAATGTTATTTACAGGAAACACTATTGTATGTATGACTATTGTATAATATCATATCATGTGTAAATGGAGTGAGTTTGGAGTTGTATGTAAAATGTTATGAAAATGAATAATGAATGTGAGGCTTTGGAAGCACACCGAAAGACGTTTACGTGAATGTGTATAGCCTCAATGTAGATACGTTCATCGGCTATAACAAGGGATAGGTCAATAAGGTTTCGAAGAGAGTAAATCTGTAGAGCCAGTCTTACGCTGATATAGAGAGTTAATCAAAACATTAGTGAAAAATAAAAGATAGAAATTAAAAAAACGATGACATATTGCATAGTGATAAGAAATGTTTTCCATGAAATGACAGTGTTTATGAAAAAAAGTAAATAATAAAAAATAAAAACCAATTATTTTCTAAAAAGTAAATAATTGTTGAAAATGTTTGAGGAGACAGATGATGAGTAGATAACCCATCAAAATCTCTCTTTCTCTCACAATCATGGGACAGATTACAGCTTTCTTCCACCACCACCCGCTAGAAGTGGAGTCCGGCCTGCTGCAATCTTTTTCATTGTTTGGCTCTTTCTGTCTCCCCTCTATAAGAATCCAGCTATTTTATACCCACCAAAAATGCATTATGGCCCACAACCAAACAAGGTCTCAAGCAGCATGAGAACTACAAATGAGTGCTTGTAAGGCTCACAAGACCACCACATGACGGTCATGACCCATTTTCTTAGTGGCCAGCCATATACATATAATTTTTTTTTTTTCCTGGTAGGCCATGACAATGATATCAAGACCTTTAAGTTTCACAAAAATGGATGCAACCAAGTTCAAGTTCTTGCACATGGAAACAACTTTATGGTTTGGCATTTTCCCATAGCTATTGTACTTGTACAGAATGCTTAAAGATTTTTCCCGGCTTGTTCCGGTCTGAAAATTTTTTCAGTTGAAAATATTTATTTTTCTTAAATAATAGTAATTAGTTTTCACCATTTATTTGCAATTAATCCTTAAAATGGTTTGAAAAATCCTTCTTTTTTTTTTTTTTTTGACTTTTAATCCTTAATTAAGGGCTACAATGGGGTCTTCCCCATTTTTTTATCCAAATGAAAGAAAGAATGGGAGACTGGCCAATTGGAAATGCTCCGAACACTAGGTTAGAAGCGGCCCATCTAGCTAACAAATGTACTCGAACATTAGCACTTCTAAAAACTTTACTAACTTTCCAACTATATAGGAAAAGATAATAAGAAAAAAGTTGATATCTGAAATAATGAAAGCAAAGTTCTAATCCTTAAAAAAAATCCCAATTTTAAATGATTAAGAGGATGTTGATTGCATCCCCTTCTAGAATGGCTTAATTAGATTTGGGTGCCATTAGTGGATGGACACAAGTGGACACCAGGTACATAATTTTCCACGCAAAGTAGACTTTTGATTACAAGCCTTGACCCTCGTGGTCGAATCCTTAAAGGGCTACAATGGAGTCTTCTCCATTTTTGATCAAAGTGAAAGAAAGAATGGGAGACCGGCCAATTGGGAATGCTCTGAACACTGAGTTAAAAGTAGCCCATTTAGCTAATAAATGTGCTTGAACATTAACATTTCTAAAAACTTTACTAACTTTTCAACTATATATAAAAAGATAATAAGAAAAAGTTGATATATGAAATAATGAAAGCAAAGTTCCAATCCTTAAAAAGATCCCAATTTTAAATGGCTAAGATAATGTTAATTGCCTCCCCTTCTAGAATGGCTTAATTAGATATGGGTGCCATTAGTGGACGGACACAAGTGGACACCAGGTACATAATTTTCCAAGCAAAGTAGACTTTTGATTACAAGCCTTGACCCTTGTGGTCGAGTGGAAGTAGTGGACTCCCAATAACCCTAAAAATATATACATTTTTCAGTCTGAATTCCTGCGGCATGTTTGCTCTTTCTGACAAAGTGGATCAATATCACTTTTGACTTATTGTAGAAAGTGCCAATTTGCTTGGTAAAAGTCGACTTTGCAAGATTTCGTATTGATGCAGGACAGAAGGATAACAAGAGAAAATAGATAAAATAATAACATAAAAAATAAATAAACCATATTCATCAGAGTCTTAGTCAATAGAATTTTGGTAGAATTTAACTATCAAGAAAAAGATAACATTAATTATGTCTTCATGAAAACATGTTTTTCATTAAGAGAAGTGTTAGAGAGCCAAACAAATGAACCAAATTTTTTTTTCAAACTGATGTGGCAGATCACGAGTGACAGGGCAGATAAGGGAGCTCTCTCAGAGAATAACATTTTTTTAAAAAATTTAAAAATCATTGCCACGTCAGTTTAGAAATTTTTCTGGGTTCATTTGTTTGGCTTTCTAACACTTCTCTTTCAGTAATCATAATTTGCCCTCCATAGGAGTACAAAATAGCATTTAAATAGACATGGTAAAATAAATCATAACCCTAATTTAACTAACTTTAGGCTAAGTCTATTATCTAATTATAAAATATCACTAACTCTAGATTAGATGACTTTGGGCCAAACCCATTACAATAACTCTTAAAATATGGATAAAATACCAATCTAAATATAAATAACTTAATTTACTAATAAACCAAATAAAATTAAAAGCAGAACTTATTTATTTTTCCTTTTGCATTAGGGATTCAATCAATCCTTTCACAGTTACGGATGGGATCATTTGGACACGAGGTGCTTCATAGTCTTTCTTAATTTTTTCTTATTTTTTTCACTTTTTAAAATTACTATTGAATCTATGAGGTTTATGTGTGAGACCCATATAGCTCTACAATCCAATGATAATTTTTTTTTTTTTTTATTTTAAAAAAAAGAATGAGAAAAAGGACCAGAAAGAGGAAAAAATGCATTTTCCTTTGAACTCAAACACACAAATGACAAAAGAGAATGAGAAAAGGACCAGAAAGAGGAAAAAAAATGCATTTTCCTTTGAACTCAGACACACAAATGACAAGCATATTAAATAACACACCTATTTTTTAAGTGGGAAACTTAAAAATTGCATCAGATTGAGTATGTTAAACCCAATAATTCCTATAGTTCATCTGGTAGTTCCGGCATTGTAAATATTGGCTATGGAATTTGCAAGGAATACATGTCTTCTGTTCACCAACCGCTGGACATCTCCTTTATCAGACATTATAATAGAAGACTTGTTTGGTAAAAGCTTTGAGCTTTTTTACTGTAGTAGAAATTGATTGATGTAGAAAAAAGTAAAAATGTTTGGTATAAAAATAAAAAATTTTGTTTTATAATAATTTTTTTTATTTAAATAATAGTAAACAGTTAGTGATATAATATTAAAAGTAAGAATGTTGGAAAGTTAAATTTTTTGAAAGAATAGTATCGGGCTTGTGAGGTCTTTTGCCTAACAGCTAGGGCCTGAGTTTCTTTGCATCCATTAATTAGTTTATCTCACTCTACCTCTTGCTGCCCCCAAAGGTGTAGCTCACAAAAATTGACTTATTTTTTAGGCACTTTCTTAGTTAGTGGACCAAGAAATTTTTTGGACCATATCATTTAATTAACTTATTTTCAATGTGTATATATATATTTTTTATTATTTGTATAGCGCAACAGTTTTTCTATTGCTGCTCTAAACATTGAGAATGCTTTAGGGTAGCACTTTAACTTCTATATCTATTATTTTAACACAAAATATTTCTCTTTTCTCTCTCATATCTCATTTTTTTTTTTTGCCTTTTATTGAAAATTGTAAAGTGTATTTAAATAATAAAGCAAAAAATACCACATATTTTTTCAGGAAAATTCTCATTTCTCTCCCCCTTTGCACTTGTCTATTTGGCTGATCAAGAGATTCGGAATCTTTTCTTAGCTTTTCTGTGTAATCTTACTTATTAAAAAAAAAAAAAAAAAAATCGAGTAAGTGGGTTGTTGTATATATATTCGCAATTTTGTATTGAGAGACTTTTCCAGTAGTCGTATTGTTTTTTTACAAGTGGCATATATGTGTTGGTCTAGATAACCTTCAACTTATTATAATGGTATGGGAAAGAATTAAACAATGCAATCCCAAAAATTGCACTTCAGTCAAATCATGTAATAAGTGAATTTTGTGCGCAAAAATCAGTATACTGATTTGTGAGATGAAACTTGGGGCCATTGAGAACCAGGCTTAGCCCTTTATACATATTGTAGCCCGCGAAACCATAAACTTTGGATGAGCTTTGCCCACCACTAGTGACATAAAAGCTCAACTAATTATTAAGGGTACCTATCATATAGTCTGAAATAGAAAATGTTTGGGAAAAATATACTTTGGCCCTTCAAAACTATCACTCATTTTATTATTACGCTTTCAAACTTTAAAAAGCTCCACATGTTCCTATCACATGTCAAATTAGACACTTTTGCATTTTTTTTTCCCAAAGTTATTAAAAAACAAAATTCAAAATATATAAAAACAACCATTTTGAAAAAAAAAATTAAAAAATTAAGGGGGCTAGTATAAAAAAGGGTCACCCCTTTTTGGGTGTTTTCAGTTTTTTTTTTTTTTTTTTTTAATTTTTTTTATTACTAATTTTAACCTTTTCAAATTGTTATTTTTTTACTAACTTTAAAAGAATTTTAGGGAGAAAAATGAAAAAGATGTATAATTTGACTAACGGTAGTAGTATGGGAAACCCCAATGGTACTTTTTAAATTTTAGAGATGTAAGTGCAAAATAAGTGATAGTTCAGAAGGCTAAAGTATATTTTTTTCTCATGTATGTTTAATTCCTCAAGTAATAGGATTCTTAAAATAGTGGGTGACTTGTAAGATTTGGCAATCTATTGTATCTCCAACTAGCTTATATAAGGCCAATAAACACATGTAGGAGCAACATAGTGATCAAGAGAGAGAAGGCTAAACAATGGCCAATCCCCTTTCCTCCTCCTTCCTTAGCTTTTTCCTCTTGAGCATTACTCTTGTATTTCTTTCTTCTTCTTCTTCTTCAAAGAAGCTGGGATTTGCCTTTGAAGGAAAAGAGACTATAGAAAGCAATAACCATCTTCATCATCATCATACTCATACTGTGCAAGTCAGCTCTCTACTACCATCAACAACTTGCAGCCCCTCCACCAAAGGTATTTATCACCTTTGAAAAATATCTCTCATATGTATTATTTTTTTATAGTATTGTTTTTAACTTCATAGTGAAAACATCTTAAGTAAGATAAAATGGATTTTTATTTTTGTTTCTAATGTGATAGACATAGTTTGAATCTTTGTAATTGAGAATTTTATATATGTATGTGTATGTGTTTATCGTAAAAACATTACTATAGACTTGAGATTTGATTGTTTAAAATTTTCGATAAGGTTATCAAATATAATATAAATAGTCTATTTCATGATAAAGAAAATATTATATTTGATTCATTACAAATACGTACAAAGATCAGTGAAGTTACTTTTTATAAGTTTTCAAATAAAATCAAGTTGTCTAGTTAGAGAGCCACTTCTATTAGGATGTGATGTAAAACCTCATTTTACAGTCTTTAATAAAAATTTAACACATCATGTAAAAACAGCAAATACAATAGAAATAAAAATATCATATCTTTAATATAAATCAATACTGTGAACGTTTCCATTCATTCTAATTCAACGCCCACCATCAACCACCAAACCCTCCCCCCCCCTCCCCCCCAACCTTCGAGCCTTGATTCCAGAGTCTCCAAAACCAACTAAGATGGTGTCTTCGGTGGTTTTGTTGATGGTTTTTTTAATGAGTATTTTGTCTATGAGGTATTTTGTTAAGAGAAATAAAATTATTTAGTGTGAAGGGTTATATTATTTTTTGGTATTTCAAGCTTAAGTGTATGCTTCCTATTGGAAAGTACAAAACACCCCGTTTATACTATGACCTAATTGAAGTTATTCTCAATGATAAAATATTAACAATAATTAAATAATTAATGATTAGCTTGTATTTATGAAAAAATATAAACAAAAGAATAAATAAGCTGATTAAGCAGCTCGTGAACAAGATAAAGCTCATTTGGAAAATAAAAATAAAAATAAACAAAGTGCTTTAAATAGAATATTTAACTCTTCAATAAACGAGCTCAAAGTTGGAGATAAGTAGTACTCAACCAAAGAAATCGGGGTTACCTACTAATGGAAGTTATAATTAAGTATGAATATATAGGCAGGTCCAATTCATTTGGCAAAGAGCATTGATTGTTTGGACAGCTATAGTTGGCCCTACAAATAGGTTGTGGCCGTCGCAATAATGGTTTTAAGGGATTGGTTAATATTTGGAAAAAAAAAAAAAAAAAAAATCTCATTCGTTGAAACCTCAATCTTTGAAATAATCTCATTTTTTGGCGTTTTCTTTTTTAATATTCAACTTAATTAAGTTTAATTTTAGTTGGAACCGAACCAATTGAGATTGAAATTGTTGCTTGTGTCCTACTATATATGAAACACATGTTCCACTATAACGGGTCAACTTTAACGGGTCAAGTTTCAACTCAAACTAAACAAAAGTCAAAAACCTATTAATTAAACTATCATGTCAATCTATTTGTGTTCTTTTTATATCTAAGTGGTTTCATTTATTGTGAACATCGTCAAATTGATAATTATAATTTTTTTTTTTGGTTGGATGTTTGTAATTCACAATTTGATGACATATGTTTTTAGAGCACATGATTCTCACATGTATTTTAAAAAATGTGGGAAAAATTGTACGTTTTATTAATCCTATTAAACATGTATGTAAAAATAACATATTGATTGTGAATTGAAAACACAGATCCAAATAGGAAGGCATCTTTGAAAGTTATACACAAATATGGTCCATGCTCCCAATTCGGGCAACACAAAGCAAAAACTCCTACACACATTGAAATCCTGAAACAAGACGAATTAAGGGTGAAGTCAATCCACTCCAGGCTCTCCAACAAGTTGGCTGGTGGCCGCGGCGGAGATTTGATAGACTTAAAGGCCTCCACGAATATCCCGGCCAAGTCTGGTAGCTCCGTCGACACAGGCGACTACGTTGTGACCATCAGCCTCGGCACACCCAAAAAGGACTTGACGCTGATATTTGATACCGGCAGCGACCTCACTTGGACCCAATGTGAGCCTTGCGCCAGAAGTTGCTACAATCAAACGGAAACGATCTTCAACCCATCAGCATCCAAGACTTACACAAATATCACTTGTAGGTCAAATTTGTGCAATGAGCTCATTTCTGCCACAGGTTATACCCCTATGTCATGTTATATTTCAAAAATTATATTTATTATTTATTATCAGGGAATTATTACAATAGAATCATTAATTTGGGAAATTTTATAATTACGGCCAAATACTACTTTATTTTATATATATATATATATATATATATATATATATATATATACATGCAGGAATCACACCAGGTTGCTCAACCACCACATGCGTGTACGGCATACAATACGGCGATCAGTCGTTTTCCGTGGGATTCTTCGGCAAAGAGAGGCTGACCCTCACACCAACAGACGTGTTCGACGACTTCCTCTTCGGCTGCGGCCAGAACAACCAAGGCCTCTTCGGCGGCTCCGCCGGGCTGCTCGGCCTGGGCCGCAACCCGCTCTCCTTCGTCCAACAAACCACACCCAAGTACGGCGGTTTCTTCTCCTACTGCCTCCCCTCAAGCGCCAGCTTCACCGGCCACCTCACCTTCGGGAAAAGCCGCGGCGGAGTTTCCAAAGCCGTCAAATTCACGCCCTTGTCGGAAGCCTCAAACGGCACGTCGTTTTACGGCCTCGACACCACGGGAATAAGCGTCGGGGGAAGAAGGTTAGCAATCAAGGCGTCGGTTTTCTCGGCCTCCGGGAACATCATCGACTCGGGGACTGTCATCACGCGCCTGGCGCCCGCGGCGTACAGCGCGTTGAGGAGTGCGTTTCGGAAGGCGATGAAAGCATATCCTCTAACGGACCCGCTCTCAATACTCGACACGTGCTACGATCTCAGCAAGTACGACGAGATTACGGTCCCAACAGTAGCGTTCTCGTTCGGCGGTGGGGTCACCGTGGAGCTGGAGGCGGTGGGGGTGTTATACATTCCAAGAATCTCTCAGGTTTGTTTGGCTTTCGCCGGGAATAGTGATGCGAGTGACGTGGCGATATTGGGGAATATTCTGCAGAGAACGTTGGAGGTGGTGTACGATGTTGCCGGAGGGAGGGTTGGGTTTGGGCCTGCTAGTTGTAGCTGATTAATTAAGAAATGATTAAGCTGGGCTAATCACAAAGAGAATCTTTGTGATAGCGGGCTTCAACAGTCTCACTAGAAACCATTGGGAAAATCAATGGAAATAATATTAGAGTGATCAAAAGGGTGATGATCAAATAAAAGTTTGCAAGTCGTGTGTATATATATAACCAAGTTATATTCTGTTTGCAAAGGGTCACTTTATATATATATATATATATATATATATATATATATATAAGAGAAATGCTTCTACACACTAATAATGGACGGAGTTGGGGGTGTACAAGTGGAGTGGTTATTAACTGCATGCTAACTGCAAATAAACTCAACCAGATAAACACAAATAACCTCAATCGGATAATCACATAACCGCCTAGGCTCATTGGGGTTACCGATTATAATTATTGGGTAAAGCAGTTAATAACCGAATAATCACCTAATCGGTAACTGCAAATGTATGAAATAGTTCTAGGGATGAAAATTGTGACGTGAATTGACTTTAAAGTTGTTTATTTTAAAATAATGTATGATATGTTTCAATGACTGTTTTATAATGTTATTTAGAGAAACAAATAAGGAGAAAACATCTTTTTATATATATATATATATATAAAGTGTTATTAGAAAAAAAAATATATATATAAAGTGTGATAGATATATTTTTTGTGAGACACAGACACATTGTATTATAATTTCTAATAATTTGAATTGTTTTGATCGCACTTTTATATATTATAATGAAAATATGGTATATAAAGACAACAATTTTTCTTTTTAATCTTATCATTACATTTTGTTATTTTAATTTCGCCTCTACTCAAATATAAAGATCTTAGAAATATTCTGTTTGCTTAATTAAAACTAATTCCGTTTCCTAACTCCCTCTTAAAGTTGTATGTATATATGAAATTTACATGCGCAACTTTCAAGAAAACAACACTTGTTATAAGTGTGTGGTTAAGTTATTATTATCGAACACGAGTTTTAATTAATGGAGTGGCTCGTCCACCCGTATTAGTTTATACACCGCAAACCCATGCACAGAAACAATTACTTCAATTGTTACATCCATCCTTCACTAATGGATATAAAAGTATAAGCTTCCATCATTTAAATTAATTACCTCTCATTAATTAATTTCTTGCAATTAATTGACAAATTAAGCCCATTTAATTAAGAAGAAATTAAAAAATGGGTTCAGGCAAGATTGTGGTATTGGTTTTGATGATGAGCATGATTGCATCCATGGTTGTCGGAGATGAAGACTACGAGAATTGCTACCGGGATGTCTTCAACGAGTGCGTAGGTCGACGAGGTGCCGCTCTTTCCGAGGAATGCAACATTGAAGCTGCTCAGGCATGCGACCCTATGCCCGTTTGCTGTGGCAACCCAAATCGCATCAACAACTGACATATATATACATATATACTAACATCTGAAATTGGAAGGACTAATCTGCAAGATTTGCTATCTATATAACTATTATTTAATTTCTACACTAAGAAAAAATTATTGTTATATATAAAACTCAATGTACGAACCTTTTCAATTTTATGTATTGTCTTTTTAATATTGGGTCGTATAAATATTGACTTGTGAATTAATGTTGTTGTGTCTTATTAGAAAAAAAAAAATATATGAAAGTTGAAGTGATGTGTGTTTGCATTTTTTTTAGTGAGAATTTTTTATTTTTATTTTTTAATTTCATGCGTATTGGCAGACAATTATAGCTCATTTCAGTAAGAAAAAGAAAAGAAAAAAAGAAAAGAAAAGAAAAGAGAGGCAATTTTACATCTGTGGTTAAAATACCGTTAAATAACAATGTACCATAATTGTTCATTGCTTTAACAAAAAAAAAAACAAAAAAACAAAAAAGAGAAAAAAGAGAAAAAGATGTTAACAAACATAGCCAAAGTTTTTCTCCAAGTTATTCCAAATATATATATATATATATATATATATATATATATATAATTGATATTTGTGCTTACTACAAGAAAATTAACTTTTAGGGGCGACTCATTTTGGACGCTAAAAGTCGCCCAGTGGACGATCAACAGCGTCGACACTTGGACGCTATTGGTTCGACGCTAATGATATCATCAGCATCGACTACGAAGTGGACCCTAATAATGACTTTTAGCGTCCACTATGTCAACGGTAAAAGTTCTGTATGTTGGACGCTGTACCAAGCTAGAACGAAAGATGGAGTCGACGCTAGTGCTCCACCATCAGCATCCACTCATAGTGGACGCTGATAGTGCAACCATAAAGTGGACGCTAATGGGTCTTAAAAAAAAACTGTTAGCGTCCAAATGATGATGGATGCTGATGGTTGCATCATTAGCGTCCAAACGATAGTGGACACTGGTGGGTCTTTAAAAAAATAAAAATAAAAAACCATAAGTGTCCAAATGATGATGGACGTTGATGGTTGCATCATTAGCATCTAATGTGCCTTAAAAAATAAAAATAAAAATCAACCATCAATGTTCAAACGATAGTGCACACTGATGGTTGGACCTCTAGTGGACGCTAATGGGTCTTTTAAAAAAAAAAAACCATCAACGTCCAAACGATGATGGACACTGATGGTTGCATCATTAGCATCGATTAAAGTAGACGCTAATGTAACTTAAAAAAATCAACCATCAGCGTCCAAACAATAGTGGACGCTAAAGTGGACGCTAATGGTTCTAACTAACTAAAAAAAAATAAAATGTTATTAGGGTCAATTCGACCCTATATATATATATATATTTTTTTTTTTTAAAAAAAACAATTTAAAAGATGTGGCCATATTCAAAAGATATATAAATGATCCTAGTAAAAAGAATAAAAATTTCATGACAAAAAACTACCAAAAATAACTCAGAGTTATCAATTAATTAGGAAAGTTTGCAGGCTGCCTAAAGAAGGATGTAGTTGAGACTCCAATTGGAGGTTTCAATCTTAATTGGCTTTAATACCATATCAGGTTTATGATAAAGAGTTTTAAGTATATTATTAAAAATCGAGTGAGGCCATTTCAATGGAGGCCAGGAAACCAAAGCTTAGGCACAAATTAGACTAGCTTGTGCTAACCCTTTGTAACATGTAAAATTGTCCAAGGAAGAGGCGCATACCAATACAGATAAGCAAATATTTAAGATAAAAGAAAGCTTTAAGGAAAAAAAAAAAAAAAAATTCTCAAAGTGGCCGGAGTACATATCCATTCAAAACCATTGCTGCAGATTGCACGGGCAAACAAAAAATTTCATGCTTCAAAACAGCCATTGTACCACCATAGTAGTTACATTTCAAATGCCATAAACAAATCTAAGTATTTTCACTAGAAAGCTGACCACTACTACAAACCAATGTGGGGCAAATGAAAACCAAAGCAGACATAAATAAATGGCTAAAAGGTTAGAATAAATCCTCAAAAAGGAAAAAGGAAAAAAGAAAAAAAAGGGTAGAAAATTTGAGTACCATAAAGCACATTGGAGCAGTAATCTTGAGCATATATGACTTTAAAAAGTGACCTCCAAGAGACTGAATTAGCTGAAAGGTGAAATCGCAACTCAATTAGATATTGATTATGTGAGAACTCAAAACCATCAAAAGTAACTCAAAAGGACTTACCTCATTAAAATCATCAAAAATATGTGAGAACTATCCCATGAACCAAACCTACCAAGGGAGAAAACTATTAAATAATTGGTCTTTCAACTCCAAAAATTGTAAGCAAATTTATTTTCAAAATGTCTTTCTAAATCGATCTGGAAAATAAAAAAGAAGACTGAAGTATAGAACTACCATGGCTGAGAGGCATTGCAAGCTGGATGCCCTTAAGCAGTGCCTTTGATGTTCGTCCCCTTTCTCATGAGTCAATGCACATACTTTACGAACCCACACTTTTCAATGTTATGCGTGTAAAACAAAAATTTTGCTTATTAATGTTTGATGAAGACAAAAGAAAATGTATTCAACTACACAAAACTTAATTAAGGGACGTGTGCTCATATATATTTTTTAAACTGTATGCAAGAATCACATGTTCTATTATTAAAAATGTATGTGAGAATCATATGCCTTATGATTTTACCGTCAATTCATATTTAGTATTCTTTATATTAGTGGGAGCATTTTATAAATAGAGTACAAATGTAAAAATAATAAACTAAATTATAAAAAAAAAATTTCCAACCTAATTTTAAGGAAAATTTTATCTATGTATATATATTCATTAGATACAATAAATTTTAAAAAATAAATAAATAAATAAATAAAAGATAAATATTGATATGATAAAATCTAAGGTCCCTTGGCCTGCCTTAAAACATCACTACGCTTTTAGTAGTTCAGCTTTAAGAAGTTTTTTTTTTTTTTTTTTTTTTTACTTTATTTTCTATTCAGCTTTAAGGAGTTATTATCCGCTGTCAATGCCTTCCAACAAATAGATACTAATTGACCAAAGCAATATTAAAATCCCCTTGTAATTACAATAAGGAGAAGAAAGAATATCTTTGGAAAAATTGAAAGGCATCCCAAGGGCATGGGAAAGAAAATTAAAAGGAAAATTACACATACCCTTTTCAAATTACGATTCTATTGTTATATATATATATATATATATATATATATATATATATATATATATATAATAAAAATAAATTAAAAATATTAATAATGAAAACTAGCAGGATTGCATTGCGAAACAGGTATACATTATGATAATATATAGTGCCTACAATGGGGCAACATTATCATGACTTTATATGATTATATATATATATGCAGCCTGCACATTTTTTCATCTCAAGTCAGAAAGTGGAAATGGCCTTTTCACTTTATAATATATATTAACTTCTAGTACAAGTTTGGGTCTTTCTGTCTCTCCTCTAAGAATCCAGCTATTTTATACCCACCAAAAATGCATTATGGCCCACAACCAAACAAGGTTTCAAGCATTATGAGAAGTGAGAAGTTTGAGTGATTATAAGGGCCAAAAGACCACCATTGGACCGTTTTCTTGGTGGCCAGCAATACATACATACATACATACATACATACATGTATGTATATATATATATATATATATATATATATATATATATGTGTGTGTGTGTGTATGTAGGAGCAACATAGTGAAGAATGGCTACTCCCATTTCCTCCTTCCTTGGGTTTTTCCTCTTGAGCATTACTCTTGTTGTATTTCCTTCTTCAAAGAAGATGGGATTTGGCTTTGAAGAAAGAGAGACAATAGAAAGCAATGACCATCTTCTTCATCATCATACTTATACCGTTGAAGTCAGCTCTCTACCATCATCAACTCCTTGCAGCCCTTCTACCAAAGGTATTTAATTTTTCACACAACGTATTTGAAAAATTGCATCCTCTATTAATCTTATTAAAAATATATGTAAAAATCACTCACCGATTGTGAATTCAAAACACAGATCCTAATAGAAAGGCATCATTGAAAGTGATACACAAATATGGTCCATGCTCCCAACTTTACCAAGACAAAGCAAAACCTCCCACCCATGCTGAAATCCTGCAACAAGACAAGTTAAGGGTGAAGTCAATCCACTCCAAGCTCTCCAACAAGTTGGCTGGCAGCGGCAGTGATTTGAGAGACTTAAAGACCTCCACGAATATCCCGGCCAAGTCCGGTAGCACCTATGACACGGGCAACTACGTTGTGACCGTCGGCCTCGGCACACCCAAAAAGGACTTGACACTCATATTTGATACCGGCAGCGACCTCACTTGGACCCAATGTGAGCCTTGCGCCGGAAGTTGCTACAATCAAACGGAAACAATCTTTGACCTATCAGCATCCAACACTTACACAAATATCCCTTGTAGCTCAAATTTGTGCTCTATGCTCCGTTCTGACACAGGTATTTCTAATTTAATTAATCATACTCATGATCATGTCACGCACGTGAAATTTAACAGAAGTATTTTCAAAAATCATATTTATTTATTGTCAGGAAATTATTACAATATTATACAAGATAGATAAATTCTAATTGCACGCACGTAATAGAATCATTATTTTGGGAAATTTTATAATTACTGCCAAATACTAGTTTATATAATAATGCAGGGAACCCACCGCAATGCTCTTCCTTCTCCACATCATGCATGTACACCGCAAACTATTACGACAAGTCGTATTCGGTTGGATTCTTGGGCAAAGAGAGGTTGACCCTCGCGCCAACAGACGTGTTCGACAACTTCCTATTCGGCTGCGGCCAGAACAACCAAGGCCACTTCGGCGGCTCTGCCGGGCTGCTCGGCCTTGGCCGTGACCGGCTCTCCGTCGTCCAACAAACCGCACCCAAGTACGGCCGCTTCTTCTCCTACTGCCTCCCTTCAAGCGCCAGCTCCACCGGCCACCTCACCTTCGGGAGAGGCACCTACAACGCTTCCAAAGCCGTCAGATTCACGCCCTTGTCGAAGGTCTCAGAGGGGGTGTCGTTTTATGGACTCAACACCATGGGAATAAGTGTCGGAGGAAGAAGGCTAGCGATCGCGCCCTCGGTTTTCTCGGCCTCCGGGACCTTCATCGACTCGGGGGTTGTCATCACGCACCTGCCGCCCGCGGCGTACAGCGCGTTGAGGACTGCGATTCGGGAGGCCATGAAAGCATACCCTCTGACGGACGCGCTCGCGATACTGGACACGTGCTACGATCTCAGCAAGTACGACAAGATTAAGTTCCCGAAAATAACCTTGTCATTCAGTGGTGACATCAACGTGGAGCTGGACCAGGCGGGGGTGTTCTTAGCTGAAAAAGTCTCGCAAGTTTGTTTGGCTTTTGCCGGGAATGAAGATGCGAAAAACGCCGCTATCCTTGGGAACGTTCAGCAGCAGAGGTTGGAGGTGGTGTACGATGTTGCCGGAGGGTGGGTTGGGTTTGGGTCTGCCGGTTGTAGCTGATTGATAAATGATTAAGGACGGCTAATATATAAATAAATTTAAGTTTCCGAAAAATCTTATATCAGATAAGTTAAAAACAATTGATGAAATTTTTTAAGAAAAAATATGTTGATTCAAATTCGACATCTAATATTCCTCAAACTTCAACTCCCGAGCATCACCTTTCTAAGATTGCAAGAATTGAATTTTAAGAAATTGAGTCGATATCTACGACATGATTCAGGGTTATGTCTTCAAATGTTGCAATATCCAATCAACCGAATGAGATTAGAGGTGTATATTTTAAAGCCAGTGTATATATATAGCTTCACTCATTTTGACGATTCTGGACATTCATTTTCAGGAACTGAAAAAATCGTCGGATACTTCAATCATCTTGGTATAAGATGTTTCATTGGTTAAAATACTTTCTTCCAAAAGATGTTGCATATTGTATATATATAGTTTCACTCATTATGACGATTCTGAATATTCATTTTCAGGAACTGAAAAAATCATCGGATACTTCAATCATCTTGGTATAAGATGTTTCATTGGTTAAAATATTTTCTTCCAAAAGATGTTGCATATTGTTTACTGTATCTTTTTGGTAAAACGCCAATGAGACAACTTGGAGCTAATGCATTTATTATGAAGGATTTCATAATTAGAAAAAGGAAATGGTATGAATGGTCCTTTTTTGGTCTATATGGGAAAAACCCATGCATGTTCATCTCATAATAATGTTGTTGAGTGTTATGACACTTTGATGAAACCAATCTCAACATATTGATAATGTGATATATGAGCAAATTTCAAAAAATAATTAAAAAAAATTGAATAATC
Organism: Corylus avellana; assembly: GCF_965113065.1. NCBI lineage: Eukaryota > Viridiplantae > Streptophyta > Magnoliopsida > Fagales > Betulaceae > Corylus > Corylus avellana. The sequence goes on from NC_142498.1 coordinate 1,499,217, forward strand.
GATTATGATTGAAGACTTCAATCGATTGGATTTGGTATTTAACAACTCAAGGATGTACTCTTAGGGTTCATAACGAGGGTCTCAATTTAAAAAAGCATGACAATTTCCTTTGGTTGATAAAACTTATATCCATGTACAACAAGAAAGTTGTTGAAATTGTCTTAGAAGATGCTTCACGAAATGCTAATTATACTTCAACTCATGAACAGAAAATAGATTTACATGTGCAATGATGGTACTAACTGCAATTCATGAAGAAATTGGTTATTCAAATTTTGTATTATTGTTGATGAAGTATAAGATGAGTTTAAGAGAGAACAAATGACCATTTTTTTATTAATATTTGTTGACAAAGATGGTTTTATACAAGAACACTTAATTCTTTGATCTTATCAATGTTAAAGATACACTGGTGCTAACTTTGAAGAATGAAATATTTATTTTTCTTTCTCATCTTGTCTCATATTCAAAATATTCATCAACAGTGGTATGGTATGATGGTACTAGCAATATGCATGGTTTGAGAAATAATGTTAATATGCATGGTCTTAGAAATAATGTTCGCTTAAAACTAATTTTGTTTCCTAACTCCCTCTTAAGTTGTATGTATATATGAAATTTACACAAGAAACTTTCAAGAAAACAATACTTGTTATAAGTGTGTGGTCAAGTTATCATATATATATATATATATATATATATATATATATATATATATAAGCCGAGTTATGGCTTAAATAGTGCCTAGAATTGCGACACGTATTAAGGATAATAACATCAAACTCAGATTTATTCCAACAAATCCAAATTCTGCCCATGACATGCTTCTCATAGTTAACAACAAAGCCTCAATCTGGAACAATTGCATTTTTTATCAAGTCAGCTTTAGTTTCCTTAACCCTAGTCTCAATCAAGCACACTAAACCAATCTTATGAAGTTTAACCTCCCTTTGTTTAGAGGGGTGATTTAAACCCCTCACATTCCAAATGAGAAGATTCATAAAGTAGGGGAAAACCCTCTCATCAACACCTCCTCCTCTTCCCTCATTTCACCCCAGTAAAACTGTCACTCTTAGAGATAGGTTCAGTTTCCCTAGGCATCCATATATCATATCATCTTCTCTTTTACACTCCGAATTGGATCCACAACCACAGCCATATATATAGCTCGTTGAGTCAGACTTCAAAACTCTGCAGAAAACAGATTTAACTCATTTAAGCATATCAAGAATATTTTTGATGAGGATTATAAAAAAAGTAATAAAATATTATAATTTTGAAGAAAATGACATGCTCAACTCATTCTCTCTCCTGGGATTGGGAACATCAGTTAACCACAGCCAACAATTTCATTTATCCATCCTCTTCCCTTTCTCTCCCTCTTGGTATCCTTTCTCTCTGTTACAGACAAGTCTAGCAACCACTAATAATCTCCCTCCCTCTCTTTTTCTCTTACTCTCTTACTCCCTCCATCCCTCCCTCCCACCCTCCCTCAAGCAGAAAAAATAAAAAGGAAAAGAAAAAGAAATACATAAGAATTGTCTACACAACCTGCTGCGTATTTATGTCTATTGTACTTTTCGCCCATTTGGAAGGATTTGTTTTTTTTTTTTTTTACTCTGCAAGATAACCAGAACATTTACAAGCTTCTGTCATGGCAATCTCACTCACCATAAAACGCATTCATAACAATTGTGTATGCCCAGAATTCTTTTTTATACAATATTTACAACAAATGAGAATTGTATGTATGTATGCTAGTCTTGTTATTCAAGTTCAGTACTTTTTGAAAGCTGAAGGAGCAAATGGTCCAGAATCAAAGCGTCTGACAGGCAAGGGGGCTGCAGATCCGGATTGACTCGGATGCTGCTGCTCACTTGAACCAACAACTGGCACACTGGTGGGATGCTGCTGCTGCTCACTTGAACCAAAATCTTGATTCCCATAAGGGGAGACAACAGGCACACTGGTGGGATTAGATATTTCTGCAGCATCTTTGTTGGCCAGATCCTCCAGCTGCGCCTAGAAATTAATGAAAGATTTATATATCCCTAAAAAAATAAATAAATAAAAGTAGTTGCCAATAAAAAGGTAAGAACATTCAAGAAAACACCAATACGTACAAACCTTCATGAATGACTTTAACTGGGGCACCAAAGCAAACCGGTAGTCAAACTTAGCTACAACCCCAGATTTCAGCGCCGTCTGCTCCATGGCAGCACGAGTCGCTGCGATTATTACATCAAGTTGGTAAATCTGCAACACTTGACATGGTGAGAGACCATAATTAAGGAACGAGAATAGATAGATTCCATATGCATTAATTAATTTACCTCTTGAGCAAGGCGATTTTTCTGCCTCTGGATTGCCGTTTGAATTTCAAAATCTGCTTCTTCTGATTCCTTCATAATACTCCATATGATATCTAACTCAGCAGCAGCACCCTCATCATCCTCACTCTTACGCTCGAGCTCTTGCCACTGTTTGAACAAGAGGGATACATAACCCCTTTTTCTATTTTCATCAACACTACATAACCTCTTAACATTCATCAATGGCATATCATATCTCAAATACTCGCCTTTTCTTTCACACATTCGGTGCAAACGGCGAGATTCAGCTCTAACGATCTCGTCCAACTCCATTCGCTGAGATTTGCTAGCTCTTTTCAGACTTCTCCATTTCTTTGTTTGCTCCTCAATTGTAGGACCTTCCGTCCATAGCCAAGAAACAAAAGCATCACTATCACAATCAGCAACACAAAAATCTTCAGCATTAATTGAAGTTAACACTGCAATTCCATTGTCTGGCTCAACAGTCTCTCCTCGCAAGAACCGGACATCGAAAAGGAGAGCTGATAAGTCGCTGCTGAAAAAAACACTCTCTCGAATGTTGCCCCAAAACCAGTTATTGCCTCTAACGTCTTCCTTCGAAATGATATTACCAAGACAATGCAAAGCGCAAGCATTTGCCAGATCTTCCAACAACTGAAAAACAAGATTGAGCTCCGGAGCTTCCAAAGTGCATATCAATTGGAGCGTGTGCTGACGCCAAAGATCCGTAATTACCGAATTAGGAATATTATGGTTTTTTTGCAGCAATTCCATTATCAAGTTCTGCAGCGCAACCAGAGTGGTACAAACAAGACATTTTCTACGCGTAAACAATTGCAGTTTGGCACGAATTCTCTTTATGATTTCTGCCCGCTCACTGTCTTCAACATAAGGCCAATCTGCAGTAGCGGTGGTGGCGGAAATCGATTCCACGGGCCTCCAAATGCCCTTTTTGACCTTATCAACGGCCGATTCGGGAGCTTCATTCGGCAAAAGAGATTGACAACTCTCGGTAAGATGTATATGACTCGTAAGATGCTTGTTGATATCTGGATCCAAAGCCCTGTCTCCACAGTAAGAGCACACCCAATACCTCCATATCTTCTCTGCCTTAGCGTAATCAATAGCTTCCGTCAAAACCTTATTTGCCATTCCAAACTTATTCTTTTTCAAATACTCTTTGAGATCTTTGATCCCAATTCTCAACAACTTCCTCTTTTCTTTCACACTCATCTTGTCGTTCCAGAACGCCCTGACTCGACTGATCGTAGCGACGTCGTTGGACTCGACTTCCTGGTGTTTCTTTGGCAACCGATCAAAATCCGGAGGCGCCCTCGGCCCTGGGACCCCCCACTTTTGCCGTCGGGCATCCTCGAACTCGGCCTTTACCTTCGCCAGGGAATTATCCTCTACGAGCCGTTTCCACTTGTCCCTCCTGTTCCCACCTCCAAGAACGATGATCTGGCACTTGGATTTCTCTGCCAGCTCCACGATAACCTCCCTGATCTTCTCGAGCCGCGAAGCCTGGACCGGGACTTTGTACCCTGGCTCCGTCGGGTTCTCGATCAGCAACGCGTGATCGCATTCTTGGACCACGGCATCGTACGGACCGGCGTCGTTTCGGGCGAGTTGGAAGAGCAAGACGGCGTGGAAGAGTGCGAAGGAGATGGTGTTCGGGGAAAGCGCTAGAGCTTGGCTTGAGGACTTGACGGCGTCGTTGAGGCATTCGACTCTGCCGGCGGTAGAGTCGCAGAGCAACGCCGTTTTGTAGCGGAGGAGGCTCTGGCTGCTGAGCATAATCTCCGGGCTGTGGGAAAGGATGGACTCCACGGCATCGGTGCTGTGATCCTCACCGCAGAGGGCAATAAGGCATTCTTGGGCCGTCGAAGTAGACACATCGAACGGTGGGGGATCGGTGGATGGCAAAGCAGAGGAAGAAGATGTTTTAGGGTCCATTTTCTTGGAGGGAATCATATCGCAGAGACTTCGATTTAAAAGAATGGGTGGGAGAGTGTGTGGTGGGGTTAAATAGGTAATTTACTAAATAACTGATTCTGGTTTCAGTTGGTTTCTTTGGCGGGTTTTTCTTTCTTTCTTTCATTTTTCGTTAACTCAGGTAAGTTTGTTTATTAAGTTTGTGGTGGGCGAGTTAGAAGGCTCCATTTTTTTATTAATTAATTTAATTAGCATCAATTTGGATGCTGCCTGTAGAGAAATAGAAATTCATTAAAAACTTTGTTTATTGCATTTTTTTTTTCTCTCATTTATATATATATATATATATATATATATATATATATATATATGGCTTGTTCTCTTGGTATAGAGTGTTCGGAAACAGGGTGAAGCTCTCTCCTTCAACTTGAGGATGGCAAAGAAGAGAGAAATCTTATGGATATGAGAATGGCTACAATTGCACCCAAGTCCCACCACTTTGAATAATCCAGTTCAACACCCAGAAATAGAATGCTTGAGGATAATTTCCCCTTTTATTTTTGGGCCCCTAGGTACAGAAGAATCAAACTCAAGGCCAATCATATTATTCTTGTATGCTCCCTTCTGCATTTTTCAGTATAAACATGCTAGCTGAATCCAATGCCTATGATTATTAATGACTTTATATGATCTTTATGTTATAAGGTTCTGCATGGAATTAATATTGCTGCATTTTTTGTACATTGCTTCAAACATAACTTTCCATATATATGGTGGTTGCATTTTCAATCTAAGATTTTTGAATAAGTTATTCATTGAGCTGAATATATATATATATATATATATATATATATATATATATATATATATATATATATATAGCATGCTCTAATCTTGCCTGTGTGCCAGGAAAATGAATCCTAAGAGTCATACCAATTGTAAGGTTGAAGATATGAAACATGTAATTTAGTTAAACTAGCTGTATTGCCCATGTCCCACATATAATTGATGTAAGAAATTGAATATCTCCAGAAAGGCTCGGGAAGATCAGGGAGGTCATCGTCATAATTCCCTATACACAAAATTTTGTAAGTGGGCATGTAATGTTGTAATTGGGACTTCGGGAACGAGCAAATTGACAACTAGTATTCAAACTACCTAAACAAACCATTAAGGTGGTTTGATAAAGAACAGTATTTTTAACTAATTTGTTGGGGTTTTTAGGACTAGATTTGAAGCTCCAAATTTTTTACGATAACTCAACAACAAGCTTGGAAAAACAATCAACAACCAGCCGATTCTAGGCTAATTGTTATGCTTCACTTATTAAAAGGAGTTTGAGCTCACAAGCCATGAGATGTTGTGTTAAAATGTTGATTAAATTAACTACTTTCAAGGAAAATCCTTTATACTAAATAGCATATATATGAATGTCTAGAGAAATTATTTAACCAACAACAACCAACAACAACTCTTTTATTATGTGTCAAAAGTTTCCTTTGACCTTGTTAAGTAGATTGATACAATGGGGAGTATTTTTTTTTTTTTTAGTGAGTTCAGAATATTACATGTTGAGACACCACACAATCCAAAATCTTAAGCTTATTAGTTTGGATCCAACAATATTATATAACCATTCACACTTCTTACATCTTTCCAATGTGGGACTTTTTCTTTTTACATTCGCGCATATAGGTGGGTTTAAGTTCTTAAAACTATAGATGATAAAAAAAAAAATTAAAATAAAATAAAAAATAAAAAATAAAGTTTCATATCTTTCAGTTTAAAAATTCATTTTCACTTGATTGACACTCTGAAAAACAAGATCTTGAAATACAGAGTAAGTGCTGATGATGTAAATCCTTAGAAATTGGAAAAGAATAATGATGAGAAACAAGAATTCAACCATATCACTACTCTACACACTATTTGTAACCGAAATTTGATCCAAAATTCACAAACTATATCAGTACCCAGTAACAATTGAAACCAAATACCCTAAACAATTTGATAATAATTGATTTCATTGAAACCAAATTCAGTTGGAATAATAGGAGGGAAGTTGGACAGAGTTAAAGTGGTAAGCTTTGGTCCCAAATCGTTCAATTACTTCAACTTTTTTGGGCTGATCATGACAGATTTTTACATTGAAGGTGTTGGCGTTTCTATGTTTCGTTTATACTCTAAACTCAAATATGTGTAACAGATTTTCTAGTTCCTATATGGAATTTGAGATATTAATTGAATGGATAATGGAATGGATAGAATGACTGAATATGAAAGATTGGATGGTAATTAGGAATGGGCACTTCAAGAAGCCCAAGAATCTCCAAGGCTGATTTGAGAACAGTTAATCTCCAAGAAACCTTTTACTGAATAATCCTTTTCACGCCTTATTACGAATCTTATATAGAGCTAGCCCTAAACTCAAGCCTAACTATTTGGGCCTTACTCACCAAAGGGCTTTGGCCCACTAACCTAATACACCCATTACACTTAAAGAGTCCCTACTATTATATCACTATGATCAATTTCTAACTAGTAAGTAATAAATTATAGCTTGTTATTCTGACTTTTGTTGCTTATTTCGTTTCACAATTCTAAATTTTACTTTTGTTAATTAAGATATTAAATTTATTATTTTCTAGTAGTTTAGCCTTCTTTTTATAACTTACCTTACATTTCACATGAATATTTCACATATTGAGGCAATGTTTGAACCTAGCTATAACCGAAAGAGAGTGTTATAATATTAATTGAATGAAAAAACTTCATCATTTATTCTTAAGTTAACTAAGTATTTTGGAATAAGTGGTGATTTAACACTTTTCAAGTTGGACATAAATTTTCTAAAAAATCGCTTTTAAAAGTGACATGTGTCATTAGCATGTGAAAAACATGTATTTTTTTTAATAGCATGTGCTTCTCACATAATTTTTTATAAGCTTAAATAATATGTGTTGCTTTTAAATGCTTTTTTGTAGGAAATAAACCTGATTGTAGGAAATTTATGTCCAAGTTATTCAGGAAATATTACATCCCCCAAGGCTCAAACTAACTCTAAATTTGCAATATCCAAGTTATTCGGAAAAAGAAGATATATTTCTCACATACATTTTAAGAATTGCATGTAAGGATCACATGCTCTAAAGACATATTCAAATTTAATAAACTAAATTGAAAAAAATTTCTCCAACTTAATTTGGAGGAAAATTATATCCATCTTTAAGTGCCGGCATGAGGGGGAATATGATGTTTTTTTTTTCTTTGTTTCAAATTGTAAAATGCAAGATTGATAAAGAGCTAAAGAAAAATATATATGTTGATGAGATTTTAGCAAGTAAAATCATTTTAATCTGATCCCTATTATATATTTAAAAATCATTTTTTAATAAGTATTAGTAGGAATAAATACTATATATGGACTTGACGAGTCCATCCCGTGGACGGAGAGCAAGGAGTTAGGTGGCAGTTTCCGAGCTATAAGAATATAGAAGATCACCAGCTTTAGAAGCTCATTCCCTACTGATCTCATCTCTCTGCTCTGCCGTTGCCATATATATATATATATATATATATATATATATATATATATATATATATATGCCTTAAAAAGCTAGCTTCATGTTTTATATATTCTTCGATTGTGATCGAAGAATTCAATCGATTGGATTCGGTATTTAACATCACAAGGATGTACTCTTAGGGATCGGTCTCGACTTAAAAAAGCGTAACAATTTCATTCGGTTGATAAAACTTATATCCATGTACAACAAGAAAGTAGTTGAAATTGTCTTAGATGATGCTTAACAAAATGCTAAATATACTTCATCTCATGAACATAAATTAGATTTTACATGTGCAATATATGATGGTACTAACTGCAATTCATGAAGAAATTGGTGATTCAAAATTTTGTATTACTATTGATGAAGCATGAGATGAGTTTAAGAGAGAATAAATGACCATGTTTTATTAATATTTGTTGACAAAGATAGTTTTATACAAGAACACTTAATTTTTTGATCTTATCGGTGTTAAAGATAAACCAGTGCTAACTTTGAAGAATAAAATATTTGTTTTTCTTTCTCATCATTGTCTTCATATTCAAAATATTGGTTGACATGGTATGATGGTGTTGGCAATATAGATGGTCTGAGAAATATTATGTTCGTTTAAAACTAATTATGTTTCCTAACTCCCTCTTAAAGTTGTATGTATATATAAAATTTACACCCGAAACTTTAAAGAAAACAATACTTGTTATAAGTGTGTGGTTAAGTTATCATATATATATATATATACAAGTCAAGTTTTGGCTTAGAGAATGCGTAGAATTACGACACGTGTCTTAAACCCTTTTTTTTTGTGAGTGAACCGGTCCTATTAGAGAGTGCCTAGAATTGCGACCCGTATCAAGGACAGTAACATCAAACTCATATTTATTCCAACAAATCCAAATTCTGCCCAGGACATGCTTCTCTTAGTCAACAACAAAGCTCCAATCTGGAACAATTGTATTTTTGATCAAATCAGCTTTAGTTTCCTTTACCCTAGTCTCAGTCAAGCACACTAAACCAATCTTATGAAGTTTAACCTCCCTTTGTTTAGAGGGGTGATTTAAAGCCCTCACATTCCAAATGAGAGGATTCATATAGTAGGGAAAAACCCTCTCATCAACCCCTCCTCCTCTTCCCCCATTTTACTCTTTCCCTTATCCAAAGATGTAGGACAAGTAGAGCTATCCAGAGAAGTCTAGCAACCACTAATAATCTCCCTCCATCTCTCTTTTTATCTTACTCTCTTGCTCCCTCCATCCCTCCCTCAAGCAGAAAAAATAAAAAGGAAATGGAAAAGAAATACATAAGAATTATCTACACAACCTGCTGCGTATTTATGTCTACTCCAGAGAGCCAGCATCCAAACAAAAGCAAAGCAAAATAAGGCAGAAAAAAGAATGAGATAAGTGAAGCCAAGAAAGGATATCATCAAAGTATGCTTGTTAAACTTGGAAGCTTTGATATCAGAACCTAAAATCTAAAGCAAAAACCTCATTCTGGGATCATAATCTTCGCATCGATTTGGGTCCCCATAATTATGCAAACACGATCGAGCAATTGAAATCAGTGCCAACACAAGATGCACTTGTTCCAAAATAGAGGGATGGCAGACAATACACATTCAGCAACTTAACAAACTTGTTAATCTCCCAAACTTTTCCTTCAATTACTCTTATTAAAGTGATAAAAAAAACTCTTCTTGGATAGTTTCAAAGCATACAAACAGCAAAGTCTAATTATCCGAGTTGAGTTGGAGTATTTACATAAAGCATAAGTCTTTAATTTGGATATTATTCTTAATTGAGTTTTAAATTAGTTCAGGTACAATCTCCTAAAAATCAATAACAACATATAAGTCAAGATTTGGAGCCCGTATAGTTGTTATCTTCTTTCTCAATCAATAACAACATATAAGCCAGACGAAGCACAAAAAGTAGTCTGAATCCCATCAAGTCCACATAGCAAATGGATAAAGCAAAACTTGCCCCAAAGCGCATTCATGATAACAATTGTGTATGTCCAGAATTCTTTTTTATTCAATATTTACAACAAATGAGAATTGTATGTATGCTAGTCTTGTTATTCAAGTTCACTACTTTTTGAAAGCTGAAGGAGCAAATGGTCCAAAATCTATGCGTCTGATAGGGAAGGGGGCTGCAGGTCCGGATTGACTCGGATGCTGCTGCTCACTTGAACCAACATCTTCATTGGGTTCAGAGGAGACAAGAGGAACACTGGTGGGATGCTGCTGCTCACTTGAACCAAAATCTTCATTCCCATCAGGGGAGACAACAGGCACAAAATCTGCATCTTTGTTGGCCAGATCCTCCAGCTGCGCCTAGAAATTAAATTTATTACCAAAACTTCCCCAGTTTAAATTTAAATTTTTTAAAAATATATATATAAATTTAAATGATGGAAGCTTATATTTTTATATCCATTTAATAAATTTAAATTTAAATGTGCCACCCTTTGAATTATGAGCAGAGCACAAGAGGCGGCGCCGCACAGCAGGGGAGGGGGAGATCTTTACTTTATATTAACTTTAGTACAAGTTTTCTGTTAGCAAAGCATTTTGCTAAAGTTTATATTGAGCTCTATTGCCTTATCAAACAGAAAGAAAAAGGAAAATAAAAGTAAAAATAAAACATTGACCGTCATTTACCAAAGTCGGCCTATAAAAATATATGATATGTATAGTGGGCTTGGTAGTGGGCCCAAACTAATCAAACCATGTGTTAAAAAAACAAACTTGAAAGAAACTGGCAAGTAATAATTCAAATTTCAGTTGTTGACTTTATAACTGGCACGTTAATTTATAAACATGGACGGTTACGTGACGAGCAATGCTACTCTTCATACCCATTTATTACATTCATATCATACCGACTAACGTAACATATTTTAATTAAGTTATACTTTTATTTTGGTGTACGATGTTGCCGGAGGGAGGGTTGGGCTTGCGCCTGCTAGTTGTAGCTGATTAACAAATGTTTTCCATGAAATAAAGTATTTAGGAAAGAAATGTTATGAAAAAATACTGTATATGAAAGAACGGTTTATACAAAGAAATATTTTTAGCAATGTGAATTTTATGCTCTCAGTAAAAAGACAAAGGTATACGAAAGAAACGATTATATACATCAAAGTGTAGTTTTTGTATTTATGATTTTTTATTTTAATATATGGTGTACATATACACTATTAAATATGTGAAATTTAATTAAAACCATAAAATGAATCTTCTTCATTTTGACTCTCTATTTCACTTGAAATTGAGATCTTATCCATATAGGTTCCAACATAGCCTATGAATCGCAAGTTTTGTACATAAGATATATTTTTCAAGTAGGTTATGTGAAAAAAGATAATATAATTTGACTTATGTGAAGATGAATGTAGATATATAAAATAAAACGATGAGCAGCTATAAATGTAGTTATATTTTATAGAATGTGATTCTCAAGTGCATTTTTAGAATTAATATAATTCTTAAAATGCATGTGAGAAATATAATTTTTGGGGTGTGCTCTCAAGGTCTCAAGTTTTTTTTTTTTTTTTTTTTTTGACATGTCTACACAAGAGAAGGGGGAGAGGGGATTCGAACCAGTGAACTCCACTTCATTAGGCGTGGTCTACAGCCGATTGAGTTACCTCTTGAGGATCCCAAGGTCTCAAGTACTAATCCCTTTGAGTGCTACCTTTCCTTTGGGGACACTCCACTTGGGCAAAGCCCATCTCTCAATGCTTAATATCTCTAGTTGAGGAGGTATTAAGCTAGGGGATTAGTCTAGTGGATCCTATATGAGGTCTCTATGCTTGGTAGCCCACATCTTAGGTGTGGGAAGCCCAAGGTACTGTTTCGGACCATAGGTGAAACTAGAATACCCTAATATATATATACGCACGCATGTTCAAAGGACAAATATTAATTTAACAAACTCATTTCTTCAACCCAATTTGAAAAAAAAACAAAAAAAGGGTGTATGTGGTAAGGTATAATATCCTACCACCTCTTTTGACTTAAAAGCAAAATATTTGAAATGCCCAAATTCCAATTCTTTGTGATAAGTAACTTCATGTGAGAAAAAAAAAAAAAAAAAAAAAGAGTTGCATAGCCCACTCAAGAAAAGAAAAAAGAAAAAGAAAAAATTTGGAGATGCGGTAAGTAATAAATTCTAACTTTGAACTTGTAAGCTACAAAAACATATTTTGTAAGCATTATTAGTAATTTCACCAAATTTTACTCACCAAAATAATCAAAAGTACATTTTTTTTCTATTTTAACTTCTCACTTTTTTATAGCATTCCCAATAGCCTCACTATTTTAACAATTCACTTTCACTATTCCATTTAAATATTCTTTTTCAAATTTTTGTTTATTCTTTCTTTCACTGTTAAAGGAGGAGAGAAAAACCAAAAAGAAAAAGGGGGAGAGACAAACTATTTTTTTATTCAATTGGTGAGTGAATAGTACTCAATATTAATAGTGAGTTTAATATTGAGTACTGTTTACTCACTATTTTTTTTTTTTTTTTCCATCAAAGGTGAGGCTGAAAATGAAACTTTTTAAGCATTTTCATTAAATTGCCTCACCAAAATAACCAAAAAGTGATTTTGGTGAGGCTACAAATAATGTACTTTTGATTATACAGCATTCCTAACGGCCTCACTTTTTTAGAGCATTCTAATTTTGATTCATTACTTCTTTCTTTTCATAGTTTTAAATTTTTTTTGTCAAGTTGAAAAAGAAAAAGAAAGAAATAACTTATATATGAAGTTAGTAATAAATTATCACTTCTTACTTGTAAGCTAAGTAAACATATCTTGTGAGGAGGTAATGAAATATTCTAATTTTGATTAATTACTTCTTTCTTTTCATGGTTCTAAATTTTTCTTTGTCGAGTTGAAGAAGAAAAAGAAAAAGAAAGAAATAACTTGCATATAAAGTTAGTAATAAATTCTAACTTCTAACTTGTAAGCTACGTAAACATATTCATTGAGGAGGTGAAAATATATTTTAATTTTGATTGCTGATTTCTTTTCACAATACTAAATTTTACTTTGTTAAGATATTAAATTAGTATAACATTTTCTCTTCTTTTTTTTTTTTTTTTAATTCACCTCACATTTCAAATCAATATGTTACATATTAGTCTCATTCATTGAGGTGGAGTTTGAGCCCACACTATATGGGAAGTACTAGTATTAATTAAATGAAAAAAAAAATTACCATGAATGACAACAACCCACAGTCGAGTTAGGAACCAAAAAATCACACTATGGGCCGTTATAACCAGTTTTGTTGGCAATATTTACACTCTCTTGCTTCATCACAATGTTAATCCCCCGAGTTGCTAAATTTGACAAATTAATGTAAGCCCAACAACTTTTGATGCAATTTGACAAATGAATTGCCTTTCCATTGATATTCTGCAACTTGGATAATACATGGACTCAACTGAAATGCCGAGTACATTGGACGAGGAACGACAACAACTCACAATCAAGTTCTTGGACACATAGCTGTGTACGTGGCTGTAGCATGTTGCTATTGTTGGACATGTGTATGTGTTTCTAGCAAACGGTTGGTTTTGTTTTGTGTTTTTTTTGTTAACAATATTTGTAATGATTGTTGAATAATAATAAGGAATCCCAATCTTTTATAATACAAATTAAGGACATTTTTGGCTCCATATCTAAGAGTCCAATCTTTTACTTTTTGAATCACATGATATAGAAAAAAATTTAGTCAAGTTACAAATAAAAATGATAATCAAATAGAGACGGGTTTAAATTTTGTATATATATTAAAAGAAGAAGAAGAAGAAGAAAAACTTTAGCTTAAACAAGTATTCAAAGGTGTAAATGGTCATTGACCTGTGACACGTACTATTTTGAAGCTACGTACGTACACTGATGATCAAGAGAAACAACCTTCCCATTAATATCATGCATTAACAAACTCGGTATGCATAAACACAATATACAATACAAATTAGCAATTTATTGACCAAATTCTTTTTTTCATATAACAAATCCTCTAGGTGGACTTTCTCGACTGCCACCGGGTCCAGTACTTAACTGTTTTTACGAGACACAGATGACAGAAGTTCCAATTTAATTCGTATCGAGTGCCTTTTACGCCAATGCCATCAAAAGTCGTCTTCCCACATTTGCGACATAGAAAAGAAGACTCAGCCTTTGGGACAAAAGTGAGAGGGTCCTCGCCACCATCTCTGCATGTGAAAGTACTTCCAAACTTAATGTATGGATATTTTCCTAAAACGCATTGGGAATGAGCAGGGAAGTCGCATTCAGCACAATAATAGAACCATTGTTTGGGATCTCTTTCTTTTTCGCAAATTAAACAATAATATTCTTTACAATGAGCTTCAGCACTGTAGGTGAGCTTGAGGAGATGATCGTCATCTTTGTGTCTAGCTACGAGCGGAAGAGTTGCACATTCGAAACCCAAGGCAAAATCGCAATCAGTGCATACAAATATGCCGGGTTTCTTGTTAGAAGTGAAATTACAAACATGACATTTTCTATTAGAATTAATAGCAAGGAAGAGGGAGTGTTCGTGACCTTTGTGTCTCAGAGTTTCCGGAATTGAACAACATTGAAGGTCAAGGTCGAAACGACACATGTCACATCTATAGGTGAATCCACCATTGAGACGTTCACAAGTATCACAACAGAACAATTTATCAAGGAAGGGTCCTTGTAAGAGGGTGAGCTGGTGTTGGTGAAGTAGGTGTCGCTTTTTTCTTGGTAGTTGAGCACATTTACCGTGGAGAAAGAAATTACATTGTGTACAACTATAAAATGGGGTGGAGATTAATTCCATACAGCCATCACATAGCTCATCCTTCGTGAGCTCCTCGTTGCTAAGAATTAAATCATGTTGATGGCTAAAATGTCGCATCTCCTGAACCCCTTCAACCTCCTTAACAGTAGTTGCTAAATCAACAGATTCTTCATGCAGCCACATAAAATGTTCAGCTTTTTTATATTTAAATGCACAGGCCAAGTGGACCACATAACTGCATTTTTGACAATAATAGACTGCATATTCTGTCTTCACCTTTTGATAGCAGAGATTACAAAATATACTGTTGTGCTCTTTGACTTGACGAAGAGAGTAGGTGAGAGTGAGTGAGTGATCATGAAATGTAATTTTGATGATTTTTGAAAATCGAGCACATTTGATGTGAATCAAAACTTGACAGATGGTACAATGGACCGCCAACTCCTTGCTTTCCTCACCACAAGCTTGGCAAGTGAATTGGATTTGGTTAAAGAAAGAGATGAAAGAATGTTGGCAGTCTTCAATATTAATTCGTGAGTGGGTAGCACATGCGATATCAAGGTTGAAATCGCACTTACTGCAATGGTAGAAGGGGTATGCATTGCAGCTTTTACCGCAAGCATTACAATATTCATCATTTGGCTTCACAAGAGAAAGGGTGTGGTTTAGGCGGTGGAAGGGGTGTTGTTGTATTTGGGGAGGCAGCTCAGCACATGATTTGTGGAGGACCAAATTGCAATGGGAGGTGGAGCATTTGTATCCGGCACCAGATACTGGCTTCTCACAGCCGAAGCAAACAAGGTTAACGTCCTCCTTGCCATCATTTTTCACTTCTTCTGTGAAGATGAAGGGATCATGCTCCAGGTAGCCGAAGTGTAACAAAAGGGCTTTGTGATTTGTGGGTACATTGAGGCATGATATGTGAAAGTACATCCTGTCTCTATCCCCGCATTGAAAAGCGGCACCCAATATCGGTTTCCGGCACGTCCTACAAACAACTTTCTCATCATTTTCATCCACCTGTGTTGCGTACAGCTCTGCATCCCCATAATATCTCTCTTCTAGAAACTCTTGGACGATGCGCATGCCGTTCGTCTCCATATATATATATATATATATATATATGGATGATGGAGTGAAATTAGGAAATAATAATGAGGATCCGAGTAGTAGTAGTAGGAGGAGGAGGTAGTAGTATAGATTTGAAGATGGAAGTGGTTATTAGTATTATTTGTTGGAATTGGAAAGGCTGCTGTTTGGTTTGGTTTGGTTTGGTGGTGTTGTAGTAGTGGAGGGCCGAGGGAAATGAATTGCTCCAATATTCAATATTTATTTATTTGTTTCTACTTTAATTGGAATAATAACCTTTGGCGTTCACTTGCCTACAATTAACGCAAAGAATAGATTTAATTGCATTAATTGCCCCCAATTCCATTCCAGGTGTGAATAAAGTGCCCGCCCACTCAAATCCCACTATTTTCTGCAAACTAATTAAGTACCTTCTTTCCGGTTTACCTATGTGTTTTTTTTTTTTTTAGACAAAAAAAATATTAGATATTTTTTTCAAAGATTCGGGCATGTGTTTTTTTTTTTTTTCAAATTCCGGTAAATTCTGCCCAATGCCTAAATCCTTGCAATTTGTTTTTGTTTTTGTTTTTTTTTTTTTTAATTTCTAAAAAAAGGAAGGGGTATTTTGAGAATTTTAACACTCCTTCATTAGGATTTAACAGAAAATTCTAACATATTGGTGAAATTGAAAAAAAAAATAAATAAATAAAATTAAAAGATAAATACACTAAATTGAGAGTTTTTAAAGTTTGCGAGGATAATTATACTTGTGATGAAAATTTAGGGAGTTAAGTGAAGTTTTTCTTTTATATTAAATTTTGATTGCTTATTAAATTCTCAATATATTTTTTTTCCTGTAATATTTTACCTCACATTTCAAATGAAAGAGAGTTAAAATATTAACTAAATAAATAAAAAAATCATTATTTTCTTTTAGCTTCAATTTTTTGAATAATTGGTAATTTAACACCTTTCAAGTTTTATTTTATTTTTTTTTATTTTCTTCAACTTCTATTTTTAGTTTCTCGGTTTTATTTTTATTTTGTGCGATACATACAATGACGTTTGTATATTCTGAGGGAAAGAATACGCCTTTAAAGTTTGCCAGATATATGGATAACTATCAAATTAGTTTCATACAAATTAATATTATTCTGTAATATATTTCTTACTGATATTTCAGCAGATTGACCATATATAGAATAATATATTAAACATTTAATTAATAGCTTCTTCTTCTTCTTCTTTTCTTAGAGTATTTCATGGGTGGCCTTGAAATGGGACGATGACATTCCTTTTATATATATATATATATATATATATATATATATATATATTGTTGTATCACTACAGAGACTAACTAATTAATAAATAAGCAATAAAACTAGCCACTTTGAGGGACCGATTTCGCAACTTTTGTTGCAATTTGACAGATTGCCTTTCATTGATACTCTGCAACTTTAACAATACATGGACTCAACTGAAATACCAAGTTAATTGGTATTAGTATTAATGTATTTGATTAAATTTACATCTTCTTATTTGATTAAGTTTTTAGGACAAATATTGATTTAACGTAGTATTGGAACCAGAGATCATGGGTTTGAATCCTAATTCCACAATTTAACCATCATTTTAGTTAAATACTATTACACCTCGCGTTGGGATTCACCTATTAAAGGAGAATTTGAGTCCACACGTGAAGGAAAGTATTAAAGTATTGATTAATTTACTTCTTTTTATTAATTTAACTTTTTAGAATAAGTGATCATTTCTCAATTGATAGTATTAATTACACTCGCTTGTTCCATCAAGACAAATATCTCTAGTTGTGAGAAGGATTTGTGCTTTTTTTTTTTTTCTTTTTTTTTTTCTTTTTTCTCTAAATGTTGTTCAGAATAGTATTTTCTACTTGTCGATTAGATCATTTGTATTTGTTTTCTTGTTTCCCTATAATTTTTCTTGTTCTTGTTAATCTCTACTTGTTTCATCTCATCTAAAAATAAAAAGAGCTCAGGACCGACAATGTTGGACTTTCAACTTAAAATCATGACTTAAATATAATGGGTTGGACTCAACTAAAATTCATGGACTCAACTTAACTTGACTGAAATAAAAGAGATAAACATAGAATGAGAGATCTGTTTTACTATCAAGATTTTGTTTTATTGCATCTAATAATACATATAGTGTTATACGGTATACATAATGTCACGTCATTTAAAATTTAAATGACGTAAAATAGAGAGGATCTATATTAGTATTAAGATTTTGTTTTGTTACATATAACGGTGTACATAGTGTTACGTGGCATTATATATACCATTAAATATGTGAAATTTAATCCAAATTAAACCATAAAATGTATCCTCTCCATTTTGACTCTTTCTATTACACTTGAAATGAATAAACTCTTATATGTATAGTTTCCAACATAGCCTATGAATTGCAAATTCTCTACATAAGATTAATTTTTCAAGTAGGCCATGTGAAAAGAACGACGATGTAATTTGACTTATGTGAATATAAATATAGATATATATCATAAAATAAAACAATAAGTAGCATAGTTACATTTTGGACATAAATTTCTTTCAAACCAGTCAAGAGGAAATATCTTCCAACCCATTTAGAATAGTATCAAATATCTATAAACATTTAAAATGTTAGTCTAAGTTAGTAAACTGCATTCACATGTATTTTTAGAATCACATATAATTTTTAAAGTGCATGTGAGAAACATATGCTCAATGGACAAATGTTAGTTTAATAGACTTGTTCCTTCAACCCAATTTGAAAAAAAAAAAAAAAATTGATCCTTCACAAAAATCAACGACCATTCTCTTGCTTGGAAATTTTTCCAACAAAAGGAATATTCAGTTGTTCCCTCTAATATGCATGTGAAAACTAAATCTTTAAACCTTTTTGTCCATATTAATCTATGAGACCTAGTTGTACAATATAACTCCAAAATCAATTCGTTCATGCTATTTGTAATGGTATCAACATACTCAACACATAGACATGAGATGTTAAAGTTTCGACTTTGAAAAAAAAATTATATGAATAAAAGCTAGCTTGGTATAATATGAATATGATCCAAACAAATTCAATCATTTGTGTTAAGGTATATATTCTTCCACCTCTTTGACTCAAAAGCAAAAGATTTGCATTGCCCAAATTACAAACTTCCCATGTGAAAAAAAAAAAAAAAGAAAAAAAAGACAAAAAAAAAAGCATAAGAGTTGCATGACCCTCTCAAGAAGAAAAAGAAAAAGAAAGAGATAAAGAAAGAAATAACTTGTATATGCAGCAAGTAATAAATTCTAACTTCTACCTAGTAAGCTACAAAAAAATATCAGAAAAAGAAAAAAGAAAAAGAAAGAAATAACTTGTATATGAAGCAAGTAATAAATTCTAACTTCTTACTTGTAAGCTACAAAAACATATCAGAAAAAGAAAAAGAAAAAGAAAAAGAAAGAAATAACTTGTATATGTAGTAAGTAATAAATTCTAACTTCTAACTTGTAAGCTATAAAAACATATCTTATGAGGAGGGGAAAGTATATTCTAATTTTGATTGCTTATTTTTTTCACAATTCTAAAATTTTCTTTTGTTAAGATTTTAAATTCACATTTTCAATGAATTAAACCCTGTCTTTATATTTCACTTCATATTTCAAATGAATATTTCACATATTGAACCTCATTAATTTAGGCGGAGTTTGAGTCTATATATAAAGTAGAGTGTGAAAGTTGCTAGAGTATATTGTGCGAAATGATATTGTAATTCATTATAGCAAAATCAAATCAGATTTGAATACATTCAATTATGATTTGATTTAATCTCTCATACCATTTTTTATTTCCCCATCTCCCCTATTTGTATTGTAAAATAATAAAGTGAATAAGAGCAACAATATAGCCTTTAGGGCTTTATATTGTGAACGACTGAACATAGGTTATAGACCGAATCACATAAAATTGTTTGTCTTTATTTTAATTTATTTCCGCTTTTATTATTATTTTATTTTATTTCCGCTCGAAAGCTCCTACACTCCCCATTTTGGTTCGTTTTAAAATTAAAAAGTTAATAATGGGGCATCTTCACTCTCATACATAATCTTTTAGGTTTCTCCTTCTAAGCTACCTAAATTCTTACTTCTAACTTCTAAGCTACCTAAACATATCTTGTGAGAAGATGAAAGAATATTCTAATTTTGATTACTTACTTCTTTCTTTTCATGGTTCTAAATTTTTCTTTGCCAAGTTGAAGAAGAAAAAGAAAAAGAAAGAAATAACTTGTATATGAAGTTAGTGATAAATTCAAACTTCTAACATGTAAGCTAGGTAAACATATCTTGTGAGGAGGAGAAAGTATATTCTAATTTTGATGCTGATTTCTTTTCCCAATACTAAATTTTAATTTTGTTAACATATTAAATTAGTGTAACTTTTTTTTTTTTTTAATTCACCTCACATTCCAAATCAATATTTTGAGGCGGAATTTGACCTCACACTTTATAAGAAGTACTAAAGTATTAATTAAATGAAAAAAAAAAATTATCACGAATGACAACAACCCGAGGTCGAGCTCGGGACCAAAAACATCACACTATGGGCCACTATAACCAGTTTTGGTGGCAATATTCACACTCTCTTGCTTCATCAAAACGATTCCCCCGAGTTTGTTGTGAAAATGGCTTGCTTTGGATTGTTGTTAAAAAAAATAATATTTTCCATTTGTTGGTCTGTTTTGTGTTTGTTTCTTGTTTCCCTGTAATTTTTCTTCTTTTGGTAATCTCTACTTTGTGTTCATCACATGATTCCATCTAAAAAGCTCATGACTGACAATATATACTGAACTTTTAACTTAAAAAAACATGACTTATTTTAATGGACTAGACCTGACTATCCCAAAGGTGATATAAATTGAGAGGACTTAGGGATCGACCAAATTGACAATTGTTTTTCAAACTACCTAATAAACAAACCATTTAGGGGTGGCTCGTTTTTTTTTTTTTTTAGTGAGTGCATAATATAGCACGTTGATACACCACATAATCCAAAAGCTTAAACATATAGTTTGAATCCAAGAATATTATACTAACCACTCATACTTCTTGCATCTTTTCAATGTGGGACTTTATCTTTTTACACTCGTACATATAGGTGGGTTCAAGTTTTTAAAACTATAGATGATACCAAAAAAAAAAAATCATATCTTTTAGTTTAAAAGATTATTCATTTTCACTCGATTGATACTCTGAAAAACAAGATGTTGAAATACAGAATAACTGCTGATGATGTAAATCCTTAGAAATTGGAAACGGATAATGATGAGAAACAAGAATTCAACCATATACTACTCTACACACTATTTGTAACCGAAATTTGATCCAAAATTCACAAACTGTATCAGTACCCAGTAGCAATTGAAACCAAATACTCTCAACAACTTGAAAATAATTGATTTCATTGAAACCAAATTCAGTTGGAATAATAGGAGGGAAGTTGGATAGAGTTAAAGTGGTAAGCTTTGGTCCCAAACCATTCAATTACTTCAACTTTTGGGCTGATCATGACAGATTTTTACATTGAAGGTGTTGGCGTTTCTATGTTTCGTTTATACTCTAAACTCAAATATGTGTAACATATTTTCTATTTCCTATATGTAATTTGAGATATTAATTGAATGGATAGAATGATTGAATATGAAAGATTGGATGATAATTAGGAATGGGCACTTCGAGAAGCCCAAGAATCTCCAAGGCTGATTTGAGAAAAGTTAATCTCTAAGAAACTTTTTACTGAATAATCATTTTCATGCCTTAAACAATTCTATGAATCTTATATAGAGTTAGCCCTAAACTCAAGCCTAACTATTTGGGCCTTACTCACCAAAGGGCTTTGGCCCACTAACCTGATACGCCCATTACACTTAAAGAGTCCCTACTATTATATCACTAGGATCAATTTCTAACTAGTAAGTATTAAATTATAGCTTGTTATTTTGATTTTTGTTGCTTATTTCGTTTCGCAATTCTAAATTTTACTTTTGTTAATTAAGATATTAAATTTATTATTTTCTAGGAGTTTAGCCTTCTTTTTATAACTTACCTTACATTTCACATGAATATTTCACATATTGACGCAATGTTTAAACCTAGCTTAGCTATAAGTGAAAGAGAGTGTTACAATATTAATTGAATGAAAAAATTCATCATTTCTTCTTAAGTTAACCAAGTTTTTTGAATAAGTGGTGATTTAACGCTTTTCAAGTTAGACATAAATTTTCTAAAAAGCCGCTTTCAAAAGTGACATGTGTCCTTAGCATGTGAAAAAAATGTATTTTTTTAGAAAAATGTTAGGGAGCCAAACAAAATGAATCTAGAAAATGCTCAAACTGACGTAGCAAGAGTTTTCAAATTAAAAAAAAAAAAAATGCAATTCTCATTTTTTTAGTAGCATGTGCTTCTCACATATATTTTTTTATAAGCTTAAATGACACATGTCGCTTTTAAATGCTTTTTTTGTAGGATACAAACCTGATTGTAGGAAATTTATGTCCGAGTTATTCGGGAAAAGTACAAATATTACCTCCCCCAAGGGTCAAACTAACACTCAATTTGCAATGTCCAAATTATTCGGAAAAAGAAGGTATATTTCTCACATACATTATAAGAATTGCATGTAAGGATCACATGCTCTAAAGACATATTCAAATTTAATAAACTAAATTGAAAAAAATTTCTCCAACTCAATTTGAAAGAAAATTCTGTCCACGTAAATTAAGTGCTAGCATGAAGGGGGGTCAATATGATGTTTTTTTTTTCTTTGTTGCAAGTTGTAAAATGCTAGATTGATAAAGAGCTAAAGAAAATTATATATGTTGATGAGATTTTAGCAAGTAAAATCATTTTAATCTGATCCCTATTATATATTTAAAAATCATTTTTTAATAAGTATTAGTAGGAATAAATACTATGGACTTGAGGACCCCATCCCGTGGACGGAGAGCAAGGAGTTAGGTGGCAGTTTCAGAGCTATAAGAATTTGGATGATCACCAGCTTTGGAAGCTCATTCCCTACTGATCTCATCTCTCTGCTCTGCCGTTGCCATATATGTATGCCTTAAAAAGCAAGCTTGATGTTTTATATATTCTTCGATTGTGATTGAAGAATTCAATCGATTGGATTCGGTATTTAACATCACAAGGATGTACTCTTAGGGATCCGTCCCGATTAAAAAAGCGTGATAATTTCTTTCGGTTGATAAAACTTATATCCATGTACAACAAGAAAGTAGTTGAAATTGTCTTAGAAGATGCTTCACAAAATGCTAAATATACTTCATCTCATGAACATAAAATAGATTTTACATGTGCAATATATGATGGTACTAACTGCAATTCATGAAGAAATTGGTAATTCAAAATTTTGTATTACTGTTGATGAAGCATGAGATGAGTTTAAGAGAGAACAAATGACCATTTTTTATTAATATTTGCTGACAAAGATAGTTTATACAAAAACACTTAATTCTTTGATCTTATCAATGTTAAAGATATATATCTTGGCGCTAACTTTGAAGAATGAAATATTTGTTTTTCTTTCTCATCATTGTCTTCATATTTAAAATATTCATTGACTGTGGTATGATGGTGATGGCAATATACATGGTCTGAGAAATATTATTTTCGCTTAAAACTAATTATGTTTCCTAACTCCCTCTTAAAGTTGTATGTATATATGAAATTTACACGCAAAACTTTCAAGAAAACAATACTTGTTATAAGTTTGTGGTTAAGTTAATTATCATATCATATATATATATATATATATATATACATATAAAAGTCGAGTTTTGGCTTAGAGAGTACGTAGAATGGCCTTGAACCCATGTTTTTTTGTGAGTGAACCAATCCTATTAGAGAGTGCCTAGAATTACGACATGAATCAAGGACAATAACATCAAACTCAGATTTATTCCAACAAATCCAAATTATGTCCATGACATGCTTCTCATAGTTAACAACAAGGCCCCAATCTGGAACAATTGCATTTTTTTTATCAAAGTCAGCTTTAGTTTCGTTTGCCCTAGTCTCAATCAAGCACACTAAACAAATCTTATGAAGTTTAACCTCCCTTTGTTTAGAGCGGTGATTTAAACCCCTCACATTCCAAATGAGAAGATTCATAAAGTAGGGGAAAACCCTCTCATCAACACCTCCTCTTCTCCCATTTTACTCTTTTCCTTATCCAAAGATGTAGGAAAAGTAGAGCTATCCAGATTTATAGCCTTATCAATATCTTGTTGAAGAGAAGTAATAGCAGCTCCTGACCTTCTCACTTCTCTCAATTCATACTTTCCATCAGCTGGAGCTAGTAAGTACCAAAAGGAATTAATTAGTCCAATGCTTGTTACTATCTTTTGCAATAGCCTTTGTAGTAGGAGTTCTCCTTGAAGACCTAACTTCACTCCAAGACTTCTGAGCTACCTCAGTAATAACTTTAGCTACATTCAAACCATTAGGTTTCACCCCAGTAAAACTGTCCTTCTTAGAGATAGGTTCAGTTTCCCTAGGCATCCAAATATCATATCATCTTCTCTTTTACACTCTGAATTGGATCCACAACCACAGCCATAGCTCGTTGATTCAGAGCTTCAAAACTCTGCAGAAAACAGATTTAAGCATATCAAGAATTTTTTATGAGGAATATAAAAAAGTAATAAAATATTATAATTTTGAAGAAAATGACATGCTCAACTCATTCTCTCTCCTGGGATTGAGAACATCAGTTAATCCATTTGGAAGGACCTTTTTTTTTTTTTTTTTTTTTAACTCTGCAAGATAACCAGAACATTTACAAGCTTCTGTCATGGCAATCTCACTCACCATAAGACTCTGAGTTTTGGCTGTAGCTCCTTGACAGGGAGGGCAGATGAGGAAGTGCCTCAAACAGTATGATCCTGCTCAAATTACTGCCAAAGCATTGATCTGTTTCAATAATAAATATGTAAGCAATATCTGTGACACCCACTCAATACTAAAACTAGTTCCATTTCAACAAAAAGGCAGATTTACAATAAATTGTGAAGAATCCTATACATTCTCAAACTGAATATTGTAACATTCCATCGCTGATTGAGACAAACATATGTCTTTGATGGTATTGATCGCATCTAGTTAGAAATTGCAAGCCGTAAACTTTTGGCGCAGTCAATCTACCAACATCCACTTCTAAAGTGTATAGGGTCAACCCAAAATGTATCAAAAATGTAGTCAGACGAAGCACAAAAATGTAGTCCGAATCCCATCAAGTTCACATAGCAAATGGATAAAGCAAAACTTGCCCCAAAACGCATTCATGATAACAATTGTGTATGCCCAGAATTCTTTTTTATACAATATTTACAACAAATGAGAATTGTATGTATGCTAGTCTTGTTATTCAAGTTCAGTACTTTTTGAAAGATGACAGGCAGTTAGGAGGAGCAAATGGTCCAAAATCAAAGCGTCTGACAGGCAAGGGGGCTGCAGATCCGGATTGACTCGGATGCTGCTGCTCACTTGAACCAACAACAGGCACACTGGTGGGATTAGATATTTCTGCAGCATCTTTGTTGGCCAGATCCTCCAGCTGCGCCTAGAAATTAAGGAAAGATTTATATATCCAAAAAAAAAAATAGTTGCCAATAAAAAGGTAAGCACATTCAAGAAAACACCAATACGTACAAACCTTCATGAATGACTTCAATTGGGGCACCAAAGCAAACCGGTAGTCAAACATAGTTATCATCCTAGCTTTCAGCCTCGTCTGCCCCATGGCAGCACAAGTCGCCGCGATTATAACATCAAGTTGGTAAAGCTGCGACACTTGACATGGTGAGAGACCATAATTAAGGAACAAGAATAGATAGATTCCATATGCATTAATTAATTTACCTTTTGAGCCAGACGATTTTTCTGCCTATGGATTGCCATTTGAATTTCAAAATCTACTTCTTCTAATTCCTTCATAATACTCCATATGATATCCAACTCAGCAGCAGCACCATCATCATCCTCACTCTTACTCTCGAGCTCTTTCCACCGTTTGAACAAGAGGGATACATAACCCCTTTTCCTATTTTCATCAACACTACATAACCTATCAACACTCACCAATGGTGTATCATATCTCAAATACTTGCCTTTTCTTTCGCACATTCGGCGCAAACGACGAGATTCATCTTCAACGATCTTGTACAACTTCATTCCCAGACGTTGGCTAGCTTTTCTCAGACTTTTCCATTTCCTTATTTGCTCCCCAATTGTAGGACCTTCCGTCCATAGCCAAGAAACAAAAGCATCACTATCACAATCAGCAACACAAAAATCTTCAGCATTAATTGAAGTTAACACTGCAATTCCATTGTCCGGCTCAACAGTCTCTCCTCGCAAGAACCGGACATCGAAAAGGAGAGCTGATAAGTCGCTGCTGAAAAAAACACTCTCTTGAGTGTTGCCCCAAAACCAGTTATTGCCTCTAACGTCTTCCTCCGAAATGATATCACCAAGACAATGCAAAGCGCAAGCTTTTTCCAAACCTTCCAACAACTGAAGAACAAGATTGAGCTCCGGAGCTTCCAAAGAGCATATCAATTGGGGCGTTTGGTGAAGCCAAACATCCATAATCACCGATTTAGGAATATTATGGTTTTTTTGCAGCAATTCGATTATCAAATTCTGCAGCGCATCCAGAGTGCTACAAACAAGACATTTTCTACCCGTAAACAATTGCAGTTTCGCACGAATTCTCTTTATCATTTCTGCCCGCTCACTGTCTTCAACATAATTAGGCCAATCTGCAGTACTGGCGGTGGTGGCGGAGGCGGAAATCGATTCCACTGGCTTCCAAATGCCGTTTTTGACCATATGAATTGCCCATTCGGGAGCTCCATCCGGCAAAAGAGATTGACAACTATCCGATATGGATAGAGTAGGTATATGACCCATAAGATGCTTCTCGATATCTGGATCCAAAACCCTGTCTTCGCAGTAAGAGCACGCCCAAAACCTCCAAATCTTCTTTGCCTTAGTGTAATCAATCGCTTCCGTCAAAAGTTTCTTTGCCATTCGAAACTTATTCTTATCGAAATACACTTTGAGATCTTCGATCCCGATTCTCAACAACTTCCTCTTTTCTTTCACACTCATCTTGTCGTTCCAGAACGCCCTGACTCGACTGATCGTAGCGACGTCGTTGGACTCGAATTCCTTGTGTTTCTTGATATTCTTTTTCTTTGCCAACAGATCAAAATCCGGAGGCGCCCTCCGCCCTGGGATCCCCCACTTTTTCAGTTGGGCACCCTCAAACTCGGCCTTTACCTTCACCAGGGAATTATCCTCTACGAGCCGTTTCCATTTGTCCCTCCTGTTCCCACCTTCAAGAACGATGATCCGGCACTTGGATTTCTCTGCCAGCTCCACGATAACCTCCCTGATCTTCTCATGCCGCGAAGCCTGGACCGGGACTTTGTACCCTGGCTCCGTCGGGTTCTCGATCAGCAACGCGTGATCGCATTCCTGGACCACGGCATCGTACGAACCGGCGTCGTTTCGGGCGAGTTGGAAGCGCAAGACGGCGTGGAAGAGTGCAAAGGAGATGGAGTTCGGGGAAAGCGCTAGAGCTTGGCGTGAGGACTCGACAGCGTCGTTGAGGCATTTGAGTCTGCCGGTGGTAGAGTCGCAGAGCAATGCCGTTTTGTAGTGGAGGAGGCTTTGGCTGCTGAGCATAATCTCCGGGTGGGAAAGGATGAACTCCACGGCTTCGGTGCTGTGATCCTCACCGCAGAGGGCAATAAGGCATTCTTGGCGTGAGGACTCGATGGCGTCGTTGAGGCATTTAAGTCTGCCGGTGGTAGAGTCGCAGAGCAACGCCGTTTTGTAGTGGTGGAGGCTTTGGCTGCTGAGCATAATCTCCGGGCGGTGGGAAAGGATGGACTCCAGGGCTTCGGTGCTGTGATCCTCACCGCAGAGGGCAATAAGGCATTCTTGGGCCGTTGAAGTAGACACATCGAACGGTGGGGGATCGGTGGATGGCAAAGCAGAGGAAGAAGATGTTTTAGCCGTTTTCTTGGAGGGAATCATATCGCAAAGACTTCGATTTAAAAGAATGGGTGGGTGGGTGGGGTGGTGGGGTTAAATAGGTAATTTACTAATTAACTGATTCTGGTTTCAGTTGGTTTCTTTCGCGGGTTTTTCTCTCTTTCATTTTTCGTTAACTCAACCAGGTATGTTTTTCTTTCTTTCTTTTTTTATTAATTAATTTAGCATCAATTTGGATGCTGCCCGTAGAGAAATAGAAATTCATTAAAAACTTTGTTTTTTTCTCTCATTTAATTAGTTATATATATATGGTTTGTTTCATCATAAATTATTGATGCTCTCATCATTTTATGGATATAAGCACACATATACCAATTTATCGTCAAGGATGATGATTTAGTAGTCTTAAGTTCGACTCCTGCAATAAAAATCCTCATGTCTATTGGTGTAAATCGGCTTAAGTCCCACATGAATATACCTTATTGGAGCTAGATCAACCTATGAGTGACTTTGATTTGAGGGAATGTTTGCAATTTCGTACTCTGGTCACCTTCCGTCTCCCTTTTTTAATATAAAAAATAATAAATAAAAACACATGCATTAAGTTCATATGTAAACATACAAAGTTTGTTATCAGAACAGTGTTAACTGTTTCTTCTAAGTTATAGGGGAGTTGAGACCCTCCAGAGACTTGGAAGGGAAAGGAGGGGTTTTCCTGAATGAATACCTCTTTTTGAGATAATGTAGAGTTCTCTTGGTGTAGAGTGTTTGGAAAGAGGGTGAAGCTATCTCCTTCAACTTGAGGATGGCAAAGAAGAGAAGTCTGATAGATATGAGAATGGCTACAATTGTTTGCAAAGCATTTTGCTAAGGTTTATATTGAGCTCTACTGCCTTGTCAAAAAAAAAAAAAAAAAAAAAAAAAGGAAAGTTCAGTTTGCCCCTCTGAACTTCTAGCTGATTTGACAAACTCCCCCTCCCCCCCCCTCAACTTTCAAATCTCTCACTTTGGACCCCTGAACTTTGATTTGCTCTCATTTTGGACCCCTCTGTTAATTTTCAACGTTAAACTCAAACGATTTGACTTTTTATGCCCATTATATCCTCAATTAGCCATATGAAATTTCAAAATTGTCCATAGCTACAGTACCCACCCTAGCCCAGAACGACCGTTTTGGGCTAGACAAATTATATATATATATTTTACTAAAAAAAAAAATTTGAAAAAAGGAAAAATATTTAAAAAATAATACTATTAAAAAAAATTAAAAAAACAGAGGGGGTGGCTGGAACCACCACCTTGGCCATGGGATGGTTCCAGCCACCCCCAAAAGGCCCAAAAAAAAAATAATAATAATAAAAAAAAAAAAAAAAAAAGGGATCAGGTGTTTTGGGGGTGGCCGGACCACCCCCAAAGGCCTAGGGGTGGTTCGGCCACCCCATACCAACCGAATGGGGTGGCCAAACCACCCCCAGGCCCTTGAGGGTGGTCCGGTCGCCCCAAAAAACACCTAATCCGCTTTTTTATCTTTTTTTTTGGCCTTTTAGGGGTGGCCGGACCACCCCCTTGGCCGTGGGGGTGGTTCGACCACCCCTAGACAAGCCATGGGGGAGCCACCACCTTGGCCAAAAATGGAGTGGTCCGCTGATTTTCTTCTTTTTCTTTCTTTTTTTTTTTTTATTTTATTTTATAATATTTTGCTTTTATTTTTTCTTTTTTTAAAAAAATAATAATTTTAATTTTAATGCCCAAAATGACTTCGTTTTGGGCTAGGTAAGTGTTATAATTTTAGGGCCCAAAACGGTGTAGTTTTCAGGTAAGGGTATAATGAGCATAAAAAGTCAAACCGTTTGAGTTTAACATTGAAGACGAACAGAGGGATCCAAAATGATAGAAATTGAAAGTTCAGGGGTTCAAAGTGAGAGATTTGAAAGTTGATGGGGGTTTTGTCAAATTGGCTGGAAGTTCAGGGGGACAAACTGAAGTTTTCCCAAGAAAAAACCTTGATTGCCATTTACCAAACTCGGCCTATAATAATATATGACATGTCTATAGTGGGCTTGGTTGTGAACCAAAACCAAACCGGTATGCGTAAAAAACAAACTTAAAAACAAATTGAGCTTTTAAATAATTTATGAAAAATAGCTACCAGTTAAGAACCAATTACCGCTGGTTGTGGTAACGAGGAAATAATCGCAACTAAGTGGTTGTACACCCTTGTCAATGCCTCAAACAACTAATTGTGTCAATATACCCTTTAAACTACCAAAAAAAAATGTAAATATCCCCTCAAAACCAACAAAAATACAACCGAGTGTAAACCCCTTTCTTTCACCGCCCATTAGAAGTGAAGTCCGGCCTACTGCCAAACAAGATTCCGATCATCATAATCTCTCACTGTTTGTATCCTTCTGTCTCTTCCCTATAAGAATCCAGCTATTTAGACCCACCAAAAATGCATTATGGCCCACATCCAAACAAGGTTCCAAGGATTATGAGAAGTGAGAAGTTTGAATGAGTGCTTATAAAGGCCACAACTCACAAGATTGCCACTGGACCGTTTTCTTGGTGGCCATATATATATCCAAATTCAAATTGCACAGTTTTTATTCAAATTGAATTAAAAGAAATTTCTCGCACATAATTTATCAAACTAACATATATTCTTAAAGTATATAATTCTAACATGCACTTTTGTGTTGCTCCTTTCTTTTTTGATGTGGTTTCATTTGTTTTTTTGACATGTCCACACAAGGGAAGGGGGAGGGGGGATTCGAACTAGTGATCACTGCTTCATAAGGCGTGGTCCACAGCCGATTGAGCTACCCCTTGGAGACTGATGTGGTTTCATTTGATGTATTTTCATAACCGATTAGTGGTTTCATTTTGTTTTTGGATTTTTATAATTCATAATTTAAGGACATCGTTTTTTTTTCTTCAATCCAATCTATTAAATTGACATATGTTCTTAAAACACGTAATTCTCACATGTATTTTTAAAATGTACATTCAAATTGCGTACTTTGTTAATCATATTAAAAATGCATGTAAAGATCACATACTTTAAAGAAAAATGTCAATTTAATAAAGTAGATTCATTCACATTGATGTTTTTATAGATATTAGATGTGAATGTGTTTTTTGTTTATCAGGTAATTGTTATAAGTGTGTGATTTATTATTATTATTATTATTATTTAACTCGAGTTTTAATTAAAAGAGAGTGACTTGTTGGCATTTTTCTCCGCACCATAAATCCACAAAAACAATTACTACTACAACTGTTCTATCCCAATATAAAAAAACATAATTAGACTCGAATCATTTAAGGTAATTAATAAACAAAAAACAAGAAAATGGGTTCAAGAAGCAAGTTTGGGGCATTGCTGTTTATAATGAGCACGATGGGTTTGGTGCTGGCATCCATGGAGGTTGGAGAAGCCATTAGAGACAGAGTGATGAGAGTGAGCGAGTATTGCTACATGGTTGTCTACCGCGATTGCATTGCTGGACTTGGTAGCTCTTTTGTCGATCAATGCGAAAGGGAAGTTCTTGAAAAGTGTGGAAAGCCAGGATATCGAAGGAAAGGGGTGATGCATTAATCTTCAATAAATAAAAAGGATTATGCAATTTCCCCAATTTGCTATCTATAAACTTAATTGATTATAATGATCTTGATTAGTATATAAAACGCAATCTACTTTTCCCATTTTGTGTATTTTCTTTTTCTGATTTTTTTTTTTTTTTTTTTTTTTAATGGTTGAACAAATTATTTGGCCACAATGATAGTTCGACTACCCCAATGTCCATTTTAAGGGTGGTTCGGATACTTCTCAATGGCCGGTTTAAGGGGAATTGGGTTTTCTCTATTTTCACTTGAAATTGAGAGGAACAATTTTTTTTTTTTTTTTTTGTTCAGATTAGATTTTACAGCATCTAACTGTGTACATGATGCCACATCATTTAAACAATTTAAATGACGCAACAAGTCAAACAATATATACACCGTTAGATGTGTAAAATCTAATATGGACCATAAGCTCTTACGTAACTGCAAAGGGCCACTACAAGGGATGAGAGGTTGCAAATGTCCCTTGGCTGCTTGCTTATGGAAGTTAGGCTTTTGGGAGTTATTTTCCCTATATCTTTTCATGCACTTCCGCTCCCAATTTGTGACCCGCCCTAATAATCAGATCATAGCCTAGCTTGATGACAGCAATTAAGGGAAACAATGAAGTTAGATGTATTCTTTCAATCACATAATAATCATTGTATGTCAATTCATTTTTTGTTGAGAGTCCTTACAATCAGGATAGTATGTCAATTCATTTTTTGTTGAGAGTCCTTACAATCAGGATAGGCTGTAATACTTTATTTTTATAGCTTACAATAAGATGTTGACACATCATCTAAAACCACCAAATATAATAAACATGAAAGCACTGAATCTTATTCTTATAAAAAAAATAAAAACCAGTCGTAAAAATCGCCGCTAAAGAGACCCACAGATCTAGCCCTAAGAAGCCCACCACCTCCTCAGTTCAATGCGGCAGCCAAAATCCTCCCAAAGCCACAGCCCAAAGCCATCGCCTTTTGGGTGAAGTTTCGTGCATTTTTTCTCTCCACTTTTATCTCTTTAGAAATGGGTCAGCTCACCTGGTTTGTTTGAGTGTTTGCTACAACCTGGGTTTTTGGGTTTTTTTGTGTGGTTTATGGTATCTCTCAAATTTACACCCAAATTTACACCATTTCATTCATATATATATATAACTCATTGTAACTTTCCGATTTTATGTTTTATTATCGAGTCTTTTAAAATATATTGACTCGTGAATTAATGTTGCTGTGTGTTACTGAAAAAGGAAACAAATAAAAAAAAAATTGAAGCGACGTGTGTTTGCATTTTTTTAGTGAGAATCTTTCTTCTTCCCTTTTTTATTTATTTATTTTTTTACCATGAAATAATTGAGCAAGAAAGAGAAATCATCACTCAAAAATACGAAATAGCTTTACAAATTAAACGACCTTTTTTCTTAATGGTCCGTTTGTCATAAGAGATGGAAAGAGAGGAAGCGAGAAAGACAAAAAGTCAAAAATAATATATATATTTTCTTTTTCCCTCGTTGTTCTCATTGCACTCGTTAGATCCATAAGGGCAATACTGTCCTTTTACAAGGTGTATGGCTTTGTAATTCGGTATGCCGTATAAGAAGTTAAGAACCCAGACCCTCCCATCTTGGGAGACTGTGAAAACGGAAATCGACGGCCATTTCTTGTCAGCCGTCATCAGATCTGCTTCTTCTGCTTCTTTCTCTTCCCACTACATCTTCTTCCTCCGGAAATGGGTACCACTGCTAAGTCTACAAACTCTCTTGCTTTCTTCTTCAATCATTATTCTTATGTTAGGGTTTCTTTTCATGCTCTTAATTTTTATTATTATTGTCGTAGTTTTAGTTCCACTTCTGCTAAAACTACCAATAGTGGTAGAGATATTGTGGAAAGCCCCAATCAGTTCTTGAAATCTGTGAGAGATAGATGCAGATCTCGTTGCTTTAGGAATCTTGATGATTCCTTGGGCGTGTTTGATAGAATGCTTCACATGCACCCTTTGCCTTCCATTGTGGATTTTAATCAATTGCTGACTGCAATTACAAGAATGAAGCATCACTCAACCGTTATTTCTCTGTTTAAAGAAATGGAACAGTCAGGAATTGCTCCCGATGATTATACTTCGGGCATTTTGATTAATTGCTTCTGCCATTTGAACCGGGTGGATTTTGGCTTCTCTATCTTAGCAAGAATTTTGAAACTTGGTTTTGAACCAGACTCTATAATTCTTACTACTCTTGTCAAAGGGCTCTGTATTCAGGGTAAAATTGTTGAAGCTGTGAAGTTGGTTAACAAAATGAAGATAGGCTACAAACCTAATATATTTACCTACGGAACAATAATGAATTGTTTGTGTAAAATAGGTAAGACAAATGAAGCTATTAGGTTGTTTAGAAAGATGGAAGAAAGAAATCTTGAACTTAATGTAGTGCTATATAACACAATCATTGATAGTTTATGTAAGGACAGATTGGTAAATGAGGCTTTGACTTTTTTCTCTGAAATGACAAATAGAAGAATTAAGCCAAATGTTATCACTTACAGTTCTTTAATTAAGGGCTTATGCAATTTCGC
This sequence comes from Corylus avellana, assembly GCF_965113065.1. NCBI lineage: Eukaryota > Viridiplantae > Streptophyta > Magnoliopsida > Fagales > Betulaceae > Corylus > Corylus avellana. The sequence goes on from NC_142498.1 coordinate 1,533,204, forward strand.
CCGGTGGAAGGAGGCAACTAAACTATGGAATGAGATGGTGGATAGGAAAATCATGCCAGATTTGCATACATTCAACATATTGGTGGACACGCATGGTAAAGAGGGGATGATGAAAGAAGCAAATAAATTTTTTGATGGGATGATTCAGAGAGGCATAGAGCCTGATGAATTCACTTACAATTCTCTGATTGATGGTTACTGTTTGCAAAATAGAATGGATGAAGCAATCAAAACATTTGATAAGATGGTTCAAAAGGGTTGTTCGCCTTCTGTTGTTACCTATAACATACTAATCCATGGATATTGTAAAGATAAGAGAATTGATGAGGCAATGAGTCTTTTCTGTGAAATGACTATTGATGGCATGATTCCCGATGTTGTCACTTACAACACTCTTATTGGCGGGTTTTGCCAAGTTGGGAGACCTAAGATTGCACTAGAGCTACTCCATGAGATGAAAGTTTGTGGTCAACATCCCGATGTCCAAACTTATGCTATTTTGTTAGATGGCCTATGTAAAAATCTACACTTTTCTGAGGCAATGACATTGTTTCAAGAGATGGAGGAAAAAAAGGTACACCTAAATATTGTGATTTACAGCATCTTGATTGATGGTATGTGTAATGCTGGGAGACTTTCAACTGCAAGAGAACTCTTTAATAGTCTTCCTGCCAAAGGTTTGCAACCTAGTGTTCCAACTTATAATATAATGATCAAAGGGCTTTGCAAAGAGGGACTATTAAATGAAGCGAGGGAGCTATTTGAGAAAATGGAGGAATTTGGTTGTCAACCTAACCATATCACATATAACACAATTATCCAAGGCTTCTTGCATCATAATGAGACTTCATGGGTAGTGAAATATATTGAAATGATGGTTGACAAGGGTTTCCCGGCAAATGCGACCACGGCAACCATTTTGATTGACTTGTTGACTACTAATCAGGCAGATAAAACATTACAAGATTTTTTTCTTAAATCTGTGTGAAAAATTTCTAGTTCTTCAACGTTCATGACAAATTTGATATTCTAAACTTTACAGAGTTATTCTGTAAGGTACAAACATATTTGCTGCATGTCATTAAGGTAATATTTCTCTCCATGACTTTTGGACTATTGTTGTGTATTACTATTCCTATTTTGTTATTTGTTTTTTTAGTTAAGTTGTTTATATGTTAATTAACTGTTTAATTTTGGTCCTTGAACGTGTGTTGTCACCAATACATTTTGTTGCCTAACTCTTATTAAATGCTTTTTGCTGGTAGGTTGAATTCTGCTCTTCTAGGAGTGGTTTCCATTTCATCATTGTTTGTTGTTTACTTATCTAATTAGTTGTCCTCTTAACACTTTTCCTTCTCTGCAAAATGGTAGTCCAGTGGACCAGAATTTTACTTTCTTTGAATGCCATGAAAGACGAAGTTGCAGATCATTTGAGGCTTAGAAGTCTAGAATTTCAATGTGAACTTTGAATTGACTTGACATGGCCAGTTGCTGCTTACTACTTGCCAGAAATTTAATTTGGCCTTAATAATAACATTGACAAATAACTCAATTTGGGTAGGTTACAGTAAGCTTCTGGTTCCCTTTTTTTTCTTTTTTTTTTTCTTCGTTCTTTAAAATCTGAAACTTCTCCTTAAATGATATTTTTAAATATCATTTCTTTCGGTAACTGATGGTCAGCATGGTCATATAATTCTCACCCAAGATAGTGTAATTATTTAGATATACACAAAAATGAGTGCAACAAGTGTCATGTTTAAGTGTAATTACTCACCGTGTTTTATTCTTAATGTAATTTCTCAACATGTTTTGTTCCTATTGATTTATATATTTTTAAGAGTCAAATGTTTTAAATTCTTCAGGGATCTCATGATTGAAGGAACACTCTTGAAGGTCTAGGAGCTTGGTGGTTATGTGTTGTTGATTTTGTTTGATGCTGCTGGATATTGGAAATTGGATGTTGGTGGTTATGTGCTGTTCAACTGGATTTTACAAGTTAGATGCTGCCAGTTTTTTGGTAATGAAGCTGCTAGTTTTTCGGTTGATGCTTCATCAACGAAAAATTTATTTAAACATTTTGTTGATGCATAGCTATTGAAGAATATTGTTCATTTGGAGTTTGGGGTTCTTAATGGTTTTATATATATATATATATATGGAAAAATACACTTAACCCCTTGAACTATCCACACGTTGACATAAAACCCCCACGAAGTATCACACCTTAGCAAAACAACACCTCCTTTTATTTTTTCAGTTATTTTGGACGGAAATGTTTATCTCAATGTAAACATGCCCAAAATACCCTCACAGGTCTATCCCTTCGTTTATGGGAGAACAAAGAAGGGGATTGAAATCGCTTACTATGGAACCTGCAACTCAGACGGTTCCATTAGTGGATTCTTCGGCAGTTTCCCATGGAAATCGCTTCAAAAGATTATAGGTCATCTCCGGCTGAAGTTGCGTGTTCGAGCAAGAGAGTCTGGAGAGAAAATGCGCCCAACTCCTTTTGAGCAACAGGGTCATAGGAGGAATAATTTCAGAAGAGACCCATTTCTTCAATCCAACATTTAGGTCCCAGAATGTTGAGTCCAAAAGGAAACCCATTTCTTCGCCATTTTGAGTCTCTCTTTCTCTCTCTACTATTTGGTTTGGTCGCGGCCGGCCAGACCCAGCTGTGGGTATGGCGTGACCCAACCCTCTCCGGCCTGTTTTTTGTTGTGGTTTGGTTGTGGGTCTCAGGCCGTCTCCATTGTCGTGGGTTACGGCCTGTTCCATCCATCCTTAACTAATGGATATAAAAATATAAGCTTCCACCATTTAAATTAATTACTTCTCATTAATTAATTTCTTGCAATTAATTGACAAATTATGCCCATTTAACTAAGAAAAAAATGGGTTCAGGCAAGATTGTGGCATTGGTTTTGATGATGAGCATGATTGGATCCATGGTGGTCGGGGATGAAGACTGCAAGAATTGCTTCCTGGATGTCTTCAACGAGTGCGTAGGATGACGAGGTGCCACTCTTTCCGATGAATGCAACATTGAAGGCTGAAGCTGCTCAAGCATGCGACCCTATGCCCATTTGCTATTCCTACTCAAATCGCATCAACAACGGATCAAGATCCGATAGCATTGGGCGGTGGCATTGGGCAGATTTCGGTGGAAGTGAAGGAGGCGGTGTCTCTTTTGTTGTGTTAGGTTGTTTTTTTTTCTTCTCTTTTTTGTTCATAAGATCTGTTATTTTCATGTTTATTGTATTTAGTTTTTTTTTTTTTTTAGCTAATGCATCATCTTCTTATAGGCTGTTGTAAAGTTTTTACACCATATTCTAACTAAAGCGTATTCTCTTTCACTTTAGAGTAGAGATTTTCGGCAGCCTGAGGTCATCCTAGTGTCTATCAAAGTCTGGCGTGGTTAATTTTTTTTTAAAAATAATGTCAGATATTTTGCTTCTTTTTTTCTTTTTTGTTTTTTAATTGAAGAAGAGACATATTAAAGAGAAATTTAAATTTGAAGCATTAGCATTAAATTTAGGATAATCGAATCCCTTTTGAATGAAACAATCCCTAAAGGGTTAACCTTCTACCCTTAGATTTTAGTTTTGAATCCCAAAACAAGTTTTGAGGCATTAAAAATTAAATATTAACTCATACAAAAAAAAATGACAAATTTTTTTTTTATTATTATTTTTTAATATATGTCCCACGCTAGAGGCAACCGCATAGCAGGACTCTTCACTTTATATTAACTTTTAGTACAAGTTTAATGTTTGCAAAGCATTTTGCTAAGGCTTATATTGAGCTCTATTGCCTTGTCAAGAAAAAAAAAATTAAAAAAAAAAACCTTGACTGCCATTTACCAAACTCGGCCTATAATAATATATGACATGTCTAGTGGGCTTGGTCGTGGGCCAAAACCAAACCGGTATGCGTAAAAAAAAACTTAGAAAGAAATTGGGTTTTTAAACAATTTATGAAAAACGGCTATCAGTTAATAACCAATAACCGCCGGTAGTGATTACGAGAAAATAATCGCAACTGCAATTGGTTGTACACCCTTGTCAATGCCCCCAAACTACTGCCCTTTAAAGTTTAAACTACCAAAAAATAATGTAAATATTCCCTCAAAGCCAACAAAAATACAACCGGGTGTAAACCTCTTTCTTTCACCGCCCGTTAGAAGTGAAGTCCAGCCTACCGCCAAAAAGATTCTGATCATCTTAATCTCTCACTGTTTGGCTCCTTCTGTCTCTTCCCCATAAGAATCCAGCTATTTAGACCCACCAAAAATGCATTATGGCCCACAACCAACAAGGTTCCAAAGCATTATGAGAAGTGTGAGAAGTTTGAATGAGTGCTCATAGGGGCCACAAGATTGCCACTGGATATATATATATATATATATATATATATATATATATATATATATAATATTCTGCTTTTCAAAGCAAATTTTGCTGTCCAAAGCCAAATTCAAATTGCACAAAGTTTTTATTTAAATTGGGTAAAAGAAATTCGTCATTCTTAGTTTATTAAACTAATATATATCCGTAAAGTATGTAATTCTTACATGCATTTTTGTGTTGTTCCTTTCTTTTTTGATGTGGTTTCATTTTGTTTTGGATTTATAATTCATAATTTAAGGACAATATATTTTTTCAACCCAGTCTATTAAATTGACATATGTTTTTAAAATACGTAATTCTCATATGTATTTTTAAAATGAAAGTTCGAACCGCATGCCTTGTTAATCATATTAAAAATGCATGTAAAGATCACATACTTTAAAGAAAAATCTCAATTTAATAAAGTGGATTCATACCCATGTTGATGATTTTATAGATATTAGATGTGATTGTGTTTTTTGTTGATCAGGTAGTTGTTATAAGTCTTGTTATTATTATTATTATTTAACACGAGTTTTAATTAAAAGAGAGTGACTTGTTTGCATTTTTCTCCGCACCCCAAATCCAAAAGACAATTACTACTTCAACTGTTCCATCTGAATATAAAAAAACATAATTAAACTCGAATCATTTAAGGTAATAAAAAACAAAAACAAAAACAAAAACAAGAAAATGGGTTCAAGAAGCAAGTTTCGGGCATTGCTGTGTATGATGAGCATGATGGGTTTGGTGCTGGCATCCATGGAGGTTGGAGAAGCCATTAGAGACACAGTGATGAGAGTGAGAGAGTATTGCTACATGGTTGTCTACCGCGATTGCATTGCTGGACTTGGTAACTCTTTTGTCGATCAATGCGAGAGGGAAGTTCTTGAAAAGTGTGGAAAGGCAGGATATCGAAGGAAAGGGGTGATGCATTAATCTACAATAAATAAAAAGGATTATGCAATTTCCCCAATTTGCTATCTATAAATTCAATTGATTATATGGATCATGATTAGTATATAAAACTCAATCTACTTTTCCGATTTTGTGTATTGTCTTTTTTAAAATAAAAAAAAAAAAAAAAAAAAAAATTATTGAACAAATTCTTTGACCACAGTGATAGTTTGATTACCCCAACGTCCATTTTAAGGGTGGTTTGGACACTTCTCAATGTCTCGTTTGGGGGAATTGGGTTTTCTCTATTTTCACTTGAAATTGAGAGGAACCATATTTTTATTTTTATTTTGTTCATATTAGATTTTAAAGCATCTAACGGTGTATATGGTGCCACATTATTTAAAAACTTTAAATGATGCGGCAACACAAACAACATATACACCGTTAGATATGTAAAATCTAATATGGACCATAAACTTTTACGCAGCTGCAACCTACAAAGTGCTACTACGGGGATGAGAGGTTGCAAATGTCCTTGGCTTGCTTGCTTATGGAAGTTAGGCTTGATGATCACAAGGGAAACAATGAAGTAAGATGTATACTTTCAACCACCTAATAATTAATGTATGGCAGCTCATTTTTTGTTGAGAGTCCTTACTATTAGGATGAGCTATAATACTTCTTTTTTATAGCTTCCAATAAGATATTGATACATCATCTAAAACCACAAAATACAATAAACATGAAAATACTGAATCTTATTCTTAAAAAATAAAAGAAAAATAAAAAATAAAAAAAACTAGTCATAAGAACAGCGGCTGAAGAGACCCACAGATCTAGCCGTAAGAAACCCACCACCTCCTCAATCCAACACCGCAGCTGAAATCCTCCTAAAGCCACTGCCCAAAGCCACCTTCTTTCAGAAGAAGTTTCACGCATTTTCTCTCTCTACTTTATCTCTTTAGAAATGGGTTGGCGCACCTGGTTTGTTTGGGTGTTTGGTACAACCTGTCAATCGTGGAAGAGAGGGATTTTGGTACAACTGGTTTGTTTGGGTTTTTCATTTTTGTGTGATTTATGGTATCTCTCTAATTTACACCATTTTCATTCATATATATATATATATATAACTCATTGCAACTTTCTGATTTTATGTTTTATTATTGAGTCGTTTAAAATATATTGACTCGTGAATTAATGTTTCCGAATGTTAGTGAAAAAAGAGAAAAAGAACAAAAGAAAAAAAACTTGAAGTGACGGTGTGTTTGCATTTTTTTAGTGAGAATCTTTCTTCTTCCCTTATTTTATTATTTTATTTTTTTACAGTTATCCAAATCTATTTTGGTGTTGTAAATTCTAAACAGTTTACAGTTAACAAGAAAATTCCTAAAATCTAGCAAAGAGCATCGTCGGAGGGGGAGAACCTTTTTTTCTCCCCCTCCGACCCTCCTCCCTTCTCCCTCTTCTGCCTCCCCCCTCCCCTCCCATCGCTCCCTTTCTCTTAGCGAGTTAGCATATTTACCTGATGCCCCTAGCTCTTTGGACGATTTTTTCATTTCCCTTCCTCTCCGTTTCTTCACCCTCCTTTGGTTTCCTTTTTTTGCTCTAAGCTTTTGGATCGGCCGTTCTTTGCCCGATCTACTGCCCTTACCGAACCCACGTCAACGCTCACCCCTCCGCCTATCCTCTTCGGCTCTTTCCGAGTTCTTCACTTTCCGGCCATTTTCTCCTGGCAACCTTCCTCCCTAACATGGTTTCTATTTTTGGTTTCTTGTTTCTTTGTTTTATTTTCCTGTGTTATCTCATTTTCTTGTTTTTGCTAGAATTTGTGTTTGTTTCTTTCTGTTTCTGCTTGTTTAGGTACTATTTGTGGGTGATGCTCATGGGGTTTCACTCAAACTTCTCCTTCCGTTTGAGTGCGCCGCCAATCTCCTCCGCGCCTGCTCTGCCGCCCACCGTCCTCTGCTGGGCCTTTTTCTTGCGCCCCCCACTGCGATGAGCTTCCAACGCCCCCTTCCGTTTTCGGTTTCCGGCGAGCGCGCAGTTAGCTCTACTTTTTCGGCTGCTGTCATCCTCTTTTTTTCTTTTTTTTTTGGTTATTTCCCTGTAACTTTGTATGGCTTTCCTTTTTTTGTTCTTTCTGTCTTGTTTTGTTTCCTTGTATCGGTTTTGTTTTGCTTGTAATAATGTTCGGTCCTCCCTCTCGATCTGCCCACCTGATGCCCTTCGAAATAGTTGATTTGGTCCAGACCTTTGGGTTGTGGATGTAAGCGTTATCCTGACTTTCGGATCGAGAATGATGAGTTTTTGCTTGGGGTTCTCTGCCCTCAATGCCAAGGAATAAGAGCCGAGAAATAAGAGCTACCTATGCATTAGTTTGAGTTTGTTTGTCACAGAACTGCTGTTGAATTTGAAAATTAGTCATAAGTTAGTGAATTTTGTATGAGTCTGGAATATAATACGTCATCTTTGATGCTTGTAACCTCATAACTTCGGCTATGGTTGTTTCAGAGCTTTGCTCTGTGTTGTTTGAGTTTTATGCTCGTTTATCAATGAATGAGATTGAACTGTTTATTTTTTTAAAAAAATAAAAATAAAATAAAATTCCTAAAATTAGGCATAGGAGAAAAAAAAAAGTTCAAAGAGTTTTTGAAATAGAAATACGTATTAAATAATTGAGAAAATGTTAATTGTAATCGAAATAATTGACCAAGAAAGAGAAATTAGTTAAAAAAAGAAAAAGAAAAGGAAACGACGGCAAAACATAACATCACTCAAAAATACGAAAAAGCTTTACAAATTAAACGACCTTTTTTCTTAATGGTCTGTTTGATAGAAGATGGGAGGGTCTGGGTTCTTATACGGCAAGAATTGCTCCTGATGACTATATTCTAAGTGTTTTGATTAATTGCTTCTGCCATTTGAACCGAGTGGATTTCGGTTTCTCTATTTTGGCAAGAATTTTGAAACTTGGTTTTCAACCAAATTGCGTAATTCTTAGTACTCTTGTCAAGGGGTTCTGTCTTCAGGGTAAAATTGTTGAAGCTGTGAAGTTGGTTAACAAAATGGAGAACATAGGCTACAAACCTAATACAGTTACCTATGGAACGGTTATGAATTGTTTGTATAAAATAGGTAAGACCAATGAAGCTATTGGGTTGCTTAGAATGATGAAAGAAAGAAATCTTGATCTTAATGTAGTGTTGTATAGTACAATCATTGATAGTTTGTGGAAGGACAGATTAGTAACTGAGGCTTTGACATTTTTCTCTGAAATGGTGAGTAAAGGAATTCAGCCAAACGTTTTCACTTACGGTTCTTTGATTGATGGTTACTGTTTGCAAAATAGAATGGATGAAGCAGTCAAAACATTTGATAAGATGGTTCGAAAGGGTTGTTCCTCTTCTGTTGTTAGCTATAACATATTGATCCGTGGATATTGTAAAGATAAGAGAATTGATGAGGCAATGAGTCTTTTCCGTGAAATGACTAACAATGGCATGATTCCCGATTTTGTCACTTACAACACTCTTATTGGCGGGTTTTTGCAAGTTGGGAGACCTAAGACTGCACAAGAGCTACTCCATAAGATGCAAGGTTGTGGTCAACATCCTAATCTCCAAACTTATGCTATTTTGGTAGATGGCCTCTGTAAGAATCATCACTTTCCAGAAGCAATTGCATTGTTTCATGAGATGGAAGACAAAAAGTTGGACCTTGATATTGTGGTTTACAACGTCTTGATTGATGGTATGTGTAATGTTGGAAAAATTACGGCTGCAAGAGAACTTTTTAATGCTCTTCCTACCAAAGGTTTGCAAGCTGATGTTTGGACTTATACTATAATGATCAAAGGGCTTGGCAAAGAGGGACTACTAAATGAAGCAAGGGAGCTATTTGAGAAAATGGAAGAAAATGGTTGTCAACCTGACCATATCACATATAACACAATCATCCAAGGCTTATTGCAACATAATGAGATATCATGGGAAGTGAAATATCTCCAAATTATGGTTAACAAGGGTTTCTTGGCAAATGCGACCACAATAACCATTTTGATCAACTTGTTGACTACTAATCAGGCAGATAAAACATTACAAGATTTTTTTTCTAAAATCTGTGTGAAAGATTTCTAGTTCTTCAACTTGCAGGACAAATTTGATATTCTAACCGTTACATAGTCAATCTTTAAGGCAGTAAAGCTGCAAGTCATTAAGGTAATATTTCTCTCCATGACATTTGGACTAATGTTGTGTCTTAATTACTATTCCTCTTTTGTTGTAACTTTTTTAATGTTTTTTTAGTTAATTTGTTTGTGTTAATTAACTGTTTAGTTTCGGTCCTTAAACATGTGTTGTCACCAATACATTTTGTTGCCTAAATTACCTGTATTCGATACTGGGTCATTCGTAGCAAACCTATACCTTCCCTATTAACTTGACGAATTAAGGGGGTTGGTTATTCGTCAGCACGGGTTTAGCTTCCTCAAGCCCCTATCTCGTAAAGGCCCCAGCTGAAAAACTCTTATTAAATGCTTTTTGCTGGCTGGTGGAATTCTGCTGTTTTCCAGTTCATCATTTTTAACCTCTTGTTTGTTGGTCACTTATCTAATTAGTTGTCCTTCAACACTTCCCTGCTAAATTGTAGTCCGGTGGACTATAATTTTTCTTTCTTTGTATGTCATGAAAGCTGAAGTTGCAGTTCATTCGAGTCTTAGAAGTCTAGAATTTTAGCGTGAAATTTGAATTGACTTGACATGATTGTATTGACTTTATCCACATTAGAGAATTTAGAAATATAATACATAAGGGTGGCATATTTGATGGTTATCTTCCGGGTTTCCATTTTTACTTATTAAAAAAAAAAAAGAAATATAATGAAATGATTACCGGTGTGTCACTTTCACACAAAGAGAATATTGGATTAAGACTGCATACCAACAAGCTTGAACCATCCACATCCAAACCAAGACTTGTCCATACTTTCTGCAATCTGCAGCAGCTGTTACATGCCTACGTCCTGTGGGATGGAAAAGTAATAAGAAAGATAGATTTTGATTTGATAAATCGTGGAATCCTAGGCCTCCTTTCTTCATGTCCATATGACAGGTAGAAATGTAAATGGTAATTGTGAATGTGGCATTCCAAGCAATTAACCTGCAATTTGAAATGTTAGGTGAGCAGTGAGCTTATATAATTAGAAGTTCAGCTTCTTTGATCTCTAAACTGCATTTCTTGGTAATTGAATTCTCGCATGGAGTCAAGAAATAGATCCAAGAGTGTGAACTTTGAAACGTGAATTGCTTTATGGTTGATCAGAAAGGGAAATAAGGAGGAAAAAAAAAAGAAAAAGACTACTTTCTAGTTGCTGTTTACTGGTCGCCATAAATTTACTTTGGCCTTATTAATAGCATTGAAGAATCCTAATGGTACTGGTAGATGTGTACAAAATTATTCTATTCTGGAAATGTAATTATTAAGAAATTAAACCACTTTTAATATGATAATATATTATCTCTAACATTCAAATCCTAATTCTAATGGAAGTAAAAGACTAACGGGAATAAACCACTTCTAATGTAATATCTCTAAGTCATACTATTCTGAACATTTTTTGGTAAGCCAACTCAAAGTTGCCTTTATTTTTCAATCAATTGTAATTATATGACTTTAAATGTCAATTCATGTTAGATTTATCTCTGATTCAAGAAAATGTTAAAAGTTGTCCATCAACTCTAGTATTTTCATTTACTTATTTATTGTCTTTTAATTTTTTATAAGATATCTTATAAAACGTATTGAAAACATTCTGATTGGGCAGGTAACAATCCAAATGAGGATGAGGGTGAGTCTGAGGATGAGGACACGTAAGAGCTCCTTCAGTGATGGTTTTTGAAGGGTTATTTGGACATATTTTGGTTGCTTTAGTGGACCATTCTCCTGGATATTTAGAGTATGTGATGTATTGAGCAAATATTTTGACATATTTATGTTATTTATTATTGTTTTTTTTTCAGTGTTTAATAGTGTATTCAGACAATGATTATGTTTTTATATTGTTTGGAGTACATTATATAACTTGAATTGTTTGGGTTTTGCCAAGTTTGGATACCTAAAATTGCATCAGAGTTACTCCATGCAATGCAAAGTTGTGGCCAACCTCCAAATCTCCAAACTAGGGCTATTTTGTTAGGTGGGCTGTGTAAAAATTTTCACGTTCCAGAGGTAATGACACTGTTTCAAGAAATGGAAGACAAAAAGTTAAACCTTAATATTGTGATTTTCAACATCTTGATTGACAGTATATGTAATGCTGGGAAATTAACAACAGCAAGAGAAATGTTTAGTAGTCTTCCTACTAGAGGTTTGCAACCGAATATTCGAACTTACAATACAATGATCAAGGGCCTTGCAAAGAGGTCTACTTAACTAAATGAAGTGAGGGAGCAATTTGAGAAAATGGAGGAAAGTGGTTGTCCTCCTATATCACATATAACACAATATCCAAGGCATTTAGCCTTGGCTTCTTTTTCTTCTTGTTGTGTTGGGCATTAAAAGCTTTACAGAACTTTGTAAAGGTCATGCAAGATGTAACCGACCAAGAGAGAATCTGACCTTTGAAGACTGTCAAGTTTAGCTTACCAGATGAAAATCTAGTAATGTTTGTGTCTTCATGCACATGAGCAGGAATATCCCATGATGTCCAATCCATACATTTTCAGTGCAGTCGATTGGTGGACTTTAGGGTTGTTCTTGTATGAAATGTTGTGCGGCAGGACACCTTTCAAAGGCGAAAACAATAAGCAAACCCTCATCAACATCCTTAAACAGCAGCTAGTATTTCCAAATATTGGTGTTGGCAGCAACAAAGAATTTGAAGAGATGGTTAACTTAAAGTTCAAGACCTCATAAGCAAGCTCTTGGTGAAGAATTCCCAAAAGGAGAATTTGGAGCTTGAAGGGTTCTGTTGAGATCAAGACGCATGAGTTCTTCAAGGGTGTGAATTTTGTTTTGATTAGGTCAGTTAAAACACATGAGGTCCCTAGTGGTTTACATAAGATCAGCTTTGTTACCAAAGTTAAGCTAAAAACAAAGGGATGAAGCATATCCGATCCCTCATTTTGAATAGTTTTTGCATAAAGAATCACAACACAAATGTTCGAAATGAAAATCAAGAGAAATGCTAGAAGTATTAAATTTTTTACTAACAGATGCTTATTAAATTGATATTTAACTCATTCATTGGTACTTGTTATATTTCTCTTAATTAATTGTTTTATTTTTCTTCAATGAATAAGCTACATATCAATTTAATAAACCTATGTTAGTAAAAAATTTAGCACCCTTACTATTTCTCGAAAATCAAACCCTACTCTCAAAATCTTATTGTTTAGAAGTAATATCAGTAAATTGCATTTCGAAAGCTGCTTTTTTTAAAATTAAAAAAAAAAAAAATCTCAAAAAATAGATTAAAAGGAAAACAAAACACAAAACTCAAAAGTTTTGTAAAAGATTATGACCGTAAGCATCTAAAAATGAGAAAATTGCAGCAAATCAAATATGAAACAGTTTTACTAATTAAACGACCGTTTTCTTATAATGCATACAAAAAACAAGAGCCCTTTTCTATTCAGTTTTTGTAATTTCAATCGTTTGATCCAGAAGGGCAAAATTGTCCTTTTGAGGTGTAAATAAAAAATCACAATATCAAGGGTGGTGACACGTGTGATTTGCATGGTTAGAATTAGAAACATCATCCAAATTCATAGAGACATTTTGAGGGGCCATCGTTTCAACAACTCGGTAAGCTGACAGAAACGACGTCGTGGAATCCCGTGATCAATTTGTAGGCATTTTTATTTTTTACCATACAAGAGAGAGAAAGAGAAGAGACAAAAGGAAGAGACAAAAACCCAGACCCTCCCAATCTTCAGAAAGTCTCGGGAGATTGTGCAAGCGGAAATCGACGGCCATTTCTCTTCAGCCGTCATCACATCTCCTTCTTCTGCTTCTTTCTCTTCCCACTACATCTTCTTCCTCCGGAAATGGGTACCACTGCTAAGTCTACAAACTCTCTTGCTTTCTTCTTCAATCATTATTCTCATGTTAGGGTTTCTTTCCATGCTCTTAATTTTTATTGTTATTGTCGTAGTTTTAGTTCCACTTCTGCTAAAACTACCAATAATGGTAGAGATATTGTGGAAAGCCCCAATCAGTTCTTGAAAACTGTGAGAGATCAATGCAGATCTCGGAGCTTTAGGAATCTTGATGAAGCATTAGGTGTGTTTGATAGAATGCTTCACATGCACCCTTTGCCTTCCATCGTGGATTTTAATCAATTGCTGGGTGCAATCGCAAGAATGAAGCATCACTCAACTGTTATTACTTTGATTAAAGAAATGGAACTGTCAGGAATTGCTCCCAATGATTATATTCTGAGTGTTTTGATTAATTGCTTCTGCCATTTGAACCGGGTGGATTTCGGCTTCTCTATTTTAGCAAGAATTTTGAAGCTTGGTTTTCAACCAGACTATATAATTCTAAACACTCTTGTCAAGGGGCTTTGTCTTCAGAGTAAAATTGTTGAAGCTGTGAAGTTGGTTAACAAAATGGAGAATATAGGCTATAAACCAAATACAGTTACCTACGGAACAGTAATGAATTGTTTGTGTAAAATAGGTAAGACCAATGAAGCTATTGGGTTGCTTAGGAAGATGCAAGAAGGAAATCTTGAACTTGATGTAGTGAAGTATAATATAATCATTGATAGTTTATGTAAGGACAGATTGGTAATTGAGGCTTTGACATTTTTCTCTGAAATGGTGAGTAAAGGAATTCAGCCAAATGTTTTCACTTACAGTTCTTTGATTCAGGGCCTATGTAATTTTGGTCAGTGGAAGGAAGTAACTAAACTATGGAATGAGATGGTGGATAGGAAAATCATGCCAGATTTGCATACATTCAACATATTGGTGGACACGCATGGTAAAGAGGGGATGTTGAAAGAAGCAAATAAAGTTTTTAATGTGATGATTCAAAGAGGCGTAGAGCCTGATACAATCACGTACAATTCTTTGATTGATGGTTATTGTTTGCAAAATAGAATGGATGAAGCTGTCAAAGTATTTAATACGATGGTTCGAAAGGGTTGTTCGCCTTCTGTTGTTAGCTATAACATATTAATCCATGGATATTGTAAAGATAAGAGAATTGATGACGCAATGAGTCTTTTTCGTGAAATGACTATCAATGGCATGATTCCCAATGTTGTCACTTACACCACTCTTATTGGCGGGTTTTGCCGAGTTGGGAGACCTAAGATTGCACTAGAGCTGCTCCAGGAGATGCAAGGTTGTGGCCAACATCCCGATGTCCAAACTTATGCTATTTTGTTGGATGGCCTATTTAAGAATCTACACTTTCCAGAGGCAATGGCATTGTTTCAAGCAATGGAAGACAAAAAGTTAGACCTTAATATTGTGATTTACAACATCTTGATTGATGGTATGTGCAATGCTGGGAAACTTACAACTGCAAGAGAACTCTTTAATACTCTTCCTACCAAAGGCTTTCAAGCTAATGTTCAGACTTATACTATAATGATCAAAGGGCTTGGCAAAGAGGGACTACTAAATGAAGCGAGGGAGCTATTTGAGAAAATGGAGGAATTTGGTTGTCAACCTAACCATATCACATATAACACAATCATCCATGGCTTCTTGCATCATAATGCAACTTCATGGGTAGTGAAATATATCCAAATGATGGTTGACAACGGTTTCCGGGCAAATGCGACCACGGCAACCATTTTGATCGACTTGTTGACTACTAATCAGGCAGATAAAACATTACAAGATTTTTTTCTAAAATCTGTGTGAAAGATTTCTAGTTCTTCAACGTTTATGACAAATTTGATGTTCTAAACTTTACAGAGTTAATCTGTAAGGTACAAACATATTTGCCGCAAGTCATTAAGGTAATATTTATGTCCATGACTTTTGGACTATTGTTGTGTATTACTATTCCTATTTTGTTATCTGTTTTTTTACTTAATTTTTTTATGTGTTAATTAACTGTTTAATTTCGGTCCTTAAACATGTGTTGTCACCAATGCATTTTGTTGCCTAACTCTCATTAAATGCTTTTTGCTGGTAGGTTGAATTCTGCTCTTCTAGGAGTGGTTTCCAGTTCATCATTGTTTGTGGTCGCTTATCTAATTAGTTGTCCTTTAACACTTTTCCTTCCCTGCAAAATGGTAGTCTAGTGGACCAGAATTTTACTTTCTTTGAATGCCATGAAAGACGAAGTTGCAGTTCATTTGAGGCTTAGAAGTCTAGAATTTTAGTGTGAACTTTGAATTGACTTGACATGACCAGTTTCTGCTTACTACTTGCCAGAAATTTAATTTGGCCTTATTAATAACATTGACGAATAACTTAATTTGGGTAGGTTACAGTAAGCTTCTGGCTCTTTTTTTTTTTTTTTTTTTTTTTTTTATCATTCTTTAAAATTTGAAACTTCTCCTTAAATGATATTTTTAAATATCATTGCCTTCGGTAACTGATGATCAGCATGGTCATATAATTCTCACTCAAGATAGTGTAATTATTCAGGTATACACAAAAATTAGTGCAACAAGTGTCATGTTTAAGTGTAATTAAGTTTTATTCTTAATGTAATTTCTCAACATGTTTTGTTCTTATTGATTTATATTTTTTTAAGAGTCAAATGTTTTAAATTCTTGCAGGGATCTCATGATTGAAGGAACACTCTTGAAGGTCTAGGAGCTTGGTGGTTATGTGTTGTTGATTTTGTTTGATGCTGCTGGATATTGGAAGTTGGATGTTGGTGGTTATGTGCTGTTCAGCTGGATTAATAGCATTGAAGATTCCTAATGGTACTGGTAGATGTGTACAGAATTATACTATTCTGGAAATGTAATTATTAAGAAATTAGACCACTTTTAAGAGACTAACTAGAATAAACCACTTTTAATATGATAACATATTATCTCTAACATTCAAATGCTAATTCTAATGGAAGTAAAAGACTAACGGAAATAAACCACTTCAAATGTAATATCGTCATACTATTCTGAACATTTTTTGGTAAGCCTACTCAAAGTTGCCTTTATTTTTCAATCAATTGTAATTATATGACTTTAAATGTCAATTCATGTTAGATTTATATCTAATTCAAGAAAATGTTAAAAGTTGTCCATCAACTCTAGTATTTTCATTTTCTTCTTTATTGTCTTTTAATTTTTTATAAGATATCTTATAAAACGTATTGAAAACATTCTGATTGGGCAGGTAACAATCCAAATGAGGATGAGGGTGAGTCTGAGGATGAGGACACGTAAGAGCTCCTTCGGTGATGGTTTTTGAAGGGTTATTTGGACATATTTTGGTTGCTTTAGTGGACCATTCTCCTGGATATTTAGAGTATGTGATGTATTGAGCAAATATTTAGACATATATATGTTATGGTTTTTTTTTTCAGTGTTTAACAGTGTGTTCAGACAATGATTATGTTTTTATTTTTGAGACAAGACCTCATAAGCAAGCTCTTGCTGAAGAATCCCAAAAAGAGAATTTGGAGCTTGAAGGGTTCTGTTGAGATCAAGAGGCATGAGTTCTTCAAGGGTGTGAATTTTGCTTTGATTAGGTCAGTTAGAACACCTGAGATCCCTAGTAATTTACATAAGATAAGATCAGCTTTGTTACAAAAGTTGAGCAAAAAACAGAGGGACGAAGCATATCAGATCCCACATCATTTTGAATAGTTTTTTAACAAAGAATCGCAACCCAAATGTTCGAAAAGGAAATCAAGAGAAATGCTAAAGGTACTAAATCTTTTACTAATAGATGCTTACTAAACTCATGTATAACTCATTCATTGGTACTTGTTACATTTTTTCTAATTAATTGTTTTGTTTTTTTTTTCAATGAATAAGCTACATATGAATTTATTAAATCTATGTTAGTAAAAGATTTAGTACTTTTAATATTTCTCGAAAATAAACCCAACTCTCCAAATTTCATTGTTTAGAAGTAATATCAGTGTTTGCGTTTAAAAACTTCTCAAAAAATAGATTAAAAGGAAAACGAAACACACAACTCAAAAGTTTTGTAAAAGATTATGACCGTAAGCATTAAAAAATGTGAAAATTCTAGCAAACCAAATACGAAACAGCTTTACTAATTAAACGACCTTTTTCGCCCTTTTTTATTCAGTTTTTGTAATTTCAATCGTTTGATCCAGAAGGGCAAAATTGTCCTTTTGAGGTGTAAATAAAAAATTACGATATCAAGGGTGGTGACACGTGTGATTTGTATGGTTAGAAACATCATTCAAATTCAAAGAGACATTTTGAGGGGCCATCGTTTCTAAAAACCCGGTAAGCTGACAGAAACGACGTCGTGGAATCCCGTGATCAATTTGTAGGCATTTTTAGCATACGAGAGAAAAGAGAGAAAAGGAGGAGACAAAAACCCAGACCCTCCCATCTGCAGAACGTCGCGGGAGGTTGTGAAAGCGGAAATTAACGGCCATTTCTCTTCAGCCGTCATCAGATCTGCTTCATCTGCTTCTTTCTCTTACCACTACATTTTCTTCCTCCGGAAATGGGTACCACTGCTAAGTCTACAAACTCTCTTGCTTTCTTCTTCAATCATTATTCTCATGTTAGGGTTTCTTTCCATGCTCTTAATTTTTATTATTATTGTCGTAGTTTTAGTTCCACTTCTGCTAAAACTACCAATAGTGGTAGAGATATTGTGGAAAGCCCCAATCAGTTCTTGAAAACTGTGAGAGATCGATGCAGATCTCGGAGCTTTAGGAATCTTGATGAAGCCTTAGGTGTGTTTGATAGAATGCTTCACATGCACCCTTTGCCTCCCATCGTGGATTTTAATCAATTGCTGGGTGCAATCGCAAGAATGAAGCATCACTCAACTGTTATTACTTTGATTAAAGAAATGGAACAGTCAGGAATTGCTCCCGATGTTTATGTTCTGAGTGTTTTGATTAATTGCTTCTGCCATTTGAACCGGGTGGATTTTGGCTTCTCTATTTTAGCAAGAGTTTTGAAACTTGGTTTTCAATCGAACTGTGTAATTCTTAGTACTCTTGTCAAGGGTCTCTGTCTTCGGGGTAAAATTGTTGAAGCTGTGAAGTTGGTTAACAAAATGGAGAATATAGGCTACAAACCTAATACAATTACCTATGGAACGATTATGAATTGTTTGTGTAAAATAGGCGAGACCAATGAAGCTATTGGGTTGTTTAGGAAGATGCAAGAAGGAAATCTTGAACTTAATGTAGTACTGTATAACACAATCATTGATAGTTTGTGTAAGGACAGATTGGTAACTGAGGCTTTGAATTTTTTTTCTGAAATGACGAGTAAAGGAATTCAGCCAGACGTTTTTACTTACAATTCTTTAATTCAGGGTCTATGCAATTTCGGCCGGTGGAAGGAGACAATCAAACTATTGAACGCGATGGTGCAAAGGAAAATCATGCTAGATTTGTGCACATTCAGCATATTGGTGGACACGCTTGGTAAAGAGGGGAAGTTGAAAGAGGCTGAAGAAGTTTTTAATGTGATGATTCAGAGAGGCGTAGAGCCGGATACAATCACATACAATTCTTTGATTGATGGTTATTGTTTGCAAAATAGAATGGATGAAGCTGTCAAAGTATTTAATACGATGGTTCGAAAGGGTTGTTTGCCTTCTATTGTTAGCTATAGCATATTGATCCACGGATATTGTAAAAAAAAAAGAATTGATGAGGCAATGATTCTCTTCCGTGAAATGACTATCAATGGCATGATTCCCAATGTTGTCACTTACACCACTCTTATTGGCGGATTTTGCCGAGTTGGGAGACCTAAGACTGCACTAGAGCTACTTCAGAAGATGCGAGGTTGTGGCCAACATCCCAATGTCCAAACTTATGCTATTTTGTTAGATGGCCTATGTAAGAATCTACACTTTCCAGAGGCAATGGCATTGTTTCAAGTGATGGAAGACAAAAAGTTAGACCTTAATATTGTGATTTACAACATCTTGATTGATGGTATGTGTAATGTTGGGAAACTTACAATTGCAAGAGAACTCTTTAATACTCTTCCTACCAAAGGCTTTCAAGCTAATGTTCGGACTTATACTATAATCATCAAAGGGCTTTACAAAGAGGGACTATTAAATGAAGCGAGGGAGCTATTTGAAAAAATGGAGGAGAACGGTTGCTCACCTGACCATGTCACATATAACACAATCATCCAAGGCTTCTTGCAACATAATGAGACATCGTGGGCAGTGCAATATCTCCAAATGATGGTTGACAAGGGTTTCTCAGCAAATGCGACCATTGCAACCATTTTGATCGACTTGTTGACTACTAATCAGGCAGATAAAACATTACAAGATTTTTTACTAAAATCTGTGTGAAAGATTTCTAGTTCTTCAACTTGCAGGACAAATTTGATATTCTAACCTTTACATAGTCAATCTTTAAGGCAGTAAAGCTGCAAGTCATTAAGGTAATATTTCTCTCCATGACATTTGGACTACCGTAGTGTCTTAATTACTATTCCTCTTTTGCTATAAGTTTTTTAATGTTTTTTTAGTTAATTTGTTTTGTGTTAATTAACTGTTTAGTTTCGGTCCTTAAACATGTGTTGTCACCAATACATTTTGTTGCCTAACTCTTATTAAATGCTTTTTGCTGGTAGGTTGAATTCTGCTCTTCTAGGAGTGGTTTCCAGTTCATCATTGTATGTTGTTCGCTTATCTAACTAGTTGTCCTTTAACACTTTTCCTTCCCTGCAAAATGGTACTCCAGTGGACCAGAATTTCACTTTCTTTGAATGCCATGAAAGACGAAGTTGCAGTTCATTTGAGGCTTAGAAGTCTAGAATTTTAGTGTGAACTTTGAATTGACTTGACATGGCCAGTTGCTGCTTACTACTTGCCAGAAATTTAATTTGGCCTTATTAATAACATTGACGAATAACTCAATTTGGGTAGGTTACAGTAAGCTTCTGGTTCTTTTTTTATTTTATTTTATTTTATTTTTTATTTTTATTATTTTTTATCATTCTTTAAAATCTGAAACTTCTCCTTAAATGATATTTTTAAATATCATTGCCTTCGGTAACTGATGATCAGCATGGTCATATAATTCTCACTCAAGATAGTGTAATTATTCAGGTATACAAAAATTAGTGCAAATGTAATTTCTCAACATGTTTTGTTCTTATTGATTTATATAGTTTTAAGAGTCATGTTTTAAATTCTTGCAGAGATATCATGATTGAAGGAACACTCTTGAAGGTCTAGGAGCTTGGTGGTTATGTGTTGTTGATTTTATTTGATGCTGCTGGATATTGGAAGTTGGATGTTGGTGGTTATGTTCAGCTGGATTTTACAAGTTAGATGCTGCCAGTTTTTTGGATTTTACAGGTTGTTGCTTTTGTTTTATTTCTAGGTAATTATTTAATTTTTAGGGGTAAAATTATGGAATATGGGGTGAATTTATTTGACTCATCATATGTTTGACTTGCCGGTATATTTTCACTTGTGGTATTGTTCAGTTTGATGACACTGCTGGATTTTACAAGTTGAATGCTGCCGGTTTTTTGGTTGATGAAGCTTCTAGTTTTTGGGTCGATCCTACATTGCTACTACTAGTTTTTAGTTTCAAATTATGTATTTTTTAATATTCGATTTTTATTCTTAGTTTTGTGTTTATTTGAATCAGTTTGAATTTTGGAACAACCCCATTTGACAATTGTCTTTGATTTGTTGTTTTGTGTTGACTTAGATTTTAAATGATTAGTGTCTTTGGAATTATTTCACTTCATATAAATGAGAGACGCATCGTTGAGGATATTTGTATTTGAGAAAGAACATGTAAAGTGAAAATTAGCTATTATAATATGAACATATGAAAATATTAGGTGGTCTTTTGATGTTTTCCTAGTTCTAAGTGAATATATATATATATATATATATATTTTTAAATGTGATTATCACATATTAATTAAAAGTTGATGATTTTCACCTTCGCATTCACCGTCACGTTAAGGAGTGAGCACGTGAGAGCATTTATAGCATTTCTCATCCCAAAAATACTCCCAGGTGTTATAAATACGTGTAAATACGTGTAATAATTCTTTTTTCACACTCAAGCCTCCTCAAATGTTTCCTCCAAAAAAAAAAAAAAAAAAAAAAAAGCTTCCTCAAATGCCCAGCAGTAACTACATTAATGTTAATGAGTTTCAAAAAGGGGCATTGGGAAACGATATTGGAAAATGCCAACAATGATGCCAAAACAATCGGATAATCCATGGAATTATCTTCCCATTGAGTATTGGGTGAAGCCTTTAGTACAGTTTTTTACTTGATCAATCGATTACCTACAGATGTGCTAAACAACAAATCACCCTTTAAAACTCTTGTTAACAAGTGTCCATATTACTTTATATTAAGACCATTTGAATGTGCTTGTTATCATCTTCTTCGTTTTTACACCAATCATAAACTTATGTTTCGATTTAAGAAATGTATATTCTTAAGTTATAGTTCAACATCAGAGTAGAAATATCCCATTATTAGAAATATTGAGGTTATAGAATATTCTTCCTCTAAAGGTTGTAATTCATCCCCATCCTCCTAGTTTTTTGTTTTTTTCTTTTTTTTTTAGGGGTATTTTTGTCTTATGAAAACATTCAGAGCCATCTTTGTCTTTTTACAATTTTTTAGTAGTTAAGGGGCATTGTCGATTGGGTCATCATTTGAGAGCGACATGTAAAAAATTAAAAAATTCAGGCTTATATATATATATATATATATATATATATATCTTCGCATTTTTTTTTTATAAAAAAATAGGTATTTTGGTAATTTTGACAAAATTTTAACGGAATGAAATAATTGAAAGCTTAATAATCTTAATCGAGAGTTTTTAAACTTTATAAGAGTATTGTTAAAACGAGTGAAAGTTCAAAGAATTTTGTAAAAAGTTTTGCCAGAAAATAAAATAAAAATGCTAATTGCCATGGTAGGTACTATAAATTGAAATTGCATTATTACAATCAATTAACCCATCAAATCTCTCTCCTTCTATGTCCTACGTTTTTGAAGACAGATCCAACTTATTAGAAATTTTTTTTAAGGGAAAAAAGAATTCAAAATCAGAAGGGCAGTGGCTCGTTGATCCATCCCTGGCGATATTTTGTACCCGTCTGCATCACACAGCTATATCCCCTTTTGAAACTACATCATCAACTTAATGTTGTGTGGATGATGGCCCTCAAGTACTAGACATTCAAAAGCGACCTATGAACCACAGAGGGTGTGGTTTAATGGCATTCGAGTTGCTTAGTGGGGACTAGATTCTAAGGTCGAATTTCGTAATGAGAAGCGCTTGAGGTTATTGACTTGTATATTCTGGGCCGGCTCAATCACTAGGCAAATTAGGCGGTCGCCTAGGGTTTCCAATTCAATAATGCCCCAAATTAATAAATATTAATAAAAAAAAATTCATTTAAAAAAATGAAAGCACTTATTACCCTCAATATTCTTAAGGCTCCATAATCATGGTAAATAAGTAATTTAAAAAATGCCTCAATTTAATAAGGTACCCAATTAATGAATCCTAATAAAACAATTTCCATAAAAAATAAATAAATAATTAAAAAAAATTAATTAAAGACCTATTTGCAGTCAATATATATGCTTAAATTAAGCCTCCTACTTTATTTCAAAAAAGTATTAATATCATTTGATTCTCCAACATTTCGAAACAAATAAGGCTTTGAAAATTGATATCAATTAATAATAAGGGAATCAAATAATAATAAAGATATTCTTAAATAAAATCCAATCTTAAAGGTTCCATTCTTCAAGGTTGTGGGTAAATATTATTTTTTTATTTTTTTGGCCTTGTTACAATAATAAAGATATTCTTAAAGCATGTATCGCTTATAGGATTTTTATTGATAATACAAGTTACAGTCGCTTAAGTAGAAAAAAGTTTTTCAAAATTAAAATTGTTAAAATCTTACACAAGATTAACAATGTCATAAGAGAGATTAAATGGATTAGCCATATTATTAATTGAAAAGAGAATGTTAGAAAATCTTGAATATAAAAACTTAATTAATAATTTTTCATCCCAAAAGGCAAGAAGAATGATTTTTAAATAAAAATATAATTATTATTTAAATATAAGAAAAATGCCCCACTTAAACTTTTCGCTTAAGGCCTCAAAATATATCGAGCCGGCCCTAATATATTGGTTTGTGTACTATTAGGGTTCTCGGTGGGGTTAATGTTAAGTTATGGCTTAATCGGTCTTAAAAGATTACATGCGTTTTTTACGGTCTAGGCCCCTCACGAGTAATGCTCAGCGAAAAAGTGATATCATAATCACGCCCACGTAAAATAACAACTTTGATAGTCCTACCCTTCTTTGAAAAATAAAATAAAATAAGTGACCTACGAAATATGCATAAAAGACTCTGGCTCAGGCCCGAGAGTGTAAACATAAGAGGAAAAAATAAAATTAAAAATTAAAAAAAAAATCTTAAAGTTGAGAGGCTTTAGAAGACTCCACTTACCATAATTCCATATCAATCAAGCATCAAGAAAATTAGAAATGTTATTCACAAAAAATAAAAAAATAAAAAAGAAGAAAATTAGAGATGCAAGCTGGTCCGACCCAAAAATAATTTGAAAAATTAATGCTAACTGCCATGGTAGGTACTATTGAAATTGTGTGATAACAAGCAATTAACCCATCAAATCTCTCTCCTTCTATGCCCTACGTTCTAGGGGACAGATCCAACTTTTTGCACCATCAAGTAGTACTGCAGTGGGGCTACAACCAAAAGTCTCCTCTTTATCTCTCTTTCCTAAAGCTAGAGCAACTGGATTGGTGAATTATAAGTCACAACTTGTGATCAAAACCCGAGTTAATTAGGTAATAAATGATGTGGCACTATGTACATCAATAAATACACTAAAATAAAATCACATAATGTATATATTATTTACTTAAAATGAATATATCTGTCTATTAAACTAACATATAAAAAACAAAAGTGCATATAATTTTTACACGCATTTTAAACACATGCTAACTTATCGAGGGGAGAAACTTCTTTCACATTGTCCAATTTAAAAGAAAACTGTGTCCATAATTGAATGAATCCATCAATCATTGAACATATGAACCCACCTCATAGGAGAGAGTAAATTTGAATTAGAAAAAGAAAGAAAAAACAAAATCATATAATTAAGGCCCAACAAATCCAAGACAAATGATAAATAGGGGTACTCCTCCATCCTCTTGTATATGCAACATAGCTTTGAGGGAAAAGCTAGCAAATCTGTATGCATGGCTTCTCCCTTTTCCTCCTTCCTATGGGTTATCCTCTTTAGCTTTTCTGCTTTTCTATGCCCTTATGCTCATCAAGCAAGAGAGACTGCAGAAACCCACCATCTAATTCAAGTCAGCTCTCTAATACCATCATCTACCTGCAATACTAGTGCTTCTAACAAAGGCATGCATCAAATCTCTCTCTCTCTCTCTCTCTCTCTCTCTCTCTCTCTTAAGTTTTTTCTGCTTTTTTTGTGTTGTTTGAGGATATATACTAGGACAAAGTCATTTACAAACTTTGAAACTATTGATTAATGTTATTTTTGATCCTTATTATATTATATGGTTGAATATATGTGTTCCAACTGATGAAGCATGCATGTTACTCAGGTCCTAAAAGCGAGGGCTTCCTAGAAGTGATACACAAATATGGGCCATGCTTTGAAAGCAACCAAGACAAAGAACAATTAGTTCCAAATCACATTGAAATCCTCCTCCAAGACCAATCCAGGGTGAACTCAATCCACTCCAGGCTTTCCAACAACTCCAGCAGCAACAAATTTAGGGACTCTCAGGCTGCCGCCACGCTACCGGCTAAATCCGGTCTCACCATCGGCACAGGCAACTACATCGTCACCGTCGGTCTCGGCACGCCCAAGAGAGACCTCAGACTTGTATTTGACACCGGCAGCGACCTTACTTGGACACAGTGTGAACCATGCGTCATATCTTGCTATAATCAAGTTGACCCCATCTTCAATCCATCCAAATCCACATCATATTCCAAAATTGCATGCACTTCGCCCTCATGCTCTAAACTCAACTCAGCCACAGGTAACCATACCAACAAATTTAGAGAGTATAGCAAAGTAAGGGTACATTTTTAAAATATGCACGATTTTAAAGGTAATTTTTTTCAAACCGTAGATTATACCAAATGCTTAATTAATTGCATTTTTAAAAACACATTTTCATTAATCGCATTTTTAAATTGTTAATTTTGTAAATGCATGTTTTGAAACCGCTAAAACCAAACAGTCGTTCAAGACCCCACTTACCAAAGAGAGACAGAGAAAGAAAGTTCTTGCCTAATTAATTTAAAAATATACCAAAATATTTTGGTATATTTTTTAATTCTTTCAAAAATTCTAAGAGAATCATAAAAACATGAGTTTGGGTCCTAATCTTCAAAATGTTTAGGATGATTCTATATAGTTGAATCTTAAAATCATAACTACCATTTATAATTAAAATGTTTTATATTTTGTCATCTTAACATCCAACTTAATCAAAGAAAAATTAAAGATCTTTTGTGTAAATTTTAAATAGATAAAATTTAAACAATAAAATTAAAAATGGTGTTTAGAATTTTGAAAAATCCATATTAGAGTTATCCTTAAAATAAAATAAAATGTCTTAACCCATAAGTAAATTTAAAGGAAAAATGTTAAAAGATACAACTGGTCTACAACTCTCTTTTTCAACTTGCTAACATGTATTAGCATGTCACGATTGGAGTGTTAAATTTGTTTAT
Source organism: Corylus avellana (assembly GCF_965113065.1). Classification (NCBI taxonomy): domain Eukaryota; kingdom Viridiplantae; phylum Streptophyta; class Magnoliopsida; order Fagales; family Betulaceae; genus Corylus; species Corylus avellana. Next base: position 1,559,420 of record NC_142498.1, read on the forward strand.
AGTGGCTAACATGTCTCTAATCACATATTAATACGTGATAACAAGTTGTAAAAAAGTTACAAACCAGTTGTAAGTCAGAATAATTACTCAATTTAAAGAACTTGAGAGTATAATTTTTGACATTTTTGTTACAATGCAGGATACTCACCCCGGTGCTCCTCTAGTTCACAATGCTTATACCTCATATCATATGGTGACCAGTCATTCTCAATCGGTTATTTCAGCAAAGAAAGGCTCACCATAACACCGTCAGATGTGGTGGAAGATTTCTTATTCGGTTGTGGCCAAGACAACGAAGGACTCTTCCGGGGCTTCGCCGGGTTGTTAGGCCTCGGTCGCAACCAAATCTCCGTCGTACAACAAGCTGCACAAAAGTACGGCCAATTCTTCTCGTATTGTCTACCTGCCACCACTAGCTCAACGGGATACCTCAAGTTCGGAAACAGCGGCGGAGTCTCCAACGCCGTAAAGTTCACGCCGTTGTTGACGCTTTCTCGGAGCGCATCGTTCTACGGGCTTGGCTTAACCGGAATAAGTGTCAATGGGCGTCAACTATCGATCCCAACATCGGCGTTCATGGCTGCAGGCACCCTCATCGACTCTGGGACAGTCATAACGCGGTTGCCACCGGTGGCGTACAGCCAACTGCGAACAGCGGTTCGAGCGTCGATGCGTGGTTATCCGTTGACGAGCCCGGTTTCGATACTCGATACGTGCTATGACTTGAGTAAGAGCATGACCGTTTTGGTTCCAAGAATTGGGTTTTTGTTTGGTGGTGTGAGTGTGGATTTGGACAAAGCAGGGGTGTTTTTCATGGTGAGCTCATCACAGGCTTGTTTAGCGTTTGCTGGAAACAATGATGCAAGCCAAGTAGCAATTATTGGGAATGTTCAGCAAAAAAGGTTGGACGTGGTGTATGATATTGCTGGGGGAAGGATTGGGTTTGGCCCCGGTGGTTGTAGCTAATTAAGTGAGAATAATAAGTTGAGCTAACAACAAAGAGCTCATGATGGAAATTGATATGGTTTAGGGTTTAATTAGTGACTTTTTAAGTGCAAAGTATGTTATAATTAATCTGATGTGGTATTTATCATGCATGCACGTTAGCCACTAAAATATGGACCATTATGTAGCATTCTAGATGTTACTTACCACGTTTACAAGCTGATGTAACAATTTACCAGACACTTACCATGTTAGCCACTAAAATATAAATTGTCATATGACGTTTATTTCTATAAAATATAAATTGTCACCTAAATTTGTAAGAGAGTAAAAATGTAGCATCTCAAGCATTTGATGTGACTCTATAGACCGTTGATAAAGTCAATGAAAGTGCTAAATGAATACCATTATTGTTGGTTGGATTTCATATTATTTTCTTACTGCATGTGGAATGCCTTAATATTCTTGGGTATTGGTTAATGGACTTGGCTTCTATGCGGTCCTGCAAACTACCGCATATCTGCGGTAGTTTGCTTGGATGGTCCAGATTTATCAAGGGGGTTTTAAACCAAAAACTAACGGCATACTCCAAACAGTTTGACGAACAAAAAAAACTCCGTCAATTTCGTCCATGAACCATCCAAAACAGACTTGTCTTTTCTTTTTTCTTATTTCTTTTTTTTTACCCAAAACAGACTTCTCTCTCTCACTCTCACTCTATGTATATTTGCTACAAATTCTTCAGCGAGCTTGAGTCTCTCCATAGCTCAATTGCCAGTAGCAGCGACAACGGCCAAGAACGCCTTAGCTTCCTTCCTAGTGCCGCTCTTGTCTGGATCTGCCACAACTCCTACAGCATTAGCGGCGCCCCCGCCAATAGGTATCAAATTCTCATCGAATGGCTTCTCGTCTTCTCATTTTCACCATATTCGTTCAACATCTTTCAAGGAATCCTAACAGCTATTACAATTACTGGAAGCCCTGCATGCTGCTTACTTGTCTATCGATCAAAGCGATCTCTTACTTAAAATCCCCTTTTAAACCCTTTAAATATCAAAACTAAAGTAATATTCACGCATAAAATATTGAAAAAGATGTGGGCATCTTGGTAATTATCGTAACTAATACAGAAGTTCCATGGGTTAGCCACCGTAAGTGTTTTTTTTTTTTTTTTTTTTCTCCTTCTGTATGGAGTATGCCGTTAGTCTTTTGGGTAAAACCCCCTCGATAAATCTCAGCCATCCAAGCAAACTACCGCAGATATGCGGTAGTTTGCATAACCACATAGAAGCCGGGTCCTTGGTTAATTAGAAGGCAAATAGGTAAAGGGTGTTAGAATATTAATTAAATTACTAAATTTAACTATTTTTTATTAGTTTCATCTTTTAGGATAACCCGTGATATAACATGGTATGAAAGTAAAAGTCCATAATTCAAACTCTCTCTTCATGATTCACTTTTTATTTTTTAAATTTCTGAGATAACTAGTAATTTAATGTTGAGATATGGAATACGCCATTGCTTCACGCTATATCTTTTGAGGATAACTTGGCCTACCATATGCGTCTTTGTTTGGAGAGGGGTACCAGGAATTAATCATATAAAGTGAAGCTCCTAAAAGTAATTAAATGCTTCTCAAAGTATGGAGGAAAAGGTATAAGAAAAGATTTGCTTTGCCAAGCCTTTGAACAAAGAAAAAAGAAAGAAGCCTTTCAAGCTTGGGACCATCATAGAAAATGAAGCTTTTCCTTTATCTGTATTGGTTCAAGCTTTCTTTTATCCGTTGAGTTTTTGTTTATTTGTTGTTAATTTGTGTGAGTGCATGAAATTGCAGCTTAGCTGCTTGTACTTTTCTTAAAAATATTATCAAATAATTCAAAACAAAATATTAATTGTAAAAATGAAGAGTATCTCTAGCTCGTTCCACCGCTGAGCCCTACTTTTTTTCAATATCTTTTAAAGTAGCCTATTTATTTGTTTGTCATTCCATAGAAGAAAGCGATGCTAGAACACATTATCTTCCTTTTGTTTACAGAAGCAATGAAAAACATATGTAAATTAATAGCAAGTCAATGGCTTCCTTCCTACAACACATGAAGACTTATGGACGGTGAATGAAGACCCACAAACATGTGCACCACATGGGCTGCAAAACGAGTATTTTAGCTCATGGAAAGTTGGCTAATGGAGAGTGGGGGAGAGAAATGAGAATATCATATTATACAGATAGTGTTGATTGCTCTAGGGATACTATAACTTCCTTACAAATTAAAACGATAGTTTATGTGATTGTTACTATCTTAACTATTAAAATGTAGATTGTTAGTCTGTCATGTGATAGTTCACAAATAAAAAGAGAATTATTATAGTGAATTATTACTTCAAATTGATGTGACAATCAATGTGACATTTATTACAACAACCATTACATCATTAAATTTACTGTCAACTTTTGGAAACACGACTTCAAATGGAAATGAACCATTTCATTGTCTAAATTTTATTTTGTTGTATCTAACCGTGAACATAGTGTCAAGTCATTTAAAAATAATTTCTTTCTATTTCAAAAGGATATGATCTCAAATTTTGTTGCTTAATTTTTTTTACACATGTAACACTATATGACATTCATTCAAACTGCCACATGAATTTATAAGAGAATTATAATAGATAATTTTATTTTATTTTTCCGAATAATGTGATATACCACATCAATATCTTACAAATATCTCACTATGTTTCCACATTACACTGTCAAATTTACTTTTAGATCGGCCATTGTTTAAAAGAAAAAATCAAGAACAAATTGAGATTGTCATGGGCAATATAATAAAATATTTGTGAGATATTAGTGTATATTTTTTTTCCTTTTAATCACGTGATACAAATTTTGTTCCAAACCCAATTCAAATCAGAAGAATCACATGGCTTTATTTCATTGGTGACCAATTGAGCATAGAAGTGCTTGAGTAGTGAAAGACCAAACCGAACCCCACTCGCATCAAGCTTTGCTATTGTTATTTCCAAAGAGCATTTTGGTTCCAAATCCCCGAATCTACCCTCTCTCTCTCACCAAATCCCGTCTCTGTGGCCACAAACCCCTCTCCCGATTTCCTCTCTCTAAAGCCTCTAGCCTCGCTCTCTCTCTCTGAGCCACAATCTCAAACCTTCACAGTTCACACTCACCTATTCTGTCCTTCTTCTCTGTGCTGTGCTTTCTGCCACTCCCTGTGTGTGTGTGTCTCACTTGTCTTATTATATGGTGCGGAGAAAACCCATGTGGTTTTATATGACAAAGACCACCATGGATTAGTGGATTATTATCATTATCTTCTCCTGCGCAAAAAAACAAATAGCTACCATGCAACACGGAGGTTCCACCGTGTCCCAAGAAACCAGTGGCGTTTTCGATCTCGTATCTCAATTGGGTCGCTTTGCCTTCAACACGAGACTGCAAAACTCGGCCTCAGATGGGTGCTCTTCCTTGCTCTCCAATTTTCTCTACTACGACCCTGTTGGTGGTTCAATCGGTGCAAGAAAGCGCGGCGGGCGTGTCTCGCTGAGTTTGGGCGGTAGAGGCGCTTCGGGCATTCGGAGAATTTTGAATGACTTCAATAGGGCCATTAAGTTTCATTGTGAGAGACTCCCAATTGGGTTCGCCTCGGTTCGGTTCGGCTCGGGGGACAACAATGGGGTTAGAGAAGATGGGTCTGTTGTGTTGGAGGACGATGGCTTGGCCTTGAACGGTGTGGAGGCTGAGAGCCCCAAAAAAGTTTTGATTTTGATGAGTGACACCGGTGGGGGCCACCGGGCTTCGGCCGAGGCTATAAAGGCCGCGTTTCATGAGGAATTTGGGGATGATTATCAGGTCAGTTTTGATGGATTTGTACTCTGTATGACTTGGTTTCAATCAGTTATTTGTTTGGTTGCTTAGAAAATGTGGGAAAAGAACCTAATTTTAGAAAATTTGATCATGAGTCAAATGGTAGGATAAGATTATTTAGTTGACTGATAATAATGTATTATATATTTGGTTAGACTGGGATGACATTTCAACTTTATGAAGCCAAAGAAGCCATGAGTTTCTTTTCTTTTTCCCACAATTTCTTAGAAACCAAACGGAGGAATTGTGAAATGAAGTCAGTGATTGTGTGATTGCGTATCTGTTGATTATGTTCTGCGTGTTAAGAGTGCATGTCACAGGTGTTTGTTACTGATTTATGGACGGATCATACTCCCTGGCCATTTAATCAACTTCCCAGGAGCTATAACTTCTTGGTGAAACACGGCACTTTATGGAAAATGACATATTATGCAAGTGCTCCACGCGTGGTGCATCAATCTAATTTTGCTGCAACTTCAACGTTTATAGCTCGGTGAGACTCTGTCATTCTCTGAGTTAATTACTTGTTACTAATCTTTCTGGTAAATTAATTGTGGGATGCATATCTTCTGATTGGCCTGTGAGCAATTTTATATTAGTAACTTGTTAGTATCATGCTATAACTGAAACTGTTTTAGAAGATTTTGTTTTCCATATTAAATAATAAAGTAGAGGATTAGTGTATCCAGTAGCAGCACCCATAGAAGTTTTTATTGATAAAAGATTTGATTAGACTATTTGTATATTTCATGAAGAGCTTGGAGTTATTTTAACTTTGAGATTAGTAAGATTATTCCGGTCTGTCACTGCAGCTTTGGCAATTCTGTATTTTTAGTGAGCATGAGATATAAGCATGAACTTTAAAAATTTCTCTTCACTGGGCTCCTTCATCCCCATTTAATTCTTTTTTAAAGTTGTAAATTTTCGATTCTTGGATGTTTTACACCTTTCTAAATGATTTTGTTGCTTGGTAAATGTAGGAAATGATTAAACAAGAGTGTTTATGCTTGAAATGAAAAGTATTACACCTACATGCAAATATACGCATCTAGTTATCAAGAGAGAATTTTAGTAGTCAGCTTTTGTGAGGCTATAACATTTAGGGATATATTGGTATAAGTTATAACATTTGAAATCTATAAGTATTTTACTATATTTCAAACTAGTTCTTTATATTCAGGCATGAAAAATATTACATACAAGAAACATATCAATGGAATTTAGATAGCAGTGTCATGTTTCGGAATAACCTCCCTGTGTGGATTTTTATATCTCCATGGGTGATTGGCCTTTGCGTCGCCTTTATGAATTTCATGTGCTAAAGTTCTGGTGGGCAGGGAAATAGTGACAGCTAAAGGATCATAGCATTCCATATTGGATAATAGTTTTAGAATTTCTTTTTGTATGCCTTTCAATGATGCTTAACCATGGAAACACGTTAAGTAGATGATATGCTGCTTTCTCCAGTCCTGTATAATTAATGCATGTCATCGGAAATTATGTTTTCCCTGTTAATTTTACAGTTTAAACACTATCAGGATTATTTTTTTGCTTTTTGATATATTGCTCTTTTGTGGTTCTTTTTTCTTTTGATTTGTAGAGAGGTTGCCAAAGGACTGATGAAATACCAACCAGATATTATCATCAGTGTACATCCACTGATGCAACATGTTCCACTTCGCATCTTGAGATCAAAAGGTCTCTTGAAGAAGATTGTCTTCACCACGGTAGTCACAGATCTAAGCACGTGCCATCCTACATGGTCAGTTCCACACTTGGTTTATTTTACTGATACGCCATTTGTATATTTTTGATCTTATGTCTTTATCTTCAGGTTTCATAAACTAGTAACAAGATGCTATTGCCCATCAGCAGAGGTAGCAAAAAGGGCCCTAAAAGCTGGACTCCAGCCTTCCCAAATTAAGGTTTATGGGCTACCTGTGCGACCTTCCTTTGTTAAGACTGTTCGGCCAAAGGTTGGTTACTCTTGAATTTTTGTACCAGTCTGATATGAGTTGTACTCTGTTGCAATGTTTGTTTGATGATGGATTTATGGTCCTTGTGCTTGGAAAATAGCATTTGATCTGCATTCTTCTTTTCTCTAGTTCCCTTTTATTTTCTTTTTTGGTTTTTTTGGTTTTTTTTTTTTTTTTTGTGGGGGTGGGGGGGTGTTCATTATAGGATAAAATTATTTTGGGAGAACTTTTCAAGCCTCTTGTAGTACATGATGAATGTGTTTTAAAGCATCTTTCCTCTGATATGTTGGCATTGATGGTTATCTTATGTTTCCTAAGTCTATTTGTTGTTATATATGTCATTAGCGCTATGATATTGATTAGTTTTAGCCCACTTAATGTTCAATGCCTATAGTTTGAACTAAGGAGAGAACTAGGAATGGATGAGAATCTTCCTGCTGTGTTGCTGATGGGAGGAGGAGAAGGGATGGGTCCCATTGAGGCTACCGCTCGAGCACTTGGGGATGCATTATATGATGAGAATCTCGGGGAGCCTGTAGGTCAGGTCCTTGTGATATGCGGCCGTAACAAAAAGCTCGCCAGCAAATTGCTTTCAATAGATTGGAAGGTTCCTTTCCAGGTATTAATGTATCTTCCACAACCCAGCCACCGCCTTGGTTTCAGTTTGCCGATTAAAATTCATATTGTTTATGCTTGGAGGTTTAATTTTCGTTGGTGCTTAGTGGCCACTTCTATGAGAGATTTAATGCACTAGCCTTTTTAGGTATCTCAAAAACAATCTGTTTGTCTAGATAAATACTGTTCCATAAGTTCTTTCATATTATTTATGCTTGAAGGTTTAATTTTTGTTGGCGCTTGGTGGTGACTCCTATGAGATATTTAATGCACAAGCCTTTTCATGTGTCTCAAAAACAATTTCTTGTTCCAAATAAATGCTGTTCCATAAGTGCTTCAAACTAAATTTGGTTGATGAATTAAAATAGTTTGGAATTCTTTGCAGTACCTCAAAAAGTAGGAGGTTCATTGAAATTGTTCCAAGTTATTTGAAATTACTAGGGAGGGATGCTCTGTCAGTGATATGCAATATTACCTCCTTCAGGTTCACTTCTAAAACATGGGTGGTGGGTAAAATGGGGGTTTGAGTCGCATGGCCCTCAATCGCCTGCTCGGCTCTTCAGAAAAAAGGGCAAAGGAGCTGCCCAAATTTAAGAAAAATGGGTGATTAGCATGTGGCATATTAATTTGCTGCAATGGCCATGGAGGATGGTATTTCTCTAGGAACAGAACGCATACCTTAAGTTACATAAAATAACTGATATGTACATTCATTTACGTTTTTGATTACATAAAATAACTGATATGTACATTCATTTACGTTTTTGATGATAGGAAACGGTACCTTCATTTAGAATAATATGTTTTTTGTAAATGTATATATCGACAGAACTTGCTGAAGTTGCTCACTTTATTAATATAGGTGAAGGGGTTTGTCACCAAAATGGAGGAATGCATGGGAGCTTGTGATTGCATCATCACGAAGGTAAGTTCATCACATGCTTATTTATACTGTTTATATATCAGCAATCTGCTGACCATTTGTTTTTGCAGGCGGGCCCTGGGACTATTGCAGAAGCCATGATTCGAGGCCTCCCTATTATTCTGAATGATTACATTGCCGGCCAGGTAATTTTCTTTGTAAATTCTTCTGTATCTCTCTGTATACTTGTATTTTCACAGTATGTTCTAGTGTGTTACTAGAGGTACTACAAATTTCCTTTCAAATAAACATGGCAATCTATTATTGGTCAAATGACTAGGTCAAAAACTAGACTTGTCAATTTAATTAGTTAGTGATTGTCTTTTTAACCATACGCTCTTAATAATTTCACCAATTATTTTTTGATGACGTGAAACCTCACTAAGGTAAGTCCCTTCGAACCCGCTCCTGTGGAGTACACCCTAAATACACGACCCCACCCGCCAAAACTGTGTATCAAGTAATCCTGGGGAACTCTTAGTGCGGAATTGAACCCAGGATGTCAAGTCTACGGCTCATCCCAAGTCTGCCTCTTGACCGCCAGGCTGCACCCAAACGGGTCTTTCATGGTTTCACCAATTATGGACTGTCACGACAGTTTGTAAGAGTGTTGTAGTAAAAGCTAAAATACTCCAAGGATCAGTTTTTCTCCAAACCAAATTGGAAAAACTAATCCTGAGAAAACGTGATTCTCGCGTATTTTTCTTATTAGAAAGTGTGAACAATCATATTTATAAAAGAAAAGAGGAAGCTAAAAACTCTTTAACAATTTTTTTTTTTTCTTTCTTTTCAGGAGGTTGGGAACGTGCCATATGTGGTTGAAAATGGATGTGGGAAATACTCAAAATCGCCAAAAGAAATAGCAAAAATTGTATCAGAGTGGTTTGGTCCAAAAGCTTATGAGCTGAGGGCCATGTCCCAAAATGCCTTGAAGCTGTCTCGCCCTGATGCTGTATTCAAGATTGTTCATGATCTTCACGAGCTTGTTAAACAAAGAAGTTTCCTACCCCACTACTCTTGTGCTACTTAACTCATTTTTGGTACACGTGGCAAATTAGATGATAATATTCATCCAACAATAATATAGTAGTTTATGTTTATTCCTGCCCATAAAATATATGCATATGATATTTGATAAATGCAAAATTCCGTATATCGAGCTTAAGCTTTCTATATCAAGCATTAAGTCTCTTTATTTATTAATAATATTATTATAGAGGGTCAATCGCAAATTTGTAACGGCTTCAGTCGATTTTTGTTTGAAAAGAAATATTCTAAAGTGACATAAAGGTGAACACCGTCTAGAATATTATGTGAGTGTTGTATTTTGAATTGTTTGTTAATATTTTTGTTTTGAAAATAGAAAACATAACAGAGAAGAAAAAGTTTTAATAAACAAAACCGTTGTTTTTACTCTCCTCAATTAGGACTTTCTGCTTAAGTGGTAATTGGATCCATTCATCTCTGAAGCTTGCCAGCTTTTGAAGCTTATTTTAACTTGGCTCTCTTAGAAATTTCATTGCAACACTAATTTACCTGTACATAATTTAGCTCGATGGACCGTCTCTTTTGATTACTTATGCATTTTCATTTCATTCATTCCTCTTATTATTGTTGCCTCATCGGTGATATCAACTCACTAACTTGTACTCCTTCCCTTTTTCCTACGTTATTGTTGTTGCTGTTTTTTATTATTATTATTATTATTATTATTTGTTCAAAAAAAAAGAAGCAACAAGTCCATTTATCTAAAGAAGGAAAATAAATGTCAAACCCAAAAAAAGGACTGAACTTGTATTTATGTGTTGAAAGGTTATTATATGTATGAAACTTAATTTTTTTTTCTTTAAAAAACTTAAAAAAAAAAAAAACTAAAAAACTAAAAACTCAAGTTGACAAGAATAAACACAATGGGGAAAAAGTAAAAGATTTGAATAAAACTAGAAACTACATTCTTATTTCATCATTATCTTAGGATTAGCGTTTGTTAGAAGAAAAAGAAAAATCTAAGAGTTGATTGGCATTGTTACATCAACAAGATAAAATAATAATAATAATAAAAGTGTAGTTTCTAGTATCTCTTTTTCTTTTTCTTTTCTTTTTTTCTTTTTGGTAGAATGATTATGCGAAACTTATTGCAAATTTCTCGTGCGAAGACCAAGTGTTCGGTTGATAATATTCTTAGGTCACCCGCCGCTATAATTTTACTACCCATTAGTCAAAGTCTCTTATGTAATTTGCCAAGTAATGTGAATACTAAATAAAAAAGTAATAATAAAAATTATATTTTTATTTTACAGTGCCACCGTGCCCCCCTCACTTCCGCCCCCCCCCCCCCCCCCCTTATCTTTTTGCATATATTTTTTTTGTTATAGGCTCAAGTGCCACCGCGTCGGGTGTGCCGTCCACTATTTATGATGTCTTTTTTCAGGGTTGATAGGGCTCTTGGATCGGACTGTTCAAAGCTCGATTTACTTCTCTCCGTCAGACCCACCTTGACACGCGCCCCTCCACCACGCGCATTGGCCCTGCCCGCTTCCAACAGCACTTGCCACTTCTGATTCCAGCAACTCCGCAACGGGTCGTAACTTGCACGCGCCTGTGCGTGGTTTTTCACATTCTGGCTAGAATCATCTCGCAGTTTTTCTCTGAGGGTGTTTTGTGTTTTTTTATTTTTTTTCATGTTTTTTCGTTTTCCCTGTATTTTGTAGTCCTGGCCTATTGGGTTAAGGATGTGAATAATTTCTTTACTTGCGAGTCGAGGAGAATGAGTTTCGGTAGGAAGATGTTGCTACCTATGTATCGAATTGAGTCATGTTGTTACAACTGAAGATTAGTCATGGATTAGTAGACTTTGATGTTATAGATAAATCTTAAATGTCATATTGTTATGCATATATCTATGACTTGTAATCTTGTAGATTCGGTTATGATTTTCTTAGAACTTTTGCTCTGTGATATATGAGATTTATGCTAGTTATTTTTCATCAATTAATGAAACTGGAATGATTTCTCTTTCAAAAAAAAAATTAATGTGAAAAACTTCAGAATTTGCAACAAGTTTCGCGTAATCTTTCTGCCAAAAAAGAAAATAATAAAAAAGGGTAATGCGAGAATATGTCGCGGTAATAACCTAATAACGCTGCTACAATCACCTCAAGAATGAAAAGGTCAACGGTATTTATTTTTGAAATCTAGGAAGGCAAAACGACAACGTCGTTCTTTTGAGTTTTGTGCCGTACGATATCACATCCGCTGCACCGGATCTCAGAGTACAACTGTCACTCTCATGAAGCTGTTGCCGACAGTCCTCCAGGCTCCAGTCTTCCCTTGACAAAATTTTCAACTTTTCTCGAAATATCAGCTGCCAATGTCCACAAGGAAATCTCGAATTATCCAAACTAAGCTAATTATATTACTACGCTTACATTCAATACATAGCAGAAGAACCCAGTGCTCAGATCCTATTTCATGCTAAATCTGTTGAAGTGCTCAGAGTTTTCCAGAAGATGATGACCTCATAGCAAAACCTGAGCTTACGCGGTTCATATTTCGGGTTAAAGTTTCAAGCTTTGGGGTTTTGGTGGTGTTTGGCGAGATGGGTTGGAGATATCATGCAGGGTTGGGGTTGATTGGCACCGTTGTGTTCATATGGGTTGCCTCTGCAGAGATCACTCAGGTTAGGTTGCATCGCCACCACTCTGTTTTTCTTTCTTTTCGGCTTAGATTCTTTCTTTAGCGTGATGGGGTTTGTGGCACTTTCTTGTAGGTTGCTGAGAAAAGGTAGGAAATTAAAAAGAAATGTTTGAATTGTTAAGTTTTATTACTGTTAAAAAAATAAAAATAAAAAACTTGTTTAGGGTTCCTTTTTATTCCTTTTCCATGTTTCTCTCTATATGCTGATTGTTTACAATACAATGATTTTGGTATTAAAAATAAATTTCCATTTTCTTTTTTCCTTTCTTTTTGTGGGGTGGGGGGTTGTTGTGCGTGTTGCTATTTTGTGGGTAACCCGTTTCAATTGTTCAAGGGGATACTTTTATTTGCTGTAGTTTTATAATATTTACTAGTAATAGATATCTTTTATCTCCTCCAAATTTTTTTCACAGAATGTATTGAAGTTTTAAGTTAATGCGTTGAGAAGGTTTCATGAAACACTCATCAAAAAGAAAAAAAAAAGTTTCATGTAATGTTTGACTCTGGCTATTGAGCATGTTATCGATATTTTCCCTGTTAATTAAACTTTTGTATTTTTGAAGGATCTTTTCTTCCATGTTTGAATAAATTAAACTTACCCTACCTATTTGCTGCAGAGAATTTTTGCGGACTATAAACAGCCGTTTGCACTCACTTATTTGGGGGTGTCTCTTATGGTGGTCTATCTACCCATTGCAGCTCTTAGAGACTGGATCTGCGGCTTACTGATTGCAAATTCATATAAGAAACTTTACAATGGCTGGAATGTTGTGGACCCTTCAACTGGACTTGATACCCCTCTTAGAATCAATGAAATGCACCACAGACCAGAAAATGGAAATGTCATAGTTACTGACAAGGATCTTAGTGAAAGGGAAGAGGGATGGCCTTTGGTCGCTAAGAGTGAGGAAGATGAGCCACACTTGCTTGCACAAAGTAATGAACTTAATTCATGGGATATTGCCAAGTGGAGCTTATATCTTACTCCAATATGGTTTGCAACAGAGGTAACGTTTTCATTTTTTTTTTTTTTAATTTTTTTTTGTTTTTTATCTCCTGTTCTTTGTAAATGACCCTTTAGACTTCTATTCAAATTTAAATTATGCTGGGAGAATGAAAGTGTTTGGATGGCTAAGAAAATTGAGTGTGTTAGTGGTACAGGCATCCAAAAATGCAGCATCAGGTCCATTTATGCACATGCAACAAGGTCACTGCGTAATTTTGAATAATCCTTTTGGTCTGGTCAATGCTAATGTTGCTAGAATGGTTTTCTAGACTAAATCAATGGCTTTGGTTTAGGTGCTGTGAAAAAAAAACCTACTGGAGATCTTCTGTCTGGACCATTGAAAAAACTACAGAAGATCTCCTATAGTTTTTTTTATAGCAGCTAAACCCAATCCTAAGTCAATTGCATGCTTGCTTGGCTGAATTGAAAATTAGAAATTGAAACAAATGGAAAAGAGAATAAACAAATATTTTTCTGTATATAGTTAGTGAGAGTTATTGACTAGGACTGAAGTACTCTACCTTTTCACTTGATGGTGGAGAGGCAGCTATAAGTAGTGTAGCCTTGGAGAACGTAATGATGTTCTAAACCAAGACAGTGAATTGTGGTCAACAATGATTCACATGAAAAAGATTATTCAAACTCATAAATGCGCCTTGATGGTATGATCTCGCTCTAAAAAGCACTGTCCTTGTTAATGAATCCTGTGAAAATAGCTAAATATTTTGAAAAATTCACAGTGACTCTGTAGCCTCATGGAACCTCAAAATGCATGATCAATATCACAGTTGCAACTGTGTTAGCTGACAAACCTAGTTATTCTGTGGCAATATGGATTACTCAATGCAACTTTGGTTTTGTAACATATCTACTGACCAATTACACCTCATCATATTTCTATTGAGTTAGGAGGGTGTCATTGCTGCCACTGAATCAACAAGGCATATATGATTAGATGACTTTATGCTCTCACGATGTGGTTCACAATGGTCAAAGTGTACCTTAAGGTTTTCTGAGGCTTATATCACTGTTTTATTCCTTAGGATGTAAATGCATTCATGATGGCTGTAGCCTGTAATTTCTGTTAGATCTAGAATTGTGCTGCAAATATATGTGATTCAAAAACTAGCTACATGCAATTGGGTTGTTGTAGGTGTAGTAAATTTCTTATTCATTTTCACTTTTGTCTCTCCTCGACATTGGTTTCATTGGGTTTTCATGATATGCTAGTCATCGAAATCTGTTTCTTAAGCAATGTAATCAATGTTGCATTTGTTTTGATGTCATGCAGTATTTATCGAACTCTGCACTGGCAAATACTAGTGTTGCAAGTACTACTGTCCTGACTTCTATGTCAGGGTTGTTTACGCTTTTCTTTGGAGCTCTTCTCAGCCAGGAATCAATAAATATCACAAAGGTTGTTGCTGTTTTTATCAGCATGGCTGGTGCTGTCATGACAACAGTTGGAAAAACTTGGATACCTATTGAACTGATGACCATATCTGAGTGAGTTCATTGATTCTTGCTTGGCAGTAGTAGGCTTCTATAGAGCATTCTGTACATTTCTGCATTTCTTACATTCCAGTTAATTTCCTGTATGATTATTTCAAACCACTCTTTGTTATCTCTCTGCAAGGGCTGCACAGTATTATCTTATTCCCTTTATCCGAATTTAAATGTCTTGCTTTTCTTTTTAGGACATCCTACAGTAAATGTCCAGGTTCCAAAAGTAAAAACATTTACTTTGATATTCCTAAGCTATTCCCATCCTTTTCAAGATAGTAAACAATATTCTTTTTGAAAATCATGTCCCGCCTTGAAAACAGATTGAAATACATTTTAGGAAGTTAATTAAATTATCTACTTTTCATTAGTAATCACACTATTTATTATTGCTGGTGCCTATCTGCGACCAGACTGGTGCTAATTTTCTTGGGGAATGGAAAGCTTATTAAGTCTACTTTATTATGAAGGTTGTCTTTCCCAAACGTTTATGAACTTGACATGTTTTTTAGTGGTACTTCATTCACTTCAACCGGATATTTGTGGAAGAATCTGAAGATGGGCATCTAGTGGCTTTGATTCAGGGTTTTTGAGCTTTTTTAGCTTGAGTAGCTTTGGCGCATATGATATGCTTCAAAGGCACACTTTGCACAGCTTTGAGCACATCCTTGATTTCCCTCTGGCTTTTGTACTTTTTGATAGTGTACTTTGACCAGCCATTTTTTGATTGTCTGGGGCCTGTTTTGAGCTTCATTTTCTGCATTTGAAAGTTCAATAAGCCTGTTTTCATTGTTGAAAAGGTTATCTCAAGTTGCAAATTCAACAAGACATCTCAAATTTTGACTGACCACCATTCGAATAAAAAAATATTCAATAGAATTTCTAACCATACAAGTTTTAACTGAACCAGACTTGTTTTAAAACAATTTAAAATTTAGCATGGGATAAGAAGATTTTATATTTGTTCAAAAGCATACAAATGTAGTTCAAACTTCCTTGATCGAAATTTGGTTATTCAAAATGTTTTTTTGTGTGTGTGTGTGTGTTGTGTCGGGAGAGGGGTCAAAATGGGATGCAGACAATAACAAAGACACCTACTTTGGGATGGAAGGAGTATAAACACATCCTTTTGTACTATCTTGATAAAAAAAATATATTTTTATCCCAATGTTTTTCTTGGTTAATGGATTCGCTGATTGATGAGATACCTTTTTTAGTTCCTTAGCCTCACTGGGTTTAAGTATGAAATGAACTCTTAGCGAAAAATGGTCTATATGGGTCTTTTGGAAGTTGTGTTTGGCTGAAAACTAGAAATGGGAGGGGAGAAAAGAAAAAAGAGCTATGGTGCAGCACCAAAAAAATTTTATTTTATTATTTTCTGCATTCAAAAGTAAAACTAAAAGGAGAGCTTAATTAGCACCTTGGATCAAGATATTTTTTATTTCATCTGTAGAGTAGAATGGAAATAATGTCAATGTGATTGAATTCCTAGAATCTACAGATTGGTGAGTTGTGATTATGTACGTAAGCACTACATCTTTGTGCCTGCTATAGCCAACAAAGCTTATTATATTTGAAAGTTGAAAGGTTCACCGAGTTATTTCACCTTTTGTTGAGAGAACTCTACTTAAAACTTTCACTTGAAATTTTTTTTTTTTTTTTTTTTTTTAATCTAAATTTGTAACCGTTTATTGTTGCTTAGAACTAGAAAGCACTCTATCACGGGGGACATTTGTGGTCTTCTCTCAGCAATATCATATGGCTTATTTTCAGGTAAGGCATACCAAAACCATTGTCTTTCTTTCTTTCTTTCTTTCCCCCTTTTTTTTTTTTTTTGTTTTTTTAATTTAATAAAAGAATGGTGATATAAATTTGATTACATTGTTTTCAAATATCCGCTTGATTGTTAATTTACTAATTTACTTGGTGCAGTGCTGCTGAAGAAATCTTCTGGATCAAAAGGAGACAAGGTTGATGTGCAAAAGTTCTTTGGGTACATTGGTCTCTTCACTCTCCTTGGTCTTTGGTGGCTTGGTAAGTGAACTAGTAATTCATGTGATATATTGTCTTTATCGCTTCAAATTTATATGATTAAGATGTGAAATATTTGAACTGGAATGAGAATATAGTAGTTGTTGTCATGGATTTTTTAGGATGAACATCTGATAGCTTAGACAACAATTGGAGAATTTATATGCTGAATGGTATTTTAATTAAGATGATTCAGACCACTGAATCGTGATGGTTTCATCCTATGACGGTAGGGACGACGGCTTCCATTACTGACCAGAAAGACACCAAATTCTCCTGTAGGTGCTTCAACTGCGGTATAGGTAGAGGAAATAACATGCATACAATAGGATTTGAATACTAAAGGTTTAGAAGACCTCTGTCCAACCAATCTATATGTGGCCTTTCTCATTGGATCTACTCATAAGAATTTGGAAAGTGGTTTGTCAATGTCATTGATAGTTAACCAAGTTTGAAGGTATCTTAAGATGCTTCTAGAAGAAAATCAGAAATTGAGGAAAAGTAAATAAATTGAGGTTTCTGAAACTCATTATTTGGTGAGACCAATCTATATGTGGCCCTTCTCATTGTACCTACTCACAAGAATTTGTAAAGTGGTTTGTCCTTGAAGGTCGAAGAAGAATTTTGCTTTAAAATGTGCCTGAATTGAAAATATGTGGTGTGTTGGGAGCAAGAGAGGCGCAAATCTCCACGGCGGTTTCTTTTTGGGTTCTACATCCAGATATTTTCAATGGTGTTCTTCTTCTTCGTTTTTTCTGTCCACCACATTTCTTTCCCTTTCCTGTGCACTCTGCCACCTCCCAACTTCATGAACCTCATTTTAGACGAGCTCTCCTGATAACTAGGGTCTAATAGGCATTGGTTGAATCTTGAGAAATTATAAGCTGATTGAGTAGCTGTCAAAGAGGTTTAAACAAAACCTTGAAACGTGGCCATCCCTGGCAGCACAATTTGAGGCAATGGCTGGAATCTCATTAATTGGGTCAAAGGATGGCCCCTAAAAAGAAGTGGTTGACTGATCCATTGTTAGGGATTGTTCATCTGTGTGATCCAATGCATATGACAAAAGAGCCTCATTTGAATTGCAAAGGACCTTAATAGGATTTAATAGGATTTCCAGGAACCTTTAAGCCCCTCATGAAGCAGTTGGTAATTAGTTAAGATGTTCTTCGATTTTAGAGTTTTATGTTTCAAAAATTCTAGTTAATTGAAATATCTTAAATTAATTGAATAGCCTTGTTGATCTCCTTCTCTTATTCTTCTCTCTTCTCCCCCCTTGTCTTTTTCTTGATTACTATACTGATGACTTGGTGGTTGAGAATGTTGTGATGAGCTTATCAAATAGCTCTTAAATATCAGTTTCCTATAGTTGGATTTTCACAGGAATTTTGTTCCATGCAGTGTGGCCTCTCAATGCTGTGGGGATTGAACCTCTGTTTAAGTTTCCTCATTCAGCATCTGTTGAGGAAGTTGTGCTCTTAAATGCCTTTGTGGGAAGTGTTCTGTCAGATTATTTTTGGTAAGTAATAGAGCAATCTCCATTAATTGTGGGGTTGATTGGACAACACAAAACCATGAAAATGTTAAATTTTATATATATATATATGCAAAAGGAAGAAAACAGTCATAATTGCAGATTATTAGATTTTTTGCTACTAAACCACTGATGCATAGGACTACACCTTTTTTAATCAAATTAAAAGGATTGCCAATTGAGCTCCAAAACTGACTTTAAACGCACAAGGATTGGTTTCATTTCATTTCTTTTGTGGTGCTGGGAGCCTGGGACATCCAATCAGCAGTCATACTAACTTCTTCATGCTGATATAATTGAAACTCTAGTTACCATTGCAAATAGATTATTTCCCTGATACTGGCGAAAAATGTCGCAGGGCCCTTTCTGTCGTTTGGACGACTCCGTTAGTTGCAACATTAGGCATGTCACTGACAATTCCAGTCGCAATGGTAGCTGACATGGTTATACATGGTCGTCACTACTCTACAATCTACATCCTTGGATGTATCCAGGTATTTTATTTTATTTTTATATCACTCTGCCAATGTACATTTTTCTTTTATTTATTTGTTTTTATATGTAATTTCAACGTATTACTGCTTTCTTATCCGAATGTCACTAAATGGACAAAGTTTTCTTCCAAACTGGACCACTTTAGAATCTACATCCTTGGATAGTTGGATGCATCCAGATATTTTTATATTACACTGCTAATCTCCCCCCCACCCCCAACACTTATCCCTTTTATTTATTTGATTTTATATTTACATGTGTATTACTGCTTTTTTATCCATACGCTATTAAATGAATAAATTTTTCCTCCAAACTGGATCAGTTTGAAATCTACATCATTGGATGCATCCAGTATAACACTGTCAATCTCTCTCAATCTCTCTCTCTCCCCTACTTTTCCCTTTTATTTATTTGTTTTTATATGTACTTCCGACGTATTACTGCTTTCTTATCCAAACATACGACTAAAGTTTTCCTTTAAGTTGGATTGAAAGTTTGGACGAAAACTGTCTCCACTAAATCCTTTTCAATCCTTTGTGACTTGAACTTTTAACCTCTAACTAGGTCTTTTAGGAAGTCATTGTTGCCTTTGAGGCATAGCTTCTTGGCATCATATCTTGTGATTTACTTCAACTTTACCACAGTAGAAAGTCCATTTAACTAGTTCAACTGGATTCAGGTTTTTGCAGGATTTGTCTTGGCAAACCTTTCAGACAAGTTTTTCGAGTAAAGAGTTATAGCAACAACCACATATAAATTTCGGAGAAGCAAATAACTGTATATATTATAGACTTAACCTACAAGATATCCAAATTGCATACAAGTACGACAGAAGATTCTAACATACAATTATGAGATCAGAGTAACATGTTGTTAAGAGGCACCCTATGCTTGAATTTTTCCTCTCTTTTTTTTGTAAGAATAATGTTAGAAATCAAGTTTTTACTTCATCACTATTCCATAGTAGTGTAATGTTTCAATCAGCCGTTGGTACTACAGCAGAGTAAGATAGCAATAGATAACAGAATGGTTTCTAGCATTACTTATTTTTTAAATGTTTTTTGTTTCATTATCTATCAAATGACAATTGGGCGGTTTATGGGACATGTTTAGCTCAATATGTAAAATTTGGGTCTATACGGACATACATGATAAAGCTATCTCTTTTTTATTATATAGAATTTTAGATTGAGATTACACGAATACTTGGGATAATGCACGGGATGCAATAGCTTTTTATTTTTGCCGCATCCAAAGGGGTGGCCAAAGTGAATGGCCGAGATAAGAGTTATTGCACTCCGTACCTCTTTAAGATTTGGGCCTCACGATGGATAATAAACATTGACATCTTTTTAAACCTCATGCTCATAAATCGTTGAATATCATTTTTATCTTTTTTACTTTTTTTCATACATAAAAGGTTCTATTCTCACATGATCCTTCTTTTAATAAGACTATCGAGATGGCATGGTTTTTTTAAAAAATAAAAAAAAAAAAAAATGCAGAAGTACAAAGGAAAATTTGAGGCATATGTGGGACATATGATGTATTTATACTTATAGTCCAAAATTAATAAATAAATAAAAATGATAAAAGAAATGATAAATTAAAAATGCCCATAATTTGAGAGATTTAATTGTCATTTAATAAAAAAAATGGTGGAATGATTGCAAATTCGATATTACAATAAGAGAAATGTTGCACACACTATTATATCCACTCTTAAGTGCACTTCGTCTAACATGGCGTGACAGTGAATATTATTATTAGATTTTGAATGAATTACTATTAAATTTGAGTAATACTCTTACACTTACTCTTAGGGTGTACAAGCGGTTATTAATCACTAATAATTGTTAATCGTATAACCGCTTTAGTGAGCCGTTGGCAAAAACCACTAACCGCTTAAAACAATTGTAGTTAGTAGTTTTAAAGTAGACCGAGACAATAATTATTAATTGTCTTTCCTTCTATATAACTAGCATGTACATTGTGACAAGAACAGCAACTCTCTGGTCTATTACCACACAGCAATGGAAGATTCAGTACATGGATTATGTACTTGTCTAACAACCCCCACCATACACCATTAAAGACATCCAACGGGCAAACAAATGAAGAATGAAAATTGCATGAACAATCAATTACGTATTTTTCTAAACAATGCTATTCTATCAACCATAATACAATCGATAACAGATAAGAATTTATAGGAAAAGCTTTTAAAAATTGTCTATGTGATGTAGGTTCTTTATGGGCATGACTTCCTGATCCCACAAAACAGTATGCAAATACCAAAATACCTTTGCCTCTTAGTGAGCTAATAACTTTTAAGAATAATTTTTTAAAAAAAAAAACCAAGGGGTTGGCTCAAATGGCAAGAGCATTGGTCTTTGTGGTAGTCCCATGAGGACCAAAGTTCGAATCTCCTTGGGTCCAAACAATTCATTGGGGCCAACTTGCTGGCAAACTTGGGAGTATTACTCAATCTGTGTGAAGGGAATGTTTTGCATGGGTCCGAGGGTTACCTGATAGGGGTGAATACACGAAGTGGTCCTGCCTTGAAGAGTTCCTTGTCATTAAAAAAAAAAAAAAAGGGAATAATTTACTGAAGAAAGAAATCATGTATACCATCCTCCGTGCAATTTCAATGCATTTCAATACATGATTGATACAAGTAGAAATAATTAGAATACGTAATGATTTATGGAAGATAACTTCTAAGAAACAATTTTTCATTCACAAAGTGAAACAGAAGTGGTTAATCTTTTGTTGGAATCACTTCCATCACTCACCCATAGGCTCACTATCTTTAACTTATTTCAAAGGCTTATAAATAACAAAGAAAATGTCATTTTCTAGTGATAATTTGAAACAATATGTGCAGCCCTAACCCTTGAGAATGACCTAGCAATCATGTTTGTTTCTCCTTATGTGCCAGCTCATGAGAATGGCTTGACCTTTAGTGCCTACAAATTTTATTTTCATGCATATTGCGCCGTATTTTTTGGGGACATCCTTATCTTAAAGGAAAGGATGTAACTTGTCTAGAAGAATGATCAATTGTGTTCGAGTATGTGTAGCTTAAAGGAAATGTCCAAACTATATATTGGGTTAAGTGTCTCAAAGAATTTGCAAAAACAAATAGTTTAAGAACTTTGAAATAGAAGGAAAAGACCTATACCAATTAATGGATCAATCTTAAGTTATAAAAGAATACGATCTTTCTAGAATTATTTCTGCGATTATTTAAAACCTAAGAAAATAATTGATAGAATGTGGTGGATCATAATTAGGTTATTATGCACCAAGTAGGGCTTCATGATGACTCAGGTTATTTGAAACGAAGATCCCTACTGTTTACTTTTTTTTTTTGTTATTTTCTATTCGAATAAGGTAGGCAGAGAAAAACAATTGTAGCTATTCTACTTGGACGTAACCATAATAGCACCATGTTCACCATGACATGACAACTATAATCAATTTCAACAATAGGACCCAAATATTAATAAAAACAACTCGGTGAGCCAATAAGGATACAACCATAAAAAATTCATACTCCAAATGAACAATATTCTGCAATAATTCTGCATCATCAACAAAATAATTGACTAAATCTTTAAGAATATTTTTTTGATTACAACATAAGTCTATAGATATTGTCAAAAAATATAACAAAACAGAAATAGCAATACATAAGAATAGTCCAAAAGACATGGAAAGAAATATCACCTTAATGACTTGCAACAAATATATATTTATTTAGTACAGATTGGCCATGCAAAGGCTAGAATATGAAATTTGTCCTACACATTGAAGAACTATAAAACTTTCACACGGATATTTGAAAAAAATCTTGTAAAGTTTTATCTGCCTGATTAGTAGACAACAAGTCGATCAAAATGGTCGCAGTGGTCGCATTTGCCGAGAAACCCTTCTCAACCATCATTTGGAGATATTTCACTACCCATGATGTCTCATTATGTTGCAAGAAGCCTTGGATGATTATGTTATATGTGAAATGGTTAGGTGAACAGCTGTTCTCTTCCATTTTCTCAAGCAACTCCCTTGCTTCATTTAGCAATCCCTCTTTGCAAAGCCCTTTGATCATTACATTGTAAGTTCGAACATTAGGTTGCAAACCTTTGGTAGGAAGAGAATTAAATAATTCACTTGCAGTCGTAAGTTTCCCAGCATTACACATACCATCAATCAAGATGCTGTAAATCACAATATCAAGGTCTATCCTTTTGTCTTCCATCTCTTTAAACAATGCCATTGCCTCAATAAAGTGTAGATTCTTACACAGGTCATCTAACAAAATAGCACAAGTTTGGAGATTTGGAGGTTGGCCACAACCTTGCATCTCGTGGAGTAGCTCTAATGCAATTTTAGGTCTCCCAACTCGGCAAAACCCTCCAATTAGAGTGTTGTAAGTGACAACATCGGGAAAAATTCCTTTTGTGGACATTTCACGAAATAGACTTATTGCCTCATCAATTTTTCTGTTCTTACAATATCCATTGATCAATATGTTATAGCTAACAACACAAGGCACACAACCCTTCAAAACCATCGTATTAAATACTTTGACAGCTTCATCCGTTCTATTTTGCAAACAATAACTGTCAATCAAAGAATTATAAGTGATTGTATTAGGCTCTATGCCTCTCTGTATCATCACATCAAAAACTTCTTCAGCCTCTCTCAACTTCCCCTCTTTGCCAAGTGTGTCCACCAATATGTTGAATGTCCTCACATCTGGCATGATTTTCCTTTCCACCATCTCATTCAATTGTTTAGTTACCTCATTCAACCGACCGAAATTGCATAGGCCCTGAATTACAGAATTGTAAGTGAAAACGTCTGGCTGAATTCCTCTATTTGTCATCTCAGAGAAAAGAGTCAAAGCCTCAGTTACCAATCTGTCCTTACATAAACTATCAATGATTGTGCTATACAGTACTACATTAAGTTCAAGATTTCTTTCTTCCATTTTCCGAAGCAACCCAATAGCTTCACCGGTCTTACCTATTTTACACAAACAATTCACTATGGTTCCATAGGTAACTATATTAGGTTTGTAGCCTATCTTCTCCATTTTGTTGACCAACTTAACAGCTTCAGTAATTTTACCCTGAATACAAAACCCCTTGACAAGAGTAGTAAGAATTATACAGTCTGGTTGAAAACCAAGCTTCAAAATTCTTGCTAAAATAGAGAAGCCGAAATCCATCCGGTTCAAATGGCAGAAGCAATTAATCAAAACAGTCAGAATATAATCATCGGGAGCAATTCCTGACAGTTCCATTTCTTTAATCAAAGTAATAACAGTTGAGTGATGCTTCATTCTTGCGATTGCACACAGCAATTGATTAAAATCCATGAGGGAAGGCAAAGGGTGCATGCGAAGCATTCTATCAAACACGCCTAAGGCATCATCAAGATTCCTAAAGCTGCGAGATCTGCATCGATCTCTGACAGATTTCAAGAACTGATTGGGGCTTTCCACATTACGTCTACCACTATTGGGAGTTTTAGCAGAAGTAGCACTAAAACAACGACAATAATAATAAAAAATTTGAGCATTGGAAGAAACCCTAAGATGAGAATAATGATTGAAGAAGAAAGCAAGAGAGTTTGTAGACTTGGAAATCGTACCCATTTCCTGATGTAGTGGAAGAAATAAGCAGAAGAAGCAGATCTGATGATGCACTGCCTCAAAGGACTCGACAAAATAAGCAGACGAAGTAGAGATATGTGGAGTGGAGTAGTAGGGGAGGGGAGGGGAGGTGTGGTTTCTTATACGCGGGATTACACGACGACGTTTCTGTTACCCAGAGTTGTTGATTTGTGATGCTGGTTTTTCATTTCTTATCGCATCTTTTCTTCGACATTATTTCTTTCTTATTTTTCACCTCTCGTGTGAGTGGTCTTCCTTCCCTTTGACATTTTAAATTTTAAATGTCAAATTAGTGTAAAATTATAAAATTAGATTAAAATTGATATTTTAAATTTTTATGCTTAATGCTTATTTATTTGTTTTTATATATACTTCGGATGTAATTGTTTTCTTATTCAAAGATACCACTAAAGTTTTTCTTTAAACTTGATTGAAAGTTTAGAGGAAAATTTTGTCCCAACTAAATCATTTTCGATCTTTAATTTGTGACTTGAACTTTTAACCTCTAACCAGGTCAGTTGAGAAGTCATTGTTGCCTTTGAGGCACAGCTTCTTGGCATCATATCTTGTGATTTACTTCAACTTTACCACAGTAGAAAGTCCATTTAACTAGTTCAACTGGATTCAGGTTTTTGCAGGATTTGTCTTGGCAAACCTTTCAGACAAGTTTTTCGAGTAAAGAGTTATAGCAACAACCACATATAAATTTCGGAGAAGCAAATAACTGTGTTAATGCACAGTTTTCCAAAAGATGACGTGGCACACTTGCCGAGCTTGAATTGGACCAACACCCCGAACAATTTGACTGCACGACAAAGAAGGAAGAAGGATCGAAGTGACCGGGGGTGAGCCGGCGTGAGCACTCCAATGCCTAAGTCAGAATGGAAAAGGATAATAGTAACAACTACAGAGCTCAAGTTATGAGAGTTGTGATTACCTTCACTTTGATCATATGACTTGTATTTATAGGCATTGGAGAAAATCTGATTTCCCATTTATTAAGGAATCTTATCCCTTGATATCGGCTAAACAAACATTTGAATGAAAAGATTATGTTTGTTAGTTCTTCCATGATTTAAGCGACTTAAGATCAGAGGATCAATTATAATATCTTTTGAGATATCAGAGTTATTCCCTTTACTGAAACTTACATGTCCTGAGTTATTCTCGGACTTTTTAGCTTCGGCTAGAGGTTGCCTCGGATTTGTGGTCTCAGATAACATGAGTAGGTCTCGTCTCGGATCACTTGATTAGGTCTCGGACTTGGGCCTTTAGAGTAGGTCTCGGACTTGGGCCTCCTCTGGCTGGGCCCAAGGACTGCTCAATAAATGGTAAGCTAGTTCATGACCCAACAAATTGTATATGTTATAGACTTAACCTACAAGATATCCAAATTGCATACAAGTACGACAGAAGATTCTAACATACAATTATGAGATCAGAGTAACATGTTGTTAAGAGGCACCCTATGCTTGAATTTTTCCTCTCTTTTTTTTGTAAGAATAATGTTAGAAATCAAGTTTTTACTTCATCACTATTCCATAGTAGTGTAATGTTTCAATCAGCCGTTGGTACTACAGCAGAGTAAGATAACAATAGATAACAGTATGGTTTCTAGCATTACTTATTTTTTAAATGTTTTTTGTTTCATTATCTATCAAATGATAATTGGGCGGTTTATGGGACATGTTTAGCTCAATATGTAAATTTTGGGTCTATACGGACGTACATTATAAAGCTATCTCTTTTTTATTATATAGAATTTTAGATTGAGATTACACGAATACTTAGGATAATGCACAGAAAGCAGTAGCTTTTTATTTGTGCCGCATCCAAAGGAGTGGCCAAAGTGGATGGCCGAGATAAGAGTTATTGCACTCCATACCACTTTAAGATTTGGGCCTCACGATGGATAATAAACATTGACATCTTTTTAAACCTCATGCTCATAAATCGTTGAATATCATTTTTATCTTTTTAACTTTTTTTCATACATTATTGAAGATCATCTTGAATTATATATAGAACAACAAAGGTGTTAAAAAAGGTTCTCTTCCACGTTTAAGAATCACATGATCGTCCTTTTAATA
Source organism: Corylus avellana (assembly GCF_965113065.1). Taxonomy (NCBI): domain Eukaryota; kingdom Viridiplantae; phylum Streptophyta; class Magnoliopsida; order Fagales; family Betulaceae; genus Corylus; species Corylus avellana. The sequence goes on from NC_142498.1 coordinate 1,585,799, forward strand.
AATAAAAAATAAAATCATTTAATGCAGAAGTACAATGGAAAATTTGAGGCACATGTGGGACATATGATGTATTTATACTTACTACTTACAGTCCAAATAAATAAATAAATAAAAATGCTAAAAGAAAGGATCAATTAAAAATGCCCAAAATTTGAGAGATTCAATTGTATTTTTTTAAAAAATTTGGTGGAATGATTGCAAATTCAATATTACAATTAGAGAAATGTTGCACACACTATTATTTCCACACTCTAAGTGCACTACGTCTGACATGGCTTGACTGTGAAAATTATTATTAGATTTTGAATGAATTATTATTAAATTTGAGTAATACTCTTACACTCTTACTTCTAGGGTGTACAAACGGTTATTAATCACTAATAATTGTTAATCGTATAATCGTTTTGGCGAGCCGTTGGCAAAAACCACTAATCACCTAGGACAGTTGCGATTAGCAGTTTTAAAGTAGACTGAAACAATTAATAACTACTAATTGTCTACGCTTATATATAACTAGCAAGAACATCATTGTGACAGGTACCACACAGCAATGGAAGATTCATTACATAGACTATGTACTTTTCTAACAACCCCCACCATACACCATTAAAGACATCGAACGGGCAAACAAATGAAGAATGAAAATGGCATGAACAATCAATTATGTATTTTTCTAAACAATGCTATTCTAGCAACCATAATACAATGGATACCAGATAAGTATTTATAGGAAAATGGCTTACGCTTTTAAAAATTGTCTATGTGAAGTAGGTTCTTTATGGGCATGACTTCCTGATCCCACAAAACAGTATGCAAATACCAAAATACCTTTGCGTCTTAGTGAGCTAATAACTTTTAAGAATAATTTAAAAAACTCTAAGGGATTAGCTCAAATGGTAAGAGTATTGGTTTTTGTGGTAGTCTCATGAGGACCAAAGTTTGAGTCTCCTTGGGTCCAACTAACTCCTTGGGGCCAACCTACTAGTGAACCTAAGAGTATTACTCGATCCGTGTAAAGGATGTGTTTTACATTGGTCCGAGGGTTACCTGATAGGGGTAGATACATGAAGTGGCCATGCCTTGAAGAATTTCTCGTCATTAAAAAAAATTAAAATCAAAATTAAAAATTAAAAAAATTAAAAAAAAAAAAAAATCATGTATACCATCCTCCATGCAATTTCAGTGCATTCCAATTTCAATACATGATTGATACAAATAGAAATAATTGGAATACGTAATGATTTGTAATGATTAAGATAATTTCTAAGAACAATTTTTCTTTTACAAAGTGAATAGAAGTGGTTAATCTTTTGTTGGAAACACTTCCATCACTCACCCATAGGCTCAAATCTACTATCTTTAACTTATTTCAAAGGCTTATAAATAACAAAGCAAATGTCATTTTCTAGTGGCACTTTGAAACAATATGCGCAGCCCTAACCCTCGAGAATGACCTAGCAATCATGTTTGTTTCTCCTTATGTGCCAGCTCATGAGAATGGCTTGACGTTTAGTGCCATCTCATGAGAATGGCTTGACCTTTAGTGCCTACAATTTTTTTTTTTCATGCATATTGCTCCTTATTTTTTGGGGACATCCATGATCCATATCTTAAAGGAAAGGATATAACTTGTCTAGAAAAATGATCAACTGGGTTCGAGTATGTGTTGCTTAAAGGAAATGTTCAAACTATATATTGGGTTAAGTGTCTCAAAGAATTTGCAAAAACAAATAGTTTAAGAATTTTGAAATAAAAGGCAAAGACCTATACCAATTAATGGATCAATCTTAAGTTATAAAGAACACCATATTTCTAGAATTATTTCTGCGATTATTTAAAACCTGAGAAAATAATTGATGGAATGTGGTGGATCATAATTAGGTTATTATGCACCAAGTATGGCTTCATGATGACTCAAGTTATTTGAAACGAAAATCCCTGCTATTGACTTTTTTTATTATTATTATTTTCTATTTGAATAAGGTAGGCAGAGGAAAAGAGTAAAACAATTGTAGCTATTCTACTTGAACGTAATCATAATAGCACTATGTTCACCATGACATAACAACTATGATCAATTTCAGCAATAGGACCCAAATATTAATAAAAACAATTCGGTGGGCCAATAAGGATACAATCATAAAAAAATTCATACTCCTAATGAACAATATTCTGCAATAATTCCGCATCAACAAAATAATTGACTAAATCTTTAAGAATATTTTTTACACAAGTCTATAGATATTGTAAAAAAATATAACAAAACAGAAATAGCAATACATAAGAATAGTCCAAAAGACATGGAAAGAAATATCACCTTAATGACTTGCAACAAATATATATTTATTTAGTACAGATTGGCTATGCAAAGGTTAGAATATGAAATTTGTCCTACACATTGAAGAACTATAAAGCTTTCACACGGATATTTGAAAAAAATCTTGTAATGTTTTATCTGCTCGACTAGTAGACCTCAAGTCGATCAAAATGGTTGTAGTGGTTGCATTTGTCGAGAAACCCTTGTCAACCATCATCTTGAGACATTTCACCACCCATGATGTCTCACTATGTTGCAAGAAGCCTTGGATGATTGTGTTATATGTGAAATGATTAGGTGAACAACCGTTCTCTTCCATTTTCTTAAGCAACACCCTCGCTTCATTTAGTAGTCTCTCTTTGCAAAGCCCTTTGATCATTATAGTGCAAGTCCAAACATTAGGTTGCAAACCTTTGGTAGGAAGAGAATTAAATAATTCACTTGCAATTGTAAGTTTCCTAGCATTGCACATACCATGAATCAAGATGTTGTAAATCACAATATCAAGGTGTAATTTTTTGTCTTCCATCTCTTGAAACAATGCTATTGCCTTAGAAAACTGTAGATTCTTACACAGGTCATCTAACAAAATAGCACAAGTTTGGAGATTGGGAGGTTGGCCACAACCTTGCATCTGGTGGAGTAGCTCTAATACAATTTTAGGTCTCCCAACTCGGCAAAACCCTCCAATTAGAGTGTTGTAAGTGACAACATCGGGAAAAATTCACTTTGTGGACATTTCACGAAATAGACTTATTGCCTCATCAATTTTTCTGTTCTTACAATATCCATTGATCAATATGTTATAACTAACAACACAAGGCACACAACCCTTCGAAACCATCGTATTAAATACTTTGACAACTTCATCCATTCTATTTTGCAAACAACAACCGTCAATCAAAGAAGTGTAAGTGATTGTATTAGGCTCTATGCCTCTCTATATCATCGCATCAAAAACTTTTTTAGCCTCTTTCAACTTTCCCTCTTTGCCAAAGTGTCCACCAATATGTTGAATGTCCTCACATCTGGCATGATTTTCATTTCCACCATATCATTCAGTTGTTTAGTTACCTCATGCCACTGACCGAAATTGCAAAGGCCCTGAATTAAAGAATTGTAAGTAAAAATGTCTGGATTAATTCCTCTATTTGTCAGTTTAGAGAAAAAAGCCAAAGCCTCAGTTACCAATCTTTCCTTACATAAGCTATCAATGATTATATTATACTTCACTACATCAAGTTCAAGATTTCTCTCTTCCATTTTCCGAAGTAACTGAATAACTTCACCGGTCTTACCTATTTTACACAAACAATTCATTATTGTTCCGTATGTAATTATATTAGGTTTATAGTCATTATTCTCCATTTCATTAACGAACTTTAAACCTTTAGCAATTTTACCCTAAAGATAGACCCCCTTGACAAGAGTAGTAAGAATTATACAGTTTGGTTGAAAACCAAGTTTCAAAATTCTTGCAAAGATAGAAAAGCCGAAATCCACCCGGTTCAAATGACAAAAGCAATTAATCAAAACACCCTGAATATAAATATTGGGAGTTATTCCTGATAATTCCATTTATTTAATCAGAGAAATCAAGGTTGCAATGGCACCCAGCAATTGATTAAAATCCATGAGGGAAGGCAAAGGGTGCATGTGAAGCATTCTATCAAACAGGGCTAAGGCATCATCAAGATTCCTAATGCTACGAGATCTGCAACGATCTCTAACAGATTTCAAGAACTAATTAATTGGGGCTTTCCACAATATCTCTACCACTATTGGGAGTTTTAGCAGAAGTACACTAAAACAACGACAATGATAATAAAATTTTGAGCATTGGAAGAAACCCTAAGATGAGAATAATGATTGGAGAAGAAAGCAAGAGAGTTTGTAGACTTAGCAATCGTACCAATTTCCTGATGTAGTGGAAGAAATAAGCGGAAGAAGCAGATCTGATGATGCAGTGCCTCAAATGACTCGAGAAAACAAGCAGACGAAGTAGATTTCTCGAGGGTAGGGCTGAGCAAATTACCGACTAACCGACTTCCGACCGAGTTTCGACTGACACCAATCGTTACCGACGAGATGGCGGACAATAGGTGGCATGATTTTTTTTATTCCGAATTTTTCGGTTCGGTAGGTGGAAGAGGTTTTTTTAACCAAACCAACTTTACCGACCGATTTTCGATCGACTTTACCGACAAATTTGCCACTTTTCCACCTAGCGACTTTACCGACTTTCGACCAACACCGACTTTACCGACCGCCATTCGATTCAAAATGTGAAATAAAATAAAATTTGGTGGAATAAGTCAGTGAAATAATCGATTTTACCGACATTGTCGGTTCAAAAGGCAAAAATAAATTTTTTTTACCGAAACCAACATTACTGACCGACGCTCAACCCTAGTGGAGGGGAGGGAAGGTCTAGGTTCTTATACGCAGGATTACACGACGACGTTTCTGTTACGCGAATCCTGGGGTTGTTGATTTTTCTTTTTTTATCGCATCTTTTCTCGTTTTCTTGTTTTCAACATCATTTCTTCTTCTTTTTCACCTCTCGTACGTGTGAGTAGTCTCCCCCTTTGACATTATCTTTTGTTCCCTATATTTGTGTAAAATTATAAATTAGATTAAAATTGATATTTTAAATTTTTATGCTTATGCTCATGCTTATGCTTGGTTGTCCTCGTCCATAATGTTGGTATGATTTCTTGAAATTAGACATAATGTTCTCTTAAATTTTCGAAAATATATATTTTTTTGTTTGGTTCTTGTGTTTATGGTTTACCATTTTGTTGATTCTTGTAAGGATTTGATGAAAATTGTTTGTCTACTACTTGAAAGTTTAGGTAATCAACTTCATTACTATTGTTACAAGCTTTTATACCCGGTGCAATCAACTTCATTACTATTGTTACAAGCTTTTATACCCGGTGCTATGCGTGGGTTTTTCTCATTATAATTTATTTAAAACGTTTTTAAAAGATTATTAATAACAAATTTTCTCTTTTTTTTTCAGTCAATTAACTCATTGGCTATTAAAAATGAAAAAATATTTATAAGATCATTTTTAACCATATTTCCCTTATTTAATTAAGACCATAAACCCTTTTAATCCTTATAAATTGAAGGTGTTAAATATTTGTTCCCATGAAAACTTGGATTAATTAATAAAAAATGGGAAAGTCCACATAACCCCCTCAAACTACCACTCAATTGACAATGTCCCCCCAAACTTTCAATTGTGACAATGTCCCCCCAAAACTACCAAAAATTGTCAATGTTCCCCTCCAATGACAAAATTACCCTTAGTAAATTTTTTTTAAAAAAAAAAAAAACTAAAACTTCTAGAAAAAACCTAAAACTAACCAAAAAAAAAAAAAAATCCAAACGTTGGCCAAATTTTTTTTTTTTAAATCAATTTTATAAGAAAAAAATTTTAAAATTTTCGATTTTTTTTTTCTAATTTTTTTTTTTATAAAAATAGAAATTTTTTATTTTTTAATTTTTATTTTTGTTTTATAATTTTATTTAAATACAAATTTACGTTTAAAAAAAATAAAATTTTCGTTTAATAAAATGAAATTTTTTGTTTTTTAAAACTAAATAAAAAAAAAGTTTTTTTTTTTTTAAATAAAAATTTCCGTTTTAGAAAAAAATAAAATAAAAATTTTTGTTTTAAATTTTTTTTTATTTTTAAATTAAAATTTTTCGTTTTTTAAAGAAAATCAATTTTTTTTTGAATTTATATGGGTATTTTTGTCTTATTGAGAAATTTATAGGGGCATTTTTGTCTTATTGCTAGTCTTGGAGGGGACATTAACAATGTTTTGGTAGTTTGGAGGGGATATTGTCACAATTGAAAGTTTGGGAGGACATTGTCAATTGAGTGGTAGTTTGAGGGGGGTATGTGGACTTTACCCATAAAAAAAGAACAATGTCACCAAAACCCAACCAACCACAATCTATCATATCCCAATAATAATACCACTTTTTCTCAATTGAAAAATATTTTTCTTTTAAATATTAATACTAATATGATTAACTTTTCGTTCAGTAATTGAACATTCTTCTCATCAACTAAAAATTGCTTGACACCTTCTGCACTTTCTTGCAAAATCTGAATAAAATTTACCGATTAGAAACCCAAAAAAAAAAAAAAAAAAAAAAATGCTTTGTGTAACATTTCATCACCATGAAAGCTTTAAACTACAACCAAACATGAAAATCTTCCAAAAATCTTAATAAAATTTACTGATCAGAAACCAAAAAAAAAAAAAAAACTTGATCTTTAAAAAAGAAAAAATAAAAACAAAAACAAAAAAAAAACAAATGCCCTATGTAGCATTTCATCACCATGAAAACTTCAAACTTCAACCAAACATGAAAATCTTCCAAAACTACAACGTTTCACTCTCCTAAAGCATGTTTAACGGTATGCTTGAGGGAGATGTATAGACACGATGGGAGTCTAGTCTTATTTGTTGTATTTTAAGTCGGTTGGGAAAAAAAAACTAAATACAACGTTTCATTAATTAAATACAATGTTTTACACTTAAATTAATTAGATTAACACTTGTCAGCAAAATAAAACGCTACTTGTCGTGTTTTCATGAACTCATCCTAAAAACTCCCATATTATATATTAGATATTAGATTATATTAGATATTAGATATTAGATATTTTGTTACAGGCTCAAGTGCGACCGTGCTGGGTGTTCCATCTACCATTTCTGCTGTGCCTTTTTTCGGAGTTGATAAGGCTCTTGGATCAGATTGTTCAAAGCACGATTTACATCCCTCCGTTAAGACCCACCTAGACACGCGCCCCTCCACCGCGCGCACCGGCCCCGCCTCTTCCAACGGCACGTGCCACTTCTGATTCCGGCAACCCCACGACGGATCGCTACTCGCATGCACCTGTGCAAGGTTTTTTCACGCTCTTGCCAGAATCATCCGACAGTCTTCCTCTGGTGGTGTTTTGTGGGCTTTTGTATTTTATTTTATTTTTTTCCTTGTTTTTCTATTTTCCTTGTATTTTGTGGTCCTAACCTGTTGGGTTGAGGATGTAAATAATTTTCTGGCTTACGAGTCAAGGAGGATGAGTTTCAATAGGAGGATGTTGCTACCTATGTATCGGATTGAATCTATCTGGAGCAGACCTGTTATTACAACTAAAAATTAGTCATGAGTTAGCGAATTTTGATGTCATAAATAGATCTTAAATGTCAGATTGTTATGTATGTATCTATGACTTGTAACCTTGTAGCTTCTGCTATGATTTTCTCATAACTTTTGCTTTGTGATGCAAGAGCTTTATGCTCGTGATTTTTCATCAATTAATGAGATTAGAATGATTTCCCCTTCAAAATAAAATAAAATGAAATAAAAAAATATTAGATATTAGATAACGTGAGGATAAATAATGTTTGATATCATTTGAGACTGAGAAAGAGCGATTTGAAAAAACACGTGTATTTTGATTTTAAAAATTTAACGCAATTTTTTTTTTTTTTAATAATCAAGTGTCAAATAAATGGAATGCCACATGTCATGATATTAGCATCTTCTACTTAAAACTAAAAAAAACTTAAACGTACAGTTTCATTTAATATACTCATTTGTCAGATAAATAGAACGCCACATGTCACGATGTTAGCCTCTCCTATCTAAAACTCTCCTATTAGATTATATTAGATTAGATATTTGATATTATATTATAGCATCTCCAGCAGCAAGGTATTTTTTTGAAAAAGTACAATTCTTTATTTTAACTATTGTGTTTTTACTACACACTCCAACAGATTTTATATTTTATTCTCTAGTTGCTTTAAAATATTATTTCTCATTATTTTTTTATTATATTATTTCCAACACTTAAATTAAAATGAAAAACAAACACATATATAGAAATTATTTATAAAAGGAAAAATAAACACGGATGAGGAACATCCATTTCACATGCAGGTACTAATTCTTAAAATTAATAACATAAATAAATTTTTTCATCCAACTGCAATTGATTTGTTTACATCCATATGTTTCTATGCAATAAATTTTTGTATCCAACTGTAATTGATTTCCATTCGTGTGTTTCCATGAAATAAATATTTTTTGCATTCAATTTTTCCATCCAACCGTGTGAAGAAATTCTGTGAGCGAGAGAGATAAATTTTGTGTTTGAGAGAGACGTAGCAGATATGAAGAGGTGTTCATAAGAAATAAAAGATGTTGGGTGAAAATAGATGAAATTAAAAAAAAAAACAATATTTTATTTATTTAGTATGCTACAGTGAATAGCCCCAAATTGCTATTCACGGTAGCAATATAGTTATTCTAGTTAATGGCAAGCTACTCTGCTGGAGCTAAAAAAAATAGCAATAATAGCTAAATATAGCTCATATTGATCTTTTAGCTAAGCTGCTGGAGATGCTCTAAATATTAGATGTCCTTAAGGAATAGCTTAATCGGCTGTAGACCATACCTCATGAAGCAGAGGTTACTAGTTCAAATCCATCTCCCACTTCCCTTGTGTTGACATGTAAAAAAAAAAAAAGATTAGATATTAGATATTAGATTAAATATTTATTATTATTATATATAATATTTTGTAAACAAGGCTATACATGACATGTGTCAAAAATATATATGATTCTCACATGTATTGTTTAGAATCATATACGCATGAAAATCACATGTAAAATAGACACGAGTAAAAAGATGAAATTCTCCTCATATCCAATTTAGAAGATTCTTAATAGGTAGCTCAATCGGTTGGAACCACGTTTAAATGGAGTGAAAGTCACTAGTTTGAATTTGTCTATCTCGCAGTCCTACTTGTGCGTACATGTAAAATAAAAAAAAAAAAAAATTAGAAGAAAAATTTGTGATTAGTTTTATATGCATTTATTGAAAAAAGAAAAAAGAAAAGAAAAACCGAAGGCGACCTCCTATACACTCGAAGAGCATTGGAAAAGAAATCGCAGAAAGAGCGAGCGAGAGATCGATTCATACATCAAAATCAAAACCACAAAAATCAGAGAAAAGAATGGAGAAGGGAAAGGGAGTGATGGGAGGGGGCAGAAGATGGGCCGTTGATTTCACCGATAGTTCCACCTCTCCTTCTTCCCGGGACATCCCTGACCCCCCTGGCTTCTCTCGCGCATCCCTCGATCAGGTTCTCTCTTCCTCTAATTCAGATTTTGGGTATTATTATTGTTTGTTTAAATTCAATTGTGAATTGGGTTTTCTGGTGAATGTTTTTGTAGGACGATTCAACGATGAGTCGCCAGAAGAAGGACGCAGAATCGAACTGGAAATCTCAGGTATATTTCAAAAAAATCCGATTGTTTTCTTTTTCTTATCTTTTGATATTGGATTTCGATTAGGGTTTTGGTCTCGATTAGGCCTAGTGTTGGATTTCAATTGTAAAGCGCTGTTGGCACTTCTAGTTTGTGTTTTCCACTCTGCTTGTTTCAGCGTAAAACGTTGCTGGAAACATTTTCCGGTGTTTTCAAATGGAAGCACTGAGTTTATTAAGTAGATGTGGGAATCGGATTAGGGCTAGTGAAGTGCTTTTGGTGATAGATGTTGGAGGTAACTGTCATTCAGCTTAATATTGGGACAGCTAAATGGGCAATATTTTCTTGGCTTCTGGATTGAGGGGTGATGAGGTTTACAGAAACTGTTATGGATGTGATCATTCTAAAGAAAAGCAACAAGTTAGATATGGGACTTCATTGGCAAGCGTTGACTGTGTTATTAATTCTGGTTATACCAAGTATTAGGGTTGGATTGTGTGTTTTGGTTACATTTCTTTCTGGCATTAGATTTAGTCTGTGTTTGGTTTAGTAGTTTCAAAACGTGCCGTTTGGCCTGCTTTTTTAAAAATGTGATTTTTTTTTTTCAAACTGCCATTTGTTTCAAACGCAAAACCAAACGGCACGCTTTCTGTGATTTTGTTTAACTCGTGCGTTTTTGCAAAATCGCAGCCCAAACGCACTCTTAGTGAATACCTGGTATATTAGGTGGTATTCCTCATATCTTCATTTGGTAACCTTGTTAAACATAACTGGTATTGACTTTATAGCTAGTTCCAATGTACTGAATCTCTTTTCGTTTGAACAGAAAGCTTGGGAAGTGGCACAGGCCCCTTTCAAGAACTTGCTAATGATGGGCTTTATGATGTGGATGGCTGGAAGTACAGTGCATTTGTTTAGCATTGGCATCACATTTTCTGCTCTTTGGCAGCCAATTAGCGCCTTACAAGGGGTTGGGAAGGGTGAGTTCACTGTTAATTTTTGCATCTCCAACTGTTGTTTTGTTTTGACTTCTCCATGTTTTGCAAACCATTGTTCTATATGGTCAGAATCCATGGAAAAAGAAGAATAAAGAATGAAATCAAAGATGTTCTGCACTTAAACTTGAACACCACTAATTTTACGTATTTGTTGATATCTATTTTTTGTGTTATGGTTGTTTTGTGATAACCATTCAAGGCATTATGGTCATTTAAGGTTGTTTACCCACTAACCTGATGCTATATTTGTTTGTAATAAGCCCTCTTATGATTGTGTCCTCCTTAAATTGGTTTTTATCAGGTTTCTTAAAAGCTAACAAAACTTTTTTTTTTTACAAGTAATTTCATATCATTAGTAAAGCACAGAGGGTCGCAACCCTAGTATACATGGAGTATACAAGAGAACCCCTAATAGGAAGAAGAAGAACATACATTCAAAAAATCTGCAAAAGTAGAAACAAAAAAAGCTAACAAAACTATATATTACTTATATGTATGAATAACAATAAGTACACTGATAAAGCAAGGAAAGAAGCCATATGATTTTAATGGCGGTTGTGATTTTCAAGCTTTAAAATTGTTTGCCCTTCTTCTTTGTATTGGTTATAAATGTTGTGCTTCATTGACAGACAAGTTACACATTGCTTGTGTCCTGAATCTCTTGTTATTTACTTTCTAAAGCATGTACATTTTTGCTAGCCATGAATTATGGCTGAGCATCTTTGTAATGCAGGATCTTATATTCAGCACCCAATGACTAAAAATCTACGAAGGATTTGGGACTGGTTTAGGGAACTAACAAATCTGATGTAGGTCTTTATGGACTAGTTTTGTAGGTTGTGTTAGGGGCTAGGATGTTAAGAGTTTAAGGCTGGATCTGATTAAGGGAGCTGGAACAAAGCAAACAGCAAGCAAATAGAAAAGAAGATAGAGTGAGAAGAAAAGTCAACCTAGCATTACAATATGGTTCTTGAGCGTCACACCCAAAAGAAATATGCACATCAAACAAAGAGCTGCGTTTTTTTTTTTTTTTTTTTAAAAAAAAATCTCTTTTGTTGCCTTTTGACACAATTTCTACATGTCCTATCTAGGCCTCTACTTACCCAACTTTTCATTGACTTTTGAAAACATTAGTACATGCCTTATATGGGTGGGTAATACTGCGTTGTATGGAAAAATTGCCCCAATGACATCTTTACGATTAAAAGTGCTTAGGACTTCACTATCTACCCAATTTCACATCAACTTCTGTAAACATTAATGAATGCCTTGTATTGGCCTTATAATGTAGCCTAAGTAACCAGCTGCTGTGCACAATACGAAACTATTCAAAGATGAAAATTTACAAACCACATTTCAATCCTTCAAGCAAGTTCCAGATGGGAATTCTGCCAAATTACTAATTTACTCTTGAATAATTCTTCCCTCTTCTCTTTTAGTATTTTCCCTCCTCCATGACATTTTTTTGCATCACATTGGGATTGTAATATACAACTAGTGGGTGGGTCTATGCCTTTCAATCAGGCTGGGTTAGCTGGGCCAGGGTAAGCTTGAGCTGAGCTCATGAGGAAAGCCCTTGGTCCAAGCTCATGCCACCCTGTTCTAAGTATTGCATGTCCCACTCATTTTATTAAATAAGCTTCAGTCTGAGAACAGTCGGTGTGAGTTACAGAATTACTTGTTGTGTATTACAGTTAAATTTGGAATATGTTTAGAATGACATACAATGTACAGAAGAAGTTTTGGACCCCTTTCCTTGAGTTGTGATTTTCAATAGCCATTTGAATGCTGTCAATTTTGTGCATATAACAGCAGCATAATAATAAAAATGACATAAAATGTATGAAAAAATATATTGATCTATATTTGGCTGGGCTAAAAACTCGGCCCAAATTGAATTTGGCCCAATAATTGTGACCAAGTTATACCTCAAATGGAACTTAACCCAAAATACTCCAGGTTGAATGATGCCTTCAGATTAGTGTGGACCCAATGACAGTACTACGCACATGTGATTTTGGATTTATTTTTTTCGAGAGATTTAAAGACCCTGATTTTACCTGACCAAAGATCCCCCAACCCCCCTCCCAAGTTCCCAATCTAATGATGCATGTAAACATAATTGTAATAATTAGGACTGAGAATGCTAGTTTTGATACCAGTCTGCAGCGTTGCATTGCATACCAATTGTTCTTTTTGTCTTATTTATCTATTGGGTGGAGGTTGAGGGTTTGAGAATCTGTTGCATTGCATTTAGTTTTTGAGTATTATTTGGCTTGACATATACAGTACTTTAATCTTCTACTAAATTAGTTAATGCTGTATTCTGGCACATGCATATGGCTTCCTGTAGCTTTCATATTATTTTTACACCTGTATTTCGCATTTCAAATTCTACTCAGATTTTTATTTGATCCTTTAAGTTCATTCAAGCACTTTTAATTTGATTCTGCAGTTTTTGAGCCTTACAAAGACAGTAAAGTAGATCTTCTTGGGCCTAAGTTACTCTTCATGGCCCTTAATTTGGGGGGTTTAGCTCTGGGTGTTTGGAAGGTGAGATGTATTTAATTTGTCATAATCTGTCATTAAACGTGCTTTCTTGTTTCTCCATATTCAGAGTTATTTATATTTGTAATCTTTTGTTATTTGGGCAGCTTAACACTCTGGGTCTTCTTCCTACTCATGCATCCGACTGGGTTTCTTCCTTACCCCCTGCACAGGTTAAATTCTTTCTCCTATGATAATTGAATTTTTCTGGAAATGATTGCATGAAAATTGGTATTATTTTTCTAGCTGCAGAATACATCTAGTAGCCAAGTGTTTGGGCAGACTTCTAGTAGTGCTATATTTTTAGGTTTCTTCTGTTGGGGCTTGAGCTTGGTGTTCCTCTTTTTTTTTTATATCATAACTAAAAATTAAATGGTTCCTATGTTCCTATTTTGAAAATTACTTTATATTCATATAGGGACATGTTGAAGCTTCTAATCTGATCATTCTTTCTGGTTCTTTAATTTTTAAATCCTTTCATATGTATGGCTGTTCTTTTTCCTAATTTCAATGAATTGGCAAGACACGTTAGACCTGTACGTATACTTGGCCTAACATGTACCCAATCCTTTTTCTGTTCTAAAAAACCTGCTTATCTAATGAGGATATGTAGATTCAGTTGGTTATATGGGTAATACTGTGGCCTCCCAAGATATTAGAATGTGAGACAGATGTGTTGCGCTTATTTTATTGAGGCTTTTCTTTATGGTAATTCTCATTCTTGGTGCTGCATTGGTTGAAGCAACAAGAATTTTGTTCTTTTATTGATTAGAATGTTTTAGATTGCTTACCATATACCTCTGTGGAGTTCCTTCTGACATTTTCTTGTCTGATTTTCAGGAGGTTGAGTATTCTGGTGGGGGTTTTCCTCTACATTGATGTTCATGTTTGGTTTAATTAGGCCCTCAATCTCTAAATAGAATGAAGGAGAGAGTTATTGGAGACTGAGACTTTGGTGTTGTTTATTGACTGATTGTTTATCACGCATGGCCAGCATGGACAATGTGTCACATGGAATGTTTAAATTTTATCAACATTTTAGCTGAATTTTGTGGCTCCTACTGTCACTTGATGCATGGAATATTAATTCAACACTTGGAGCATTCACATACGCCTCAACAAATTTTAGTTAAAGAATCACTTTCTTTTTTCTTTTTCTTTTTTCATTTTAGTTACTTACTTTTTCAAAGCATCTACATCTTACTTTCTATTTTAGTTATTAACTTTATGCATTGTTGAGCCCAATGGGGATGAATTTTTGCCAATTTTTGGTATAGGTTGAGCTATCCCAATAAGAATAGAGTAATTCTATAAATTATCCCTGTCCCATCCCCGCAATTTCATGTGGCATGGTCCTCAAAACCAAAAGGTACATGGGAATTGGTTTTTTGGTTGTGGGAACCATGTCACATGGGATCGAGGGATGAGGGAGGTGATGGCCGCAGATGGCGTGTAGGTGTGGTATGTTTAGAATTCTCTTATTTCCCTTCTGTTTTAGATAATAATGTAAAAGTTGATGTCTCTTAAATAATTCTTGATAAAAGAAATTAGAGGTGCAATATCTTATATAAATACATGTCGAGAGAAAATAAAAATGTTTTTTAAATGACAAAATTAGACTGATTTTCTTTGTTTCTTTTTCAATTTTGTATATCTTTGGGTTGGTTTTCTCTTATGTAAATGGCAATCCAAGGATCCGACTGAAAAATAGAATAGTTAAGAGGTGTACTTGACTATTTTTCTTAGTTGTCGATGAGAAATTGAGAATTTCGGCTCTGGCACCCTCTACTATAAATCACCATTCCCCCTTCTCCCACATGCAATACGCAAATTTCTTTCGCTTTATTTTATTTCAGACATATCGGAGGGGGGCGGAAATCACCTTCACCTTCGTCCAAGTTATTTTGACTTTTCGTTAAATATTTTAATGTGACATAAAAGTAAAAATTATTTTTATATTTCAAAAAGTATTTTGTATATTGAGATTTTTGTTAATATATATATATATATATATATATATATATGTGTGTGTGAAATTTCACTTTAAACCTCTGAATTACTACGCGTTTTGACAAACTTTTTAACTTCAAAATCTTTCAATGTGAACTCCTAAATTTTCAATTGCAGTTAATTTTAACTCATCCGTTAGATTTTAAACATTAAATGACGTTTATATCACTAAATTTTTTATAAAATTTTAACTTTACCTTTAATTTTAAAATGTTTTTTTTTAAAGAAAGAAAAGAAAAAAAAGAAAAGAAAAGAAATTCAGGGATATTTTGGTCTTTCTTAGTATTTTTAATTGCTAAATTTAACTGAGAGTTCAAGGGTTCAAATTAAGTGATTTTAAAATTTGAGAGGTTTGTGAAAACGCGTAGTAATATATGTGTCTAAAGTTATATATTTTATTTGTCCACTAAGAAAAAGAGGAGAGCATTAAACAAACTTGGCCTTAAAAAACCCATTTCCGCCTCTATAATCGGATCCGATGCTGCCCCCATTTAATATACGAGACAAAAAGAGAGAAATTAATTTTATAATTGGGAATAAAATCAGGCAATTCTCCACCTCACCTAATCTCTGACGTCTCACTCGAACGAGGTAGGAGGTATCACTGCAAGCGAACGCAGAGCAATGGAGTTGACACCCCAGCAGCTGAGCCAATACAACGGCACGGACCCATCAAAGCCCATATACGTGGCCGTGAAGGGCCGCATCTTCGACGTCACCAACGGCAAGTCGTTCTACGGCCCCGGCGGTGCCTATGCCTTGTTTGCAGGCAAGGACTCCAGCAGAGCTCTCGCCAAGATGAGCAAGAACGACGAGGACGTCTCCCCCTCTCTCGACGGCCTCTCGGAGAAGGAGATCGGGGTTCTCGACGACTGGGAGAAGAAGTTCGAAGCTAAGTACCCCGTTGTTGGTCGCGTCGCTTCTTAATCCCTATATCTTTCTAATGTTTATTATATGAGTGTCTATGTATGTATTTGATGTGTTCTACATCTATTCTGGGACAAATGTCCTTCTGGGTGTTTGTTATTGTTGGAATTTGGCGACTTTACTGGTGCTTTGATGATTTCAGTCTTATGGGTGTTGTGCTAGAGGGTTTGTTTGTGATTAGATTGGGAAAAATAATAAATTTGGGTTGTGTGAAATATGGGTACCTTGGCATCCGTCTTTGTGTGTGTGTGTGTATGTGATAATAAAATATGAGTTGGTTGAATTTGGGCTTCTGTCTTCTATTCCCTGCATGCATACTTGCATTCTCTGAGAATCAGAGATAATTGGTCCAACTGTTGTTATGGGGGATCCTGTCTTTCTTGCTATGTGTGATTTTAATGAAATTTGGCATCTATGTTGGTAACTTGGTAAATATGTGTCGCTGCGCTTTGGTGATTTGGGTTGTTTATGATGATCTAAGAAGAGAGAATTGTGAATTGGTATGTGTTGTCTTACAAGTCTGCCCGTAAAATATTCACTGGCTAAGATTTCTCTGATAAAGCACGGTTGACATATTTATTAAGATGTTAAATTGCTCCAACTGAATTGATATCTGCAATCATTCTATAATTGCTTCTCTGCTTTATTTATCTCACTATATATGTAGCGACCCAACCCTGTCCCGAAGTAATAAGGGCAAGCGACGAAGCACCACCATCTCATCTCATCTCATCATATCAAAGATCATGAATGTCGCAGCGAACAAATCTTTTTTCTTTCTAAACATTAAACCTCACATAACACAGAGCTAATAAACAAATTTCTACATTGATAAAAGTTTACATTATACCCTTACATAACAAACCCACTAGCTAGACATGAGTTCCACAGACAGCACAAAAATACCACTATTTTTGGTTTTGGATCTTCATATCCAATACATCACAAGTGTATGAAGACTACAAAAATGATGTACAACAAAAGATAGACTAAGAGACTAGTCTTGAAAAACACAAGGCAACTAACAACCTCATCCATAATAGTCCCAAGTACAAGGCTACCAGGTCATCCTCATCTTCCTCTACACCTACAACAACAATATCTATGCAATTGTGGGGTTACCACAATAACATAGGCAGATATATAAGTTTACAGTCTCAGTAAGTATAGAATTAACTGACTTTTAACAAAGAGCCATCTTTTATAAAAATTTCTACCATGAGTTTACAATAACAACTATAGTAAGTTTTCCATAAGGGTAGAGATTATCAAAGCAAACCATAACTAATAAAATAAACATTGTAGAGAAGTATGTAAATACATAAAATTCTCTGATCATTTCCTTATTCATGTATTTACTTCATAGTACCTTAGCTGTATATATATATATATATATGTCATTCATTCCCTTTTTTCCATTCTTTCTCGTGTCTCATATAAGGGCCTGTACTCCGCCAGTTTGGGGTTCGTAGTCCCGATATTAATTTCCCATACTCCACAAATGCTGAGGTCCATAGTTCTAATACATTATTCTCTTATTCTTATTCTTTGCATTCTTAATTCATTCTCATTTGAACATTAGTAGCTTATTCACATTCAAACATCCATATGCAATATCATCAGCTATTTTGTCAATATCTCGTCCAAACTTAACTTTGGACGAGCAGTTCTGTCAACACTTGTCTTGATTGCTCGTTTGAACCAACTGTGAATGGGCAACTCTGACTAACCCCGCTTGATAGCTTGTCCGAACACCACAGCGAACGAACCACACTGACTAACCTCGTTCATAGCTCATCCAATGCTTACTGCGGACAAGCACACTAGGCAACTTTTCCATATTCTCTTAAGGCCTGTTATGACCAAGCAAACATTGGAATTTTAGCAAAAGTCATGAAACACAAATTTGCAAGCCATCGAACCGAAGACACAAAACTGGACCCTTTTTAAAAACTCTAAAGTATTATTCACAACATTTTGGGTTGACAACTAACAATTTTCTTCCTCGTTACAATATGACTCTTCTACAATAGCATTTTCTCTAATTTCTTCTTCATGTGGGGTTGAACTGTCAAAATTAAAATGAATGGTTGTTTGGTAACTCTTGGCTGCTAAATTCTGTTAGTTTGTGGTTTTGACTCCTGAATTTATAGATTCTTCAACCTATAAATCCTTTTTTTTTTCCTTTGAGTATATATACTGAATTAGTTTCAGACATGCAACCCATCTCAATCATGCGACAATCAGATGCATCAGCAGTAGGATTATTGTAAGATTACACCAGAAAAGCAATTATAACAATAAACAGATAAATTCTATCAAATGCTTTATGCAAGGATTTGGGGCGCCATTTACTTAAATGCAGTGCTGTTGCAAAGGGAAAAAAGGAACTAAAGGTGGTTCATGTAAGTTGGGAGGAGGGATATCATCTTTGTGGAATGGTTGATTATTTGATTGCTTTGCATACTCCACAGTCACAACCAAAGGGGTGTAGCAGAAAGGTCTTGTAACATTTATATGGTATGGTAGAGACCTGATACTTTTAGCATCTTAGATTGGTTTAGGGTAGTGCGAGCTGCCAGGAGTATTATTTGTCTTCTTTTCTGGATGTATGCGATCTGTTTCTTCTTTTTGGCAATTGTATGTACTTCTTTAAAATATGTTTTCCTTTAATGAACTACGTAGTTTTGTACTAAAATTATTGGATTTTGATAGCTTCTTGGATTTATTGGTGCTTTTTTAAAAAGTGGAAGCACTTGCTCAGAGTCTGTTCATTGTCTAACTTATAACCTCAAATTTTTATTTGGGTATTCTTCTTTTCCTTTTTCTATTGTTATGATTGCCCCAAATACTTGAATCAAGAGCTTTGCTTATGTATCAAATAGATTGGTTTGTCAATTTTCCTCCTGTTGTTTGAATTTATTTTAAGACGAGTAATGTTATGCACAACACCTTTATCCCACCTTTTTCCCACCATGTTGACATCATTAGTTTTTTTTTTTTTTTTTTTTGAACAATGACCGATCCAAGAGTTAGTAGATCATGTCATGTCATAGCAAAATAAAAGTGGGATAAAAGTGTGGTGTATAACATTTTTCTTTTAAGGTTATGCAATTTGTTGGGGGATTTGGACAAAATAGGAGGGACTAGACTGGCTCAATAATAGAATCACGAAATTAGTTTACTTAATACAAGGAAAATGGTTTTTCAGTTTTTCTCTAGTGGAAATTCAACTTAATACAAGCTGAAGATTGACAAATAATATAGTGGTTGCCTTTTGTGGAGAAGATTGGTTTTAGGCTTGTGATTGTCAATGGAATATATTTGAATCTTACGCAAGGGCTTTAGAGAGTTTTTTCTCCAAGTGTGTTAGGTTCAAATCTGGTTTGGTGGATGTAGTCACTGTTGGACATCTGGCATGGAATCAGTGCTGCTTTTTTCCTTTCAAATCTAGTGCTTCTATGATGATGTGTGTTTTTTTTTTTAATTGCCATTGAGAGTACTACAACTTTTATTATAAAGTCCCTTTATAAACTAACGTGTTAGTTCATGTACACTTATCATGTTAACTAGTAAGATGTGGATTGCCATGTAACAGTTCACATGTTCTTATCTCATGTCATGCACTAAAATATAAATTGTTGTTGTGATACTTATCTGATCCCTTATCTCTCTTTATGAGAGGTGGAGAGGCCAATTGGTTCAAAGGTCATTGCCCAAATGATATCTCTTGCTACTGCTAGTCTTGGGTGCCCTTTGGGAAGCCTAGATCAACCACTTATCTGTTTCTTCCACATTGCTATCTTGTCCCTTTCAATATTCATGCATATCCTTCCCACATTGGAAATTAGACGCCAGACGCCAGACGCCAGTAGCCAGTAGATAATTCATTTATTCTTACTCTTTTGGGTTAGTATAAGACAGATTTTTTTCTAAATTGGGTCTGACCGGATGTGTTTCAATTTAGTTTATTAAATTTATATATATATATATATATATATTAAAGTATGTGATTCTCACATATATTTTTAAGAGGAGATTCTTCAAACTCATTCCATTAAATTAATAAAAATGAATGTGAGAACCATATACTCTAAAAGCTAATTTCAATTTAATAAATTGAATTAGAAAAAAATTCTTTCATCTAACAACTTCAACAGCTACTATATGATCTCAATTTTTGTAATTGTTTCTACTATTATTTTCTATTAGTATCAACTCAATTATTAGCTGCACAGAAGACTAGATTTGGGATCACATATGGTTGAGTTCTATGCAAGTTTATTCCTGTCCTACCAAATAGCATCCTCAATTCAGCTACCTTCATCCTTTATGTACTTGTTCTTGGAATATCATATTGCCATAAAATGGGAGCTACATACTGTTGGTGCTTTGGCATATTGTCAAACAGTCATGGGTGGACCTACCTTATGCGGAAAATCTTGTATAAAAGCATAATTTCTAGCCATCCAAGACAGCATTATGCTTTGAGGACCTATCTTATGCCTAGAGTAATGATAGAATGACCACTCACGCTGAACATTCGGTGAAGTAGACACGCAAAAGAACTAAAGTCAGAGTGGCACACTAAGGTGACGGTGGAACTGCCTTCGATGGTTAAGTTAAGAAAAGTGAGATCGAGAAAATATGAGGACAAAATGCATACAAGGAGAGTTAAGAATAATTGGATTTATAATGTAGATCTCCATACCTTTATAGATGAAACGCTCCAATTCTAGAGGTAGAGCGACTGAGAGCAATTGTAACATATTCTTAATAAATAAATAATAAAAAAAAAATTATAATTCCACCAACCAAACTTCACACCTCCGTCTGTATCTACCCGTCTTCATGAGAGGTCTGTTGTGCCAATGAATGACAATCAACAACAAAAGCCACGTAAACTTGGTATACTAATTATTTGCCCTAAAAACTTTTCTAGGCTTTGCTTGCAAGCAATACATGCTTTCTTCTTCCCATTTTCCCCCCCTCTCCCGCTTTGATAAAAAATAAAAAGTAAAATTACATGCTTTCTTCACATCCACCGACAGAAGTGTTACAAAAAGCATTAAAAAAAAATAATAATAAATAAAAGGCTCCGTTTATTAATACTTTTTAAAAAATTTTGTTTTTAGGTTTTTTTTTTTTTTTTTTTTAGCAAAATGGATAGGCCTGGGAGACTAATTGTATATATCTTATCTAGGCGTGATCATAGTAGTACCTATCCGTTAGGAGCCACTTCACCTAAACCCACTAGGACATCAATAAGAATCCAATGCAGTTAATACTAATATGTGGGGATTCTCTATTGCAGAGATTCGAACCTACACCCTAGTATATGCCCTGACCACTTAAGAATTTCTTTGGGCCATTGAACTATCATCCTTAGTGGTAAAAAAATTAAAAATTAAAAATTAAAAATTAAAAAAAAAAAAAAAAAAAGTTACGTAAAGGTGAATTAGTTTCTGTTCGTATTTGTTTCTCTCTCTTCGTTTCTATTTCTCTCATATATTTTATTTGATATCATAAGTTTCTTCAAGCTACAAGTAATTTTCTCTTTCCTTTTTTTTTGGATTTTTTTTTTGGTTGCTCTAAGCAATTGGCTTATTGAACCCTTAAGTAGCAGAAAATGAAATTCCATTAAACTAAGAGTAAACCTCCTATGCGGTCGGGCTGCAAAAGTAGTCTTTTGCAGCCCCCAATAGAACATTGACACATAGGAAAAATGTACAAAACTATCTTACACCTAAAACACTAGATTCTTCCTCCCATTTCTTCTTCTCTCCTATTTCTTCCTTCCTCCCGACAACTCCTCTTCTTCTTCCTCCCATTTCTTCCTTCTTCTCTCCCACGCTGGCCGTGGGTCACACCAGATTGGGGAAACAAATATTCTCAACAATCAACCCATTAAAATCCATCCAAAACCCATTCGGCCAAACCATCCCCATCCCAAACCCATTCAGCCAAACCATCCCCAAAAGCACTACTACAAACCAAACATCAACACCAATTTCACAAAGAACATAGCACTACCCACTCGATTAAGAACACCCAAAATCAAATACCCAACTTAATTCAAGAATCAACAGCAAAGGGGATGAATTTTACCTTTGAAGAACCAAATCATTTCATCCGACCGAAATGGGGAAAAACAGAGGAGGACGAGAAGACCTGCAATCAAAAATGACATTCAGAAGAAAGTCTCCGGCGCCGTGGGATGCTGCTGGCCGGCGCCGGTAGTTTGGTTGTGGGTTTGCTGGCCGGTGGTGTTTTGGTTGTGAATTTGCTGTTATTTGGTGTTTTGATTTTATTTTGTCAAAATGAGCTTGGTGATGTGTCACTATAAGAGTGGATGCTGCAAAACAATCCTTTTGCAGCATGACCGCATAGTAGGGGCTCCCTTAAACTAATCAATTTTAAGAGTAAACAAGACGGTTCCTTATAATATTATCCACTTTCTAACAACCGAAAGTATGGATCTTGAGAATCACCACGAAAAAAAAATAATTAATAAAAGGAAATTTTTGAGATTCCATTTCGCTCAAAACTTCGAATAAATGAATAATTAGTCCAACAACAAATCTCTCTAACTCCCTATTGTAACACAAGGCCATTATTATTTTGGGGAAAAAAAAATAGTTCTTAGCTTTTTATGCTTTTTACCTTTCAATTAATTAAGAAAAATGGCTTGTCATGTTAAACCGATCAATAACCACCATAGATCTATCATTTGACAAATCATATGCTAACTGTATGTGTCACGTGATTCAATTGTTTTAAATTACAAACATATTTTAATTAAGAAAGTTAAAAACATTTTTTTAAAAAAGTGGCAAGCGAACTTTGCCACATGACATGTTCAACTAGCACATAACATGTCATACGAGAGTCACGTAACATTAATTAATTGGTCTAATGTTACATACCGACAAGTAATTGGACATTAAATTGATAGAAATACTTATTTAAAATAAAAGTACCAACTTAAAAGACCTAATCATAGGAATTGAAAAAAACAAATATTAAACTGAAATCACATATTTGATTTTTGCCCTATTATTAAATGTACGTAATTCATGTACTTTCTTATGGGTATGTTTACAAAGGGTAGGCCTGACTCCACAAGCCATTAAGAACGGCTTCTTTCTTTCAAAGCATATTTTCTTCTAAAGGTTGGAATCTCATTTATGGAGTGGGTGAGTGATCCATGGGTGATGGTGATGGATGTGATGGTCAATTAGTACGACCTTACCGTAAGGCACAATGGGTACTATTATCGATGAAAGGTAAAAAAGATTATAATAAATAATAAATACAAAATAGATTTTATTGAAATTTATTTGTCCGGACAAGTCTGAATAGCCGCCTCAAACAGATAGGTTCTATAAAAACTTTTTTTCACATTTATGTTTGGATTATGAAAATCCAAATCTATATATATATATATATATATATGTATATATATATATATATTTTGACATGTCTACATAAGGGAAGGAGGAAGGGGAATTTGAATTTGTGACCACTGCTTTATGAGGCGTGGTCTACAGCCGATTGAACTATCCCTTGGAGACCATACTATTATACTTATGTATTGCTATAAGTATTGCAATTTTTAATACAAGTTCTTTATAATATGATGTTGCAGTACATGTGGTATTTATGTGTCGGTCATTAAAATGCTAATTGTCATGTCATGATTCTTAACACATTAACCACTAAATATTAATTGTCACTTGGTAATATAGGTGACACTCATTTGAATAAAATATGAAGTATCATACAAGTTTATAAAAAAATTATAGTTTTTTGTTAAAACTATTGTGTACCGACTAATTTCTATCATTAGTGGGGGCTTTTCTCATAGTTAAATACTTTTTTAGTACATGTGGTTAGTGTCAAAATCAAATGGCTACCCTAGTATTATAAAGTGTCATAACTCATACTCGTATTAAACCTAAGGGTAAAGATATAGAGCACGCCCGGCGTGCTTCAACAGTGAAGCACGCTGGCCGTGATTTTTTTTTTTATTATTTTATTATTTTAATTTTTTTGAAAAAAAAAAAAAAAAAAAAAAAAAAAATTTAGCCTGGCGTGCTTCATTGTTGAAGCACGCCAGCGTGCTCTGAATCATGGCCCTAAACCTAAATGATAACTTGCACATTCTATATAGGTTTCCTTTATTTTTTTAATGAAAATCCATGTCAGTACGCTTAAAAACACAACACCTACCTCTTATGCCACATATTTAAGCCAATTAACCATATTCTATGATGTGTCACTATATTACATGTAGTACTTATAAAATTTAACCCACGTCAAATGCCTCGAATATTAAAAATTTACAACAACAAAAAAATAATTTAACCCAAATCGAATCAAACCCAAATTCATTCTTGCTCCCCAAATTGCACCCTAGTTTTTCTTTTCTCCCCCAACCACACAAACAAGTTCTCATTATACTCTGCATGCTCTACATATATGTGCAACTTCTGTTTTTTACCATTAGCCAACTCATTTACCATGTCAACGATGTCACATTTTTAATATTTCTAGCATTTAACATGATTTAAATACCACAAGTACCAATTATAATATAGTGATATGTTGGGTTGGTTTAAATATGTGGCATAAAGGGCATGTGTCACATTTTTAAGCACATTGACATGAAGCTTCGTTAGAAAAGTGAAGGGAACTTAAACGAAAGTTGCAAGTTAGTATTTATGTTTACGACAGGTATATTGACACTTTTTAATATGGGTGTTCAAGTGGTTATAACTGGCGGTTATTAGCTATAACCGCTAACCGCAATCGTCTCGGTTGATTTTTAATAACCGCAACCTCAATTGCCTAGGCAATTAGCGGTTATTTTATAACCGACGATTAATAGTTATTCAATCTAATAACCAGCAATTTTATAACCTTTTTTTTTTTTTTTATATGGGCTTTGAGGCTTTTTAAGTGTTTTGGGCCTTAATTGGCCTATTTTTTGGACTTATTTAAGGGTTTAAGGCCAAGAGAAAAAAACATGCTATATTTTGGGATAGCCAATGTTTTTGAATAAGATTTGGCCCAAAACATCACATATCACATTATATATTTCATAATTCACATATGTAGTCATGTTTAACACCAAAACGACGTCATTTTGGATGTTATATATATATATATATATATATATATATATGAAAGCACGGTTAACGATTAACAGTTGACGAGTCGGTTATAACCGCCCCATTTAAACACCCCTACTTTTTAAAATCGAAGTAGCCATTTGACGCTACAACTTTGAACACCCAATTGAAACCAGCCATCTGGGCAAATGGCACCGACATTAGGTATAATGATCTCCCAACGCCGTCTACCCCACCTCATGAGTAATGACTTTCCTGATCAAAATATTGACGGTTCAGATTTCACTCTGTGAAAAAAGTATTGTGCTTCACTACTTTGCTCCACATTGAACACATAGAACCCACTAGTTTGCTTGATTGTTTTTTTGTTTTGTTTTTTTTTTTTTTTTAAATTAATTTATTTTGTATTTTGTATTTTGTATTTTGTATTTTTAACCTTTGGCAGGAAATACAGAGTTGGAATTTGGAAGCCATGATGAAGGAGTCGGCTTTCACTAATCAGAACTCAAGAGAACCTTCTTCTTCCCTTCCTCAGTAAGTCATTCCCAAACAGAGCTTAAAGCTTAGCTTTTTCCTTCTCTCTCTCCATCTCTCTCATCAAATCAGTAAACACTAACCAAAACAGCACCGAAGTCCGAACCCATTTCTCTATATTCCCCAAAATCTTCATATCCAATCTCAAATCCTGTTGTAATCCTTTTTTTTTATTCAATAATTTCATTGAAAAATAGTATCTTTCCTTTTCAATAAAGTGATTATTGTTATTGTTACTAATATTGGCTTTTTTCTTAACAAACTTTTGTGATTTGCAACAAATCAAAGCCTCTTTCAATCTCCATCAGCATGTCCACAGGAAACCCTTCATACACCAACCCAAAACCCTGCAAGCATCTTGCAGATTACAAGCTCAGACATGGCTTGACTGGCTATAGATCCCTCCAAAACCTATTCAAGACCACCCCAAATGGGAGAACAAGTGTTGAGAAACCCAACACAACGATGCCCAGATGCAATTCTTGTAATGGGTTTCAAGGGAGACTCTATTTTTGTCTGATTTGCTCCACAGTCTCATGTTCGGACCATACCCTTTTGCATAACCAGTCTGAGAATGGCCATGATGTAGCTGTGGACATGGAAAGGGCTGAGCTTTATTGCTGTGTGTGCTGTGATCAGGTCTATGACCCTGATTTTGATAAGGCTGTAATGTCCAAGCACATCATGGGCATCCCAAGAGATAAGAATGGTGATGAGAGTATTGGAGAGAGATTGGTTAAGAGGAGGCGGTTGGGTTCTGGTGTAGTAGAAGAAGAATTGGTGGATTTGAGCAAATCCAAACAGTTGGTTTCCATGAGGGATCGGAGGGCTAAATCTTGTTATCCATTGGGTTTGAGGGGATTGACAAATCTGGGGAGTACTTGTTTCATGAACTCTGTGTTGCAAGCTTTGCTACATGCACCTCCTTTCAGGAATTACTTCTTGAGTGATGGGCATAATCGTGAGACTTGCCGGAAAAGATCGGTGGATCGGCTATGCTTGCCTTGTGACATTGATGCTATTTTCTCTGCCGTGTTTTCGGGTGATCGGGCACCATATAGCCCTGCCCAGTTTCTTTACAGGTCTGCCATTCCTCTGCACGTGCCTTCTAGTTTCTAGCATATCTTGATAGTTATAATTATCGATAGCATGATTCTGATGATTGATCTATATTGAATGGATATATGTCTATGTTAGTATATTGTAGGAAGATGTCTCTGCAAATTGTCATGTTTAAGATCCTTTTGACAGATGTAAGTATGTGACATTGCTTTATTGGTTGATTTAGAATGCTTTGGATACATATTGAACAAGGTCATCCATCTTGTTGTGTGCATACTGTTGCATCACATGTTATGTGTTTGGAGTTGGTTTCTACACATGAATTTAGTTGAAGGCTGCTTTGAATCACTTATGATATTCTCATTAGTTCTGTTTGACAGGATCCTGGTTCTGGATCTTTCATTAGTTCTTATAAATTTTTTTCTTTTTTCGTTTATTTTTTCACAAACAAGAATCTATGGAAACAAATTTGCTCTGAATTGATGAAAATTTGTTTACATTTCAAGTTGGTGGCAGTATTCAGCAAATCTGGCAAATTATGAGCAGCAGGATGCTCATGAGTTCTTCATTTCAGTCTTGGATGGGATCCATGAGAAAGAGAGCAAATTAAGTAACCGAAATAGAGGTAATTAAAAGCTCATAACTGGTATGTTTAATTACTTCTGAAGGAAAAAAGAGATATCCGGTGCTCTTCTGCTTCTTAGTCATGTAATGTGTGTAGTGTCACAGTGGTTAAAAATGATGCATGGTTCGCTATCTTATATGCTGAGACACCATCCTATGGTCACCTTCCAAACAACTTGCAGCTAGGGGACCATGTTGTGAAATGACAATTACAAATTTGAGATTCTGTGATTAATTTTTCTGTGTTGCTAATCAGGAAGAACATGGAATGATGAAACCATCTGCATTTATTTGTTGAAGTCGCGGAAATCTAAAAATCTCTGTACTATGTATATTTGGTCATAGCTAAATAAGAATTAAGTAAATACATGTTGGATTTTGTTGTTGTTCCTTAGTTTGGGAAGTTATTGCAGTATCTTGTGTATTAAGTATATGGTTCTCAGAGGTTTATATAGGTATTAAAGAAGTCATGCTGTGAAAAGTATGGGCATAATTCACGACTTTCATAAGCAGAAAGTCGTAGGTTCGACCCCTACCTAACGCGGTTTAATATCGTACTCCTTTCTCTTCACTTATCAAAAATAATTCACTGAGAAAATTGAGAGTTTTGTCGCATTTCTTAATATTTATGTGTCTTATATAAATAGTTCATCTTTTCTACAGATAATGGAGATTGCCTGTGTATTGCTCATAAGGTATTCTCTGGACAGTTGAGATCAGATGTCACTTGCATGACCTGTGGATTCACATCAACAACTGATGAGCCTTGTGTGGATATCTCACTTGACCTCGATACAAACAATTTCTCTCCAAAAAATATAGCTAACAAGCCTATCAAATCAAATGAGAACAGCAGTATATCCACTCTTCTGGGTTGTTTGGATTTGTTCACGAGACAGGAGAAGTTGGGATCAGACCAGAAACTTCACTGCAGGAACTGTCAAGAAATGCGAGACTCGGTGAAGCAAATGTCCATCAAGAGGCTACCATTGGTGTTGTGTTTACATATAAAACGATTTGAGCACTCACCGGTCAGAAGAATGTCAAGAAAAATCGACCGCCATTTGCACTTTCCTTTCTCCTTGGATATGACCCCATATTTGTCCTCCTCTATCGTCAGAAACAGATTTGGAAATAGAATCTTTGCTTTTGAGGGTGATGAATCAGATATTTCTACAGAATTTGAGATTTTTGCGGTGGTTACTCACTCGGGGACGCTTGAATCTGGCCATTATGTTACTTATCTGCGCTTAAGCGACCAATGGTACAAATGTGATGATGCTTGGATTACTGAGGTTGATGAGGGGTTGGTGAGAGCTTCACAGTGTTATGTGATGTTCTACGTGCAGAAAATGCTTTACCACAAAGCCAACGAGGATTTGAGTTGCCTGCCAATTTCCCCACGGAGGGACACATTTCTTCCCATAGCTGGTTGCTGCTAAAGAGTGTTTCAGCTGAGCATGGGCAAGCAGTTGGTTGATCATGAAAGGGCTTTCTACATCATTAAAGGCCAGCTAAAGAGCAAAGGAGACCCAGTGAGAAGGTGGAAAAGAAACACTTCTTAGTTGATGGGAGTGTGCTTCCATTAAAGGCATCAACAATTTACAGAATAGGAAGATCAATAAACTGAAGAGAGATGCTGGTTTTCCAATTCCTGTAAATCTCTCAATGACTTATTAATGGCTGCACGAGAGATTGGCTGTATATAGGGTGACTATGCTTAATTTAGGGGTGCCCTCCCAGCTCTTTACAAGATTTTGCTCAAGATTCTTTAACTTCAGGTCAGACTTGTGCAAATAAATATTTACAACTAATGAAATACTATTTAAATTTTAACATTCCACTCACTTTTGCTATTCAAATTTCTGATTTGACTAGATAAATGATTTTGGTTTTTCGCTTGCTTATTAGTGCAAAGTAAACCTGCTGCTTGTGTTGTAAAAAACTCAAATTTGATCTTGGCCGTTCATTTCTCCGCGTATGCACTCTGTTTGACACGTGGAGATTCAGTCTTGTTCGAACCAGAATTAATCCTGTTCGGACAAGACATTACTAATTCAAAAATTTTAAGTTTTTAACTTAGAACTTCTAACCCTTTTTGGTCAAATGTCACTAGTCTCATTGTGTTCCCATCTATTACTACCAAAATAGATGGAACACAAAAGTATGAATTAGTAGAGAATTGCCTTTCACTGTAAAAGTAGTAGAAATTGCCAGAGAAGATCTCATTGTCTATACCACATGTTAAGTTATTGTCATGTTTTTGATATAGAGGAGAGTAAAGGTTGATGAAACTGGTAAATTAGTAGAGATCATTCTGGTTCTTTACTGTCATTGCTCCTTGTCATGGACATAAGCACACGAAAGGATCACGTATTGTTTTCAAGAAATGTTACACAAACTCTCTCACCGTCACACTTTAAAGTTCACACTCTTTGACGTGCCGTGACAGTGCGTTAGCATTAGGGAGTGAATTTGGAAGTGTAGGAGTAGGAACGTGGATAACATTTTTCATTATTTTCTCCTTTTTCACCTTCTTTTTAGTAAAGCGGATAGTCTCTACAATCCCAACACTTTGGAGACCAGTTTTTCAATGAACTTGCAGAAGTCCAAAATTAAGACGCAAATGTAGAAACCAAAGCAAAAGAGAAAAGAAATAATTGTTTGTTGGATATGTGTTTACGCAATCACAAGGTGCTTATATTAGTTTACTTGATGCCGGAGTCGCCTCCTAATGGACGTGTTCACCACGTCGCTTATTGATGCCTTGATGGAAGATGCTTGGTCCAATGATTGTTAATTAGCAGATCTAAAATATAATCGTTTAATATTAAAAAGCACGTTTTTATTTCACAATTATTTTACGATCTTAACCTAGTAATTTCAACTAAATTTTGGATCAATTTTTATTAACAAAAAATATAAAAGTTAGTTAGGACTGTCACATCGACATAGTGAGATAATTATGAAATAAAAATGTGGTATATAGCATTATTCAAAGATAATTATCTTACTCATTGTCAATTCGGACAATAAACTATGTAATACCTTAGCTTTTAATCTCACATTAGGATTATAAGTGCAGAGTCTCATATGGGTTCATTTCTATCTAAGAATGAACTTTATAGTTGATTTTATGAAGCTCCAAATTGACTAATATTTTTAGAGCGATAGCGGGTCATTATAACTGTTAAACATCTAAATAACTATTGCTAATCAAGCTCTTTGATAATATTTTTGCTTGTATTTTCTCTTTACTAGATCTTCCTATTGACAATGAGAAAAGATCTTCCTTACACTAGTTTGTTTCTTTTCTTTTCTCATTTTTATTAAAAAAAAAAAAAAAAAAAATTGTGAAAAAACTTATCTAAATCATAAAAATGTAACTTGTTTTATTATCTAAATTATTAGTTGGTTCTCATGAAAAATCTGAACATAAAAGAGTTAAGTTGCCTGAGTAGATTTTGAACAACCCACCTACCTATTTAAACAATAGCTTCTGATCCGATGATTGTATAACTATAATTGTCATTAATTGCTTTGTAATGTTTAGTCAACAACCTAACCTATTATATTTTTTCTTGTGGCAAGTAACCTAAACTATTATCAAATAGACCAACTTTGGAGTTATCAATAGCTTCTGTTGACCCCACATGCAGAAGGAGGCCAAGATCAACCAAGTTGCACTTTCTTATTTCCCTCATTTTTCTTTGCATCAGAATATTCATCTTAAGATCTATCCTGAAAATGCACCTAGTGCTTGTGATTAACTTGGTGGTAAATACATTTAAGGATTGATTGCGATAACTTTAATCTGTTCACCATGACCACTATCATTGCCACTTTTACTTCTACATTCCCACTATGAGTCTCTAACTCTCCAACCAACACCACTTGGGGTGGCATACATGTTGCTTGCATCTCAATCCTATGTTTACTATATAGGATTTTACCAGGCAAGAAACATTTAACATGGATTAGAATCCCTTATAATTGAAAATTCTTGTCATTATTCTTACACCTTTTCATGTTCAAATAGGAACCTACTTGAATATGAAAGTTAGGACTGACAGTTTTTTTACACAATTGATAATCTCGACACAAAATTAGTGAGATATGATCGAATGATCTGACTTATTTAATTAAATAAATCAAGTTAGAGTTTGCCTATATTATATTATACGCAAACTTCGACATAATTCGAATCCGACCCACAAAACACCTTTAATAAAAGCCATATTCCAATGTTTTAGTGTTTATTGTTGGGTTGTCCCGCTTTTTGTTGATTGCTGTAATTGTTTTCATCATTTATCCAACCAAAAAAAAAAACCTACAATAAAAAGTCCCTCTCATACAGTACCCTATTATTTCCCTATCGGTGCTCTTTTGAGGAGGAGAGAATGGCAGAATCAATGAATCACGGAAGGCAAGTGTAAAGAATATCTAAAGGCTTTGCTGATAGATATAGCTGACCCCAAAAAGTCACTCTTCGTACGATTTGTCCGTCACCGTGAAACGTGTCGTGGACGTAACTCTATATTATTTTAACGAAAGAAACACTAATGTTTATGTAATGTATCTGAATTACTAACAGACCAATCATACTTGCACACGTAGGAATGAAATACGTGGTCTGTTTATACGTGGCGTCTTCTGATGCGATTGAAAAGTTCTTCTGTGTTGCCCTTCGTGAATTTATTCTGGCTGTTGTTTTATCCGGACACCAATGTTGGACTTTTGCATCATCTTCTTCTAACAGAGTTGCCCCAGAAGGTCCCAGGAAGTCGCATGTCCCTACCTGCAAGGAAGCATTGGGATTAAGCCACGTGTCAGTCATTGATGGAGTGGATAATCCCTTTGAGGATTAATTTCTTTTTGTCCAAATTTTGTTAAGTCGCCCTTCCATATCAAGTCATGATTATAATATTATATCGATTAATTTTAATTCGATCTATTTAATTAAATTAGTTAAATTTTTTAATTATAATTTATTAATTTTATATTAAATTTATAATAAATTCACAAATTATATCAAAATTTGTCAATAATAAGACTAACCATCTACTACTTTTAGTTGCCACCAACAATTTGAGAATTGTATGGGTTAAGTATCCAAAAACCAATGTAATTCCAGTATAGTATGTTGATTTAAAACAAATGAATACTACGGTTTTTTCTAATGTTTTATTACGTGGATATTATTATTATTATTATCTGAAAGATTTGGGGGGTGATTTTTTTTTTCTTGCTTTTTTTATAAAATATTATTCACATAAGACCATGAAAACGCTTGAAGAATACCAAGAAAAACATTACAATGAAAAATAAAGACTTTTCGAGAAGTATTTAGGGCCCGTTTGAAAGTGCGATTTCAATAAGTGCGATTAACCAAAATAGGATCGGTCAATTTTTATAGAATCTATTATTAAGATACTTGAAGGGGCAAAAAAGAGCTAACTTAATAAAATGGACTTCATTTCAGAAAGTATTATCATATATACATATTTTTTCTTTACATTTATTTATCTGATTGGAGAGATCCCCTACTTAGCTTTTATTTTTTTATTTTTTTATTCTTTGTTGTCTTACTATAAAAAAAATACAATTTTTTTTTTTTTGTTGTTAAAGATTATTGTTACATTTTATAATTTTATTTACATATTGGGGTGAATGAAAACAGTAGCACGCCGCGTGTAATATTTTTTTTTTTTTTTTTCATTAAAGTATTAAAAAAAATGTTTTCCTTCATGGCGTGCTTAGCATGCCGTGTAATCTGTATCACGGCTCTAAATATTGATCTCATTTATCAACTCAATAGATTTTTTTTTTTTTTATTAATTTTTTTTTTTTAAGTGCATGAAAAGAACAGCAAACACCAACAAATTAGGCTAGGATAGAGTTGAAAATATTATAGATAATGAATGACAAATGTTAAGGGTCTGTTTGTTTGGGTATATATTTGAAGAGTTTAGAAGTGTGTTTAAAAAATTAAAAACACTTTTAAAAATCAAAAGCTTCACAATAAAATTTTTGTCAAAAAAAAAACAAAATAATTTTTAACTTAAAAATTCTATTCCTCCAAAAATACTTTTAAATCATGAGCTGCATTTTGGAAGCCTGGCCTATCCCGCAGTAAATAAACCATATCGGTGTGAGATTAAGGTTTTACCGTTTGTTTGGTCAAACGTGCTGTCAGAGATCCTTCTGCAATCTTAGAACTAGAGCATTGTTGATCGATCCTGCAATTGTTTGTTTCCCTATCTGAGATAAACCGCTGAAAGAAATTAGAGTGAAGTAATGGTCACACGCGCTTTACCTGCTTTTTAAGTTGAAGGTGGTTTAAGCTGAGCCCAGAACCCAATTTTCCTGAGGATTTCCCATCAGTTTGAAGAAGCCCAGTTCAGGAAAGAGAACTCAGATCAGATGTTTTTATTTTATTTTCAATCTTTTCTAGTTGGTGCTAAGATACCCAAGTCAGTAAATACTGTTTTGTGAACTGGGAGGTGGTTTTTTTTTCTTCAAGAAATCTAGTGCAAAAGACACAACTGACTTCAGGAATTCTAATTTTTCCTGAAGAAATTAAGTCACTTTTGCATTCCAGATCGGGAGACATTGATTCGTAGGCTGGGTAGTTGTTATTTTGTGCAAGTTTGTATCAGAGCGAGTGATGGTGGAGGGAAAGAATCTTGAAGAAGCCTCTGGTGGTTTTGAGGAGGAAAATGAGTCCAAGAAGGGTTTTTGTGGTTGTTTCTGCCTTCCAATCATCTGGTTTAAAATGCTTGCAACTGAAATGCATTGGAGTTTTGTATTTGGAGTGGTGGTTGTTTATGGAATAAGTCAGGGATTGGGTGGTGCTCTTTCTCGTGTAGGCACGGAGTATTACATGAAGGATATTCAGAAGGTGCAGCCTTCTGAAGCACAGATTTATGGAGGAATTACTTCCATCCCTTGGATTGTCAAGCCGCTCTGGGGTCTTCTTACAGATGTTCTCCCAATTTTTGGCTATCGCAGGCGGCCTTATTTCGTTTTAGCTGGTATATGACACATCATTGAATCTCGTTTATATGTTCATACTCTGCCTTAGAAGTGTTAAATCTAGATTTTGTGCTCAAATAGACATTAATTTCCACCTATAATTGCTTTTTTTGACTGAATAAGAGCTTCTTTCCATAATTATCTCACTGAATTTGTGGAAGCATTAAGTTGTAATAATCTGCATTTTGAGCATGTTAGTTGTAGTGATATGATTATATTTTACATGGAAGCATTATTGGATTTTATGTGAAACATGCTTTTAAAGTTGATGATGAACGTCAGCGGAGGTGACGCAGCTAATTAGCAAGATTTGTTCTTTATGAAAGATTAAATGCCTTTATATTTAGTTGTTCTAGGGTCTGTTGTGTAAGGAGAATGTTCTGTCAAACCTTTTTTTTTTTTTTTTTTTCTTTTGAAAGGTGGGGTGGATAGTTTACAGAACTACAGGGAATTGTGTGTCTTGCACTATGTATATGTATATATAATCTCAAGGACCCCTTAAAACACATTTCAGATGTAACTTATGAGGAAGTGCAGACATGGTATTGCCACAATTATAAGTTAGCATTACTTGATAAGATGTTCAAGATAACTATTTTCCTTCAAAATAATGTTGAATAGAAAATAGATTAACCCAAGTAGGATTTTGTGCAACTATACTTAAATTTGTGTATTATTCTGTCTTTGTAAGGATCCTTGAAGAGGTGGTCTTTTACTTCTGCCTTTTTGGGGGATACGTGTGCATGCCTGCCTTATAAATCTGTGATTCTTGCTGAACTTTTGGGTCCTTGCCTTGCTCACACTACTCTATCCCAAGAATCCTCTATTTTATGTATCATGAATTTGGTGCTTGTGTTGGATTTAGCATTCAGGGCTTAGCACTTTAAGACATAGTTGGAGAATTGACATGGATTGTATCTTTAGAAAAATAATGGATAAAGATGTAGGTTATAAAAATGCTTTCTTTACTCGTATTCAAATTCATACAATATTAATTCAATCTTGTCCCAATGTGATAAATAGAGTTAGTGAATGATTTATATAATTAGATTACTCATAACTGCCTTATTTTGTAATTAGAACCATAGGCTATACCATAAGGTTTGTCATATTGACAGGAAAAATAAATGGAAGTTTCAATTTATTAGACAAGCTTGACCTTGTTTTTCCCTAATGGATGTCAAAATGGCGTGGTATTATCAACAAGTAACTTATTTCAGAGGGTCTAAGCAGCCTTTTTGAACCCATACAACAACAAAAAAAGTACAGAGCAACCAATTTTGATAGTGGCAATAAATTTTCATTGGAGGTGTATGACGTCAATCTCTTATGCACGGATCCTTACCTGCCTTTTAGGTGGTTCAATCAGACTAAACAACTAGTGCTGAAATTATCTGCTTGTCCCTCTGGTGGATATTACGCTGACTGTAGCATCTTTGTTGAGGAATTCTCATACAATCAACAATATGGTTTAGTTCATACTACTAAAGTAAAGGAGAACTTAAAAAAGGCAGAGTAGAAAAGTAAATCTTGAAAATCTGCAGTTTAATTAATTATACTCTTATAAAATGGGAGACGGCCACATAATCAGGTGTAGGATCCTCAGACCTGGTTTCTTCAAGAGATATTAATCTACAATTTCGTCCTTTATTTAGTAATCTTGCACACAAAGTATTGACACAGTTGTCTCATTAGATAGTTCCTTTCATGTTAATTCAGGTTGTCTGGGTGTGGTCTCCATGCTCTTGTTATCATTGCACGAAAAGCTACATCTTGTATTGGCCCTATTGTCATTGACGGCCGGAAGTGCTGGGGTTGCAATAGCAGATGTGACCATAGATGCCTGTGTGGCACAGAATAGCATTTCCCATCCTTCTCTTGCAGCTGACATGCAAAGCTTGTGTGCCTTGAGTTCCTCTATTGGAGCACTAGTAGGATACTTCATAAGCGGTATCTTTGTTCACCTCATAGGCCCTAAGGTTAGCTTCATATTTTCAAATTTGAAAACTATCTTTGATTTTCATATCCTCAATTTGAAAGTATGTTTATCTTATTTTTCAGAAAAGTTTTTTTGCTTTTCCCTGGTAGGGGGTGTTTGGTTTGTTGACAATCCCTGCTGGACTTGTATTTTTAATTGGAATTATGCTTGATGAGCCTCATATGCCCAACTTTGCTTACAGACAGGTACTCTTTAGCTCTTGTTTAATTTTAGTTCTTTTAAGCTCTTGGTCTAATATATGCTGGACTCAGGTAAACCAGAAGTTTCTTGATGCTGCCAAGGCTATGTGGACAACACTGAAATGCCCAGATGTTTGGAAGCCCTGTTTATACATGTACTTCTCCATTGCATTGAGCTTGGATATCCGTGAGGGAATGTTCTATTGGTACACGGACTCAAAAGGGGGTCCCTTGTTATCTCAGGTATGGCAAAATTCACTCTCAGCTATGGCAAGAATTCAGAATATAGTCCAGTATACTTGCAAAAAAAATTGAGCAGACACACAAACACACATATAGATGAGATATTGTATCATCTCTGGATTTCACAACAAGAGACTTGATTGATTATATGTTTGAATGGTTTAGTTTTGTGGAGTAAGTTATAATTAGTACACCAGATGAAAATCTTGCTTATAATGTGTAGCTTGCGTTCAGCACTTTTAAAATGTATAGTTCTTATGATTTATGCAGGAGAAAGTTGGTTATATATTCTCAATTGGTTCAGCTGGCTCCCTCTTGGGGGCAATCCTTTACCAGAATGTTCTGAAGGATCACCCCTTCCGAGACTTGTGCTTCTGGACTCAGTTGCTTTTTGGTTTATCAGGAATGCTGGACTTGATCCTGGTGTTTCGATTGAATTTGAAATTTGGCATATCAGATTATTTTTTCATTGTTATTGATGAATGTGTGCATCAAATGATTGGAAGGCTCAAATGGATGCCTCTTCTTGTACTCAGTTCAAAGCTTTGCCCCTCGGGTATAGAAGGCACTTTCTTTGCTCTGCTCATGTCTATCGACAATGTTGGACTTCTCTCAGCATCATGGGGAGGAGGCGGCCTCCTCCATATATTGAAGGTTACCCGGACCAACTTTGATAATCTATGGTTGGTCATATTGATTCGGAACATATTGAGAATCAGTCCACTTTGTCTGCTATATTTGATACCTAGAGGTGATCCCAACTCTTCCATTCTTCCAACTGAAATCTTGGATACAAAAGAGAGGACTGAAACTCAAGGAACTGAGAATATTGAATTGGTTTCGCTCATAAATGACGTTGATGTTAAATAGCTGAACACAAAAGTCAA
Organism: Corylus avellana; assembly: GCF_965113065.1. NCBI lineage: Eukaryota > Viridiplantae > Streptophyta > Magnoliopsida > Fagales > Betulaceae > Corylus > Corylus avellana. Next base: position 1,623,602 of record NC_142498.1, read on the forward strand.
TTCACATCGAATTCTTCTTAGATCTTCTTTTGCAAACACGCGGATAAAGCTGAAGGTGCTTAGTTTGAGGCCGGAGAGGTGATAATTATTGGAATTATGTGGGTAGATCTTTCTTATGATTGTAAAATTAACCTTCTTACGGGTCTTACCTGTCGGCTTTCGTTGCAAAGTTTTTAAATTGATGTTCATAGAAGACTGGTTGAATGAAAGAACGCAAATTTTGATATTATTATTGCTTTCCAGATGACGCATGATTTTAGTTCAATCTTTCTTTTCAAACTTTCTATGTATTTTGTGGCATGTGAGAATGTCTGATACTGATCTGAAAATATGTCAAATTGTTCCAAGTTGAGTAATTTTAGTAACTGGTTACTGTTTCCTCTCTTGGTATGATAACCTTCTAGATTAATTGAATGTATTTTATTTATGGTGAGATATCAATTAATCTAGAAAGTTGTCAAACCAATGAATCTAGAAAGTTCCCAATTTTACACATCCAAGAGTTTGACCAGGAAAAGGAAGGGAAAAAAGTCATGATAGGGTTTTGCTTGGTGTTTGTGGCAGCACTACTTTACCGCCCCAGATCTTTGAGGCTTGAGGTAATGGATGGCCGAAAGGAACCGCGCTCTCCTTCAGTTTTAAGGAGTGGATGAAGCACAGGATCATGCATGTCCGGTGGAAGCTCCGGCAATGCCACTTCAAGCTGAAGGACCTTAATTACCTGCCCTGCCCTTGGCCTTTCCCTGTAGTTTGGATTAGTACACCACAACCCCACAATCAACAAGCATCTCATCTGGTCCTCGGAAAAGCTCATGCTTAGTCTCTCATCAGCTGCTTGGAGAATATCCCCTGCTAGGTAGAACTCCCAAACCCATGTCACCAGTGACACATGATATTCTCCATCGTGGAAAGTCCTCCTCCCACATGCAATCTCCAAAGCCACCACTCCAAAACTAAACATGTCTGATTCCTTGCTGGCCCTCCCTTCATTTGCGTATTCTGGGGCCAAGTAGCCATAAGTCCCGACCACACCTGTCGTATGAGTCCTCGACCGGGGGTCAACCAGCTCAGCAACTCCAAAATCACCAAGCTTGGTGCTGAAATCTGTGTCCAACAGTACATTAGCTGACTTGATGTCTCTGTGGAGGACACAGTACTTCTCTGCTTCTTCGTGGAGGTAATGAAGGGCTGAGGCCAACCCTAAAGCTATCTTGTATCTCGCATTCCATGGCAGGGTTTCTCCATGGCCAAAGAGATGATTGTCGAGACTGCCATTAGGCATGTACTCATAGACAAGCAAGAATTCACCTTGCTCGTGACACCAACCAATGAACTGAACCAGGTTTCGATGTATTAAACGGCTAATTATCTTCACCTCGTTGATGAATAAAGACTCGGAGTGTTTGGATTCAGTGAAGATTCTCTTCACGGCAACTGGGCGGCCCAGGCCTCTCAAGCTTCCTTTGTAGACTTGGCCAGACCCTCCCTGACCTAGCCTCCTATCATTTGCAAAACCATTGGTGCCTGCAACTAGTTCCAGGTAAGAACATTTTCTAGGCAACGCTCCTCTCTCAAGATTTGTACTTATAGAGGAGTCGGAATCCACGTCATTTCCCTGTCTGTGACTCCTGTTTCTCCTCCTTTTCAGAACAAACCAACCGATGATGCTCACTAGAATAATCAAGCTCAAGGAACACCCTACAACAAACGTTACAAAACATGTCCTGAACCTCCTTATTCTACTGCAGCTTACCTCCAAGGAGTCCGAATTGGACTGAAAATCCCATGAATGAATAACATGCCGCTCAAGCTTCGAGCTCGTAGTGCCTGAGAAACCAATGGTTACCCGCTTGGAAGAAAGAACTTCTTTTAGATCTACAGGGCAAGAAAGAGAAGTGTTACCCTTAAAAACAGGGTTTTTCTCATATGTCCAGAACACACTGAGGTTATTGGTTGTGGCATTGTAAGTTATCCAAACATTAGCCGTCTTGCCGGCATGCGAGTAAGCATCCCAATCCGCAGAGACGACTGAACGGACTGAGTTCTTTTTAATCCCAACCTGTGGCTTCAGTAGACCCACTGTTGAATTTGTGAAAGTGTCGAACACAACTGCAACAATATGGTTCTTGGACATGGCAAGCTTGGTGGTTGTATTGAATAGTCCCAACTCTTTACCGGCCGAGTTGGGCGGAATTGTATAGTGTAAAGGCGCCATGAAGAAGGCCAGCCCAGCCCCAGCCCCATCACTAGTATTAACATTGTTAATGGTGAAAGAAAAATGAGCAGTGAAGTCTGCCTTATGAGTAATCCCAGTTAAGCAGTCCTCCCATAGATGCACACCATCCGCATACGTCGCCCACCCCACGGTCCCCACGCCATTCTCGTCGTCTTTGTTGAGCACAATTGCTCCATTGGCAGCTGTGGCATCGCCGTTGTAGACGATTTTAGAGCCACCCGGGTGATCAAAATGAGTAACGTTGAAGGAAAGTGGACGGGCAAAGGGGATGAAAAAGTGGGAGAAAATGCAGACAACAATGCAGGAAATATTCAAACAGTGAAGACAAGCCATTGGCAGCAAATAGTGTTTGATGTTTGCTTCTCTTAAGGTATTTGGGTGATGCTTAGAATCGTAAAGAACAAGATCTGATCATAATTAATATATGGGCAGCCAAGTTGGGATTATGAGTAGAAATGTCGAGGAAGAGGATTGAGCCGAAATGCAAGTGACACAGAAATTGCCTCGATCGGTTTCATATATGCACTTTAGCAAAACATGCATCATGCCATGATGGGTGCGGGACTTTTGATTTATTTTTGGATGAATGCGTGGGCGTTGCGCGGCGTTTCGTGGACACGAAGTACGGAGTCGACACATAAATATTAGTGACTTTATCCATCGCAGAAGCATATAAAAAGTGTTACAACAGTAGAATTCAACTAAGCAATTATGGACTCGACTTGGCTATAGTTTTATTTGTTGGGATTGAGACATTGGGAGTCGGACGGTGGTGAGGATTTGTTGTATTTAGTGTTTTTACCTGATGTGATAAATTTTTATTAAAGGCTATAAAAATAAGTTTTACACAACATTCTAATAGAATGGACTATTTAAAAGGAAACCAAATCACGAAGATATACGGCATTCAATATGTGAATCTTGTGCTAGTTGGAACTTGCCTTACCAAGCTCACTTACCAATTAATAGGGGTGTCAACTCGGTCTGGTTTCCTCGGAACTGGGGTACCTCGGTTTTTGGTTTTGGGCAACCGGAACCGGGAACCGAGTCCCTGTTACCGGCAGGTTCCAGTTTGTACCCGGTCCGGTAACCGGTTTTATATATATATATATAAAACTGGTTTAATATATATATATATAGACACCCGGTTCCGGTTTCTCGGTTATAACCGGGTGCCAAAAACCAGGATCGGAACCGGGGTCCCCGGTTTTTGGTTTTTTGCAACCGGAACCGGAATCGACTCCCGGTTTCCCGGTAATTTTTGACACCCTTACCAATTAAGGACAAGACGGCCTTTATAAAAGGTAAGACGAACTCTCACGCAAGTATGTGATTTTTACACACTTTCTTACTTACACTTTGCTTAAACATTCTCTCAAATTCATTTTCATTAAGGGCCTGTTTTTGTGTGTGTTTGAGAGGCCTAAAAGTGCGTTTAACACTAAAAAAAACTGTTTAAAAAAAAAAAAAAAAAAAAAAGTACCCATTTGGTAAAAAATTAAAAGAGCTTTTAAGGGTCCAAAAAACCAAAAAAAATTATTAAAACACACATTTGACAAAAGCTTAAAAATGAAGTTTTTGTCAAAAAAAAAAAAAAAAAACTATTTTTGACTTAAAAGCTCTATTTTTCAAACTGGTTTTAATTCATGCATCGGAGGTGGTTGTGCATCACTTTGTCAAATTTTTGCTCATATTAGTAACAAATTAGTAGGTGATCTTGTGAAAATACATATTATTATAATCATCTCGTCTCGAGAAGAAGAACATTTACAATTATCAATATTACTCAATATGATGTCTTTTCTGATAACGGGTACCCTGATCGAGAGGCTTTTCGGATTCTATCTGTTTGGTAGGTATTTGGACAATTTGAGTAATATTGATTGTTTTCTCAATTACGCCTCCTGATCCCATCCTGGTTAGTGGTTAATGGGCATTACATTACTTTTAAGCAACATTAATTGTGTCACCGACTTTGTATGTTGGCAAATGGCAATCAAACTAGTGGGAGTTGACGACGGAGATGTGGGCTAATAGCTTCCTATTCTTTTGGTACCATAAAGTTACAACAATCCACTAATTAAACACCTCGTGAGGCTGCCGGCGGCCGATATTTTGTCGTTGGAATCAATTTAGGCAAATTCGCGGTAAAGGGCGATTGAAGCGATGGCTGGCCTACGCTGTACTAATTTCTTTTTATTTATTTTTTATTTTTTTATTTTTTAAAAAGACCAAGATAAAGAATATAGTTCTTTTCGGCATAAAATGATTTCTGCAAAATATTTTTAATATTTTTTGCGACAAAAAATTATAGTCAACATAATCTTTGGTTAGACTGGTTGGGACTTCATTGGCCCCAGTTGAGACTTATCGGGACCTAGATAGGACCGCGCTGGAACCCGATTAGAACTTACTGAGACCTAATCAATGGGACTAGTCAGAACTCAGTCAGGACCTCGTTAGAATCGGTCAGGCCACCACCAGGACCTAATCAGGATTTGCCAAAACTAGGTCGGGCCGGCCACTATTGGGAGTTCACCGGGACAACATCAGGACTCGGTCGGAATTCGCCAAGACCCAATCGAAACATCATCGTAATTTAAAGTTTAATATGATAGAATGAAAATATATATTTGTGATTTTCCATACGCGCAAAAACCCCAAACATACTTTCAAAAATATCATTTTTCAAGAAAATGTTTTCTGCCGAAAACATTTTTCGACGGAAAATATTTTACGTCGAAACAATCGGACCCGATATGAAAAAAAACCCAATAAATAGCTCAATACAATCGTAATAGAGCATGAAATGTCGAAGAGAGGGCTGCATTGCCATTGATAACAGTTTGTGAAGCAGTCTAATATGATGGTTGACCTTCTAAAAATAAGTGTGCACTAACAATGATTTGAATGAGGCGGTCGATGAAGATCACCTATCCTGCAACCTTGAATAAAGGAACATATTCTGCAATAGCTCAAGACAATAGGCTATTGGAGAGATGAGCGGAATCTAGAAGCCAGTCTATGGGTTGGGGGGGGGGGGGGGGGGGGTGGGGGGGCGTGCTGGCCGGTGGAGTAGCTGGTCGGCCAGCGGCTTTTGGGACGGCCAATATCAGTGCACACTACTGAATGAGTCCATACGTGAAAAGTGTTGGGGGAGACCAAATCCATCCGTAATGATAAAAATACACGGCACCACCTTGCCCAAAAGGGAAATATGTTGGAGACAGCATGCATGGCATGGGTAGTAAATTTTTCATGGGACACGGGATTTTTTGGTCTTTCTACTTTCTTGTTGGGAGGTTGGATTGTTGGAACATGTTCCAACACGCCAGCACGTGCGGTATTGTGTATGAATAGTAGAAGGTGTTGCCAATTTTGACGTGGCGATTCGTGAGGCTTTCTTTCGGTTACCATTATTTCTCATGATCTCATGGACATTGTTTTTTGCATGCCTTGATAGTGAAGCTTCCTCTTGGGCATCCTTTTGTGCGTGAGGTCTTGCTAATAGAGCACTTGCATTTTCTTTAAATTTTGAGAATTAATTAATTAATTTTTTCTTTTTTATTCAAATAAAATTTATATTAGTTTTCTTTATTTTTCTTCTATACTATTTAAATATTCTTTAAATTAAATGATAGGAAAAAGATATACGAAAGAAAAATTATTTAAATATTATTTCAAATAAATGCTAGAAGAAAGAAAAAGTCTTTTTATATTAAAATAATATTTTCTTTGGTGTAAATATTGTTTTCCTTAGTGTTCCATCGGTTTATGGAATACTAAAAGAGTTTGTTTTAGTTTTAGTTTTTTTTTTTTTTTTTTGGGGAGTTTTTTCTATATTTAGAAAAGAGAGTGAGATTTGAGGAGGGTGACTCGCAAATTATTGTCTCTGTTTTCCTCAATCTAGACATTCTGCTTAATTGGCGGTTGGAATCGTTTGTACTTTTATTGCAATATTAATTGGCCAACTTCACTGTTTTTATTGATTAAAGTGAAAGCATTTCCAATGTGTCTCTCTCCCTTGGCGGTCGTCGATCAGTGACATCAACCTTTGATTGATCTTTCTTTCTTTATTTCTTTTTAGACACTTTTGTTTTGGTTTTTTTTTTTCTTCTTTTAAATCTTTGCTGTTCTATTTGCTTAAAAAAAGTTTTTACACAAAAATAGCATCGTGTTATGCATGGAACTGCCAATTACATGCTCTATATAAACAAAAAGGCAATCTACAAATGGGGAGTCTCCAACATTTGAAGAAAAACTATTCATGTAGATTGCAATTATTTCTCATGGAAAGTTAGGCTTTGTTTGGCAAACCCTTTCTTTTCGTTTGTTATTGTTCATACACAATTTTCCAAAAAAAAAAAATCAACATTAAAACAATATAACTTTTTTCACTTTTTATTACTATTTAAATAAAAAAATCACTACAAAACAAAACTTTTTTACTTTTCCATACTATTTTTTCACTTTTTTATATCAAACATTCTTTTTTTTTTTTTTTTTTTCTCACATCAATCTATGTGAACTACAATATATAAGGAAAAGACTTTGAAAAACTAGCCAAAGTCCATGAAGGTTCAGGGCTGAGAAACTAGTCATGTACATAGTTTGCAATGATTTCTAATGGGGTCTCTCCAGCTTTCCTTTTGGAATTTTGGCCAACAAATTAATTTTGCCACGCGGAACACGACCTTACAAGAAATTTGTTGGAACCTCTTCAAGTGTTCATGCTTTTGGAAAGACTTAGATGAACAAAATAGATTCGAAAAATTTCTTTTAATTCAATTTATTAAATGCAATTCCGGCTTGTAAGGTGGTGCAACCATCAAGTATTGAAGAGAGATCATTTAGTAAAGAATCCCGTGAGATGAGATAACTCGAAAACTTGTCCTCAGTTCAAATTGTAAGCTATAACTCGCTTGTTTAAAATGCATATAAGAATCACGTGTTCTACTAAAATGCATGTTATGTTTGGCACTGCAATTTCCAGATCAAAAGTGAAATTTTAAACAAAATCGTGAAAAGTGAATTGTTTGGAGCCCATTTTTTAAAAATTGTGTTTGAAAACATAGAAAAATTTTCGTTTTCAAATTGAAGGTAAGGGTTGTTCTTTTAAAAATGCAGGATTTTAAAAGCCACATCACGATTTTAGTAAACGTTTAACTGTGTTTTTAAAATCGATTTTTTAAATAGCATGTTTTGAAATCGTTATTTTTTTAATCTCACATTATAAAACCGCAAATTCAAGCGGACCCTTAATAGAAAATTTTGGAAAATTTTCTTTCAATTCGGTTTACAGAAAATCTTTGTTCTTCATTCTTTTATTAGGCAGGGCCCATTATCAACTTGGGCTAATATGAGTTTTTGGGCTATGGGAAACCTGTAAATAAAATCTTGAAAATTATGGCTGAGCTGGTCTCCAAGCAGGCCCAGCCCACTCCATATGAAGCCCTAGCACAGAGTGCCCATAAGAATTCCTCTGTGACCAAACACCACGGTCGTTTTGCCCTTATTCCGGATTAGGGTTAACTCTTCGCAATCAGTGAATCACAGCGTCTCTTGGGCGCCAACCAAAGCTCTTGCAAATCAGCCTGTTTGGGCACAAACAGGTAAAAGCTCTGACCTTTTTCACCATCTGGTGAAAGCTCTCAGCTTTCGAAATTTTCATGCTTCTTCGGTTGTATTGCTTTTCTTCTTCTTTGATAAGTGAATGTGGCATGGATTTTGTGGTTGGACAATTCCCAGTGCTGGAGGAAAAGCTTGAGTATTCCCAGAATTCCACGTTTAGTTGCTGTGTTTTACGTTTTATTCAAAAACTTGAAGCCCATGTCAAAGTAATGGCTTTAAATTTGAAAAGGGTTTCTATGGACTTGTATAAAATGGAAGCCCATTTGGTTAATATGATCTTGAAAATGTGTTTTTAGCTTTTTCCTTTGAGTTTTGCTCATTCTTCTTTCTTGAAGTATTGAATTTTGTTCAGACAGTGCTGAGTTTTAGAGTAAAGGCTTCAATTATTAAGAATTAGATTAACTTTTCTTTTGCCGTGCTTGGGTGAGTTGAAAATCTGAAAACCCGTATAACATTGTTGAAGTTTTGCTTTTTTCTCCCCACTCTTTTAATTTCTATCCATTTTTTCTTTCCCGGTTAATATTAACTTGCAGTGGTTCTGCAGACTTTTTTTTTTTTTTTTTTGGGAGAAAAGGTGGTCTGAATAATGAACTTTTGTTTAATGAATGTGCTATGTTGAAGCAAAATCTCGAAATCCATCTTGGTAAGCTTTTGAGTGTTAGAATAGTGAATTTTTGAATTGAACTTGTATTTGATCAGATGATAGTTGGGATGTGAGGAATCAAAAGTTGTTAGCTCCTCCATCATTTTATCCATAAGAAAGAGTAGAAGTCATTAAAAGAAATCCACTTGTGCATTTTCTAGTAATATTTTCTAATAACTAAGGAATTCTGACTTTTCTGAATATTTTTCATCCATTCACTGAAATGTCTGGTTGGTAGACTGGTAGTCCTGTTTATAGAAAACTCTGGACAACCCCTGTCATGTTGCACCTATAGGGTCCATTGCTCCTTTCCTCCCATGCACTGCCAAAGAACTATTGATTTAGTTTATCTTATTCATCTTTAAACTATAGGTGATACAAGATTGTTGAAGATAATAATTTGTTAGATATGTGAATTTTCACCTCTCCTTCGTTGGAAAGTCAAGACACCTGAGCTCCGAGTGGAGAAACTTGTTCAAGATTGCTCTTAAGATAAAAAGCTTCCTTTCCAGTCCTGTCTATGTGGGTTTACTAGACAACTATGAATAATAATAGGTGTAATCTTAATGATGAATAAACTAGTTTAAACTAATAAATGTGCTTTTAATTGTTAGCATTATTTGTTACTTTGATTGTTAAGAATTTAATTAATAATAGTATTTTATCTTACCATATTCCTCAAAATAAGATTATTTTATTTATTTATTTATGTTACTAGATATATGTGTATTATGATGGTGTGGGAGTGGGGGCTAAAATATTAATTATATTTTACCAAAAAATTAATAAACAATATTTGGGTACCAATTGATGAGAATTAAAGTAAGCTATGTTCTCAAAGCTGTAAATAGGGAACAGTATTTAGCTATTATATATCTAAAGGGTTAAATGGAAATACGTGTAACTGTAAAGTTAAAAGTGCAAAGCATAGGGGTTACTTGGGGGCATTTTCTAGTAATTGTGAACTATATTAATCAATTGTTTATCTAAAGGGTTAAGTAGAAGTACATGTAACTATAAAGTTAAAAGTGCAAAGCACAGCGGCCATTTAGAAGTAATTATGAATGGGGTAGTGTTGGAATTGAAATAATCCTTGAACGAAATGGAGGGCAGAAATGAAAAGATATCCCCAAGACAGTGAGAAACCTGTGATTATATAGATTGAATGGATTAAACAACTGGAGAACATAATACTAATGGAGGAAGAGAAAATGGAAAATAAGTAAAAAGAGAATGCTGATAAGCCTTGAGGAGGGTGCAAGAATATGTAGCTAATCGAGTTATAATAAAATTGCTGGAAAACGTAGAGAAAGAAGGATCCTGAAGCAGGTAGGAGAAAGAAAACCCCCTCCCCCTCTTTAGAGGCGTAGAGTGTGGCGGGTTTTGTTTTATATCTCTCTTTTTCTTTTTCTTTTTCTTTTTTTTTTTTTTTTTGATAAATAATGCAATTCATTGAAAAGCGCATTAAAGAGGGAACAATAGTATATATTTTTTCTAGTTGTGTAGGGGGATTTTTTTCTTTTCTTCTTTCTTCACTTTTCCTAGACAGTTCTCTAGAATGGTTTCATCACTGAGGAGAAAATTTCTTGAAGTAAGATTATGATGTTTTTTACTTATCAAAAAAAAAAGATTATGATGTTTCTCACTATTTTGACTGTTGAAAGGACTTGTTGTTTTGGAAACCTTTAAGACAAACATTAACACCCAATTTGTATTGTTAACTCAAAGCAATACAAGGATTACTTATTAATAAAAAAACACAAAGATTAAGTGAAACAAATTCCATTATGAAATAAAACTCTCAAAATCAAGATAACTCTCAATAGAGGCATCGTCTGACATGTTGCAGATTTCCCTATATTCATACAAAGAACAAGAAAACAAATGAGATTTTTTTTTTTTTGGTGCAATTCTTCTTTGGTAATGCTTGTTTGGTGTTATTAATTACTAGCAACATAGGTCACTAGTTTGAATCTCCCATCTCCTAAATTACTTATCAAAAAACAAAAAAAACAAAAAATAAATAAATTACTAGCATCTATACCTAATTGTTTTTTGTGTTTTGACTCTTTTGAGCATTGCACCAAAACATAATGCTTTTGTAAATCCTATAGAAAGTGTCACTCAAACCATGGCTCATTTTCATACATTCCATTTTTGTCATACAGGTCCAAAAATCTAAAGGCTTGCATCAGAAATTAGATCTATATTTACTGTACTCTATCTACTGAAGTTATGCTGAATTTGGTTGATACTTTTAAGGGTAGTTCTAGGCGTAGCATGGGTTGTTGCGTGGAAAACTGTAATTAAGTTTTTTTTTTTTTTTTTTTTTTTTTAAATTGCTTTTGATGCCTTGTCTAGTTCCCCCTTCCTCCAATTAATAGATGATATAAAATTCTTTCAACTAATTACGTTCTAAACCATATCTCGATTTGCTTCTCTCACTAACTTTTTAGAGAGAAAAGCTCTCCACTCTCCCCTGTATGAGAGCTTTTCTCCCTCTCCCCTGTGTGCAAGCTTTTCTCCCTCCTAGTGAGAGGCCTTTCTCCCCGCTTCTCCTCACTCCGTGCTCCCCTCCACCCCTTCTCCTTCCTTTTCTCTTTTTTTCCTTTCTGTTTTCTCTCTTTTTATTTGTGTTTTGGACTACTTCCTATCCGACCCTACCTTTGCCCATACGCCACGCCATCACCTTCATCGGCCTCCGCAGCACCCCCCGCCGCTCCCCTCCATTGCCCATTTCCCCCACCCTCTCCTTCTGTTCTTCTTCTTTTTTTATTAATGCAATCTTGCTTAGGAAAAAAAGTAATTTCTAAACCATTAAAAAAAAAACTATAATAAATACATTTTTTAAAGAAAATTACTCCTTCCCTCCCAATTTTAGTTTCTTGTTTTCCTTTTTTAGGACATCCCAAAGTAAATGTATACATTCCACAAGTAGAAACATTTATTTTGACATTTTCTTAAACCACCTTTATCCTTTTTAGAAAAGTTAACATACTCACCTCTTATGTAGAATGAAAGGCATTTAAGAAGTTAATTAGACTTTCTAGTTTCATTAATAATCGTGCTGTTCATAACCAAGACACTTATTTTGGGACAGAGGGAGTATTTAAGATTTTTTTTGCTTCTTGTATTGGGACTTAACATATTTAATGTCTTGATGGTATTAATGGTAGGTTTTTATTTGTTAAATGATTGAGTCCCACTATTTGTATCTTTTAGAATGAAGGTTACCACATCTTTGTTCTAGTTGCAAGACATGAGCCTTAATTTTATAGATGAGAGTCACATTAATTTTATTATGACCTCAATTGCAATTTTTATCCTTCTCCTTCCTTTTCATCTAAGCATATGAAATGATTAATGATATTCACGATTTTCAGGGGAAGGAATGGGTAGCCAAACTGCTACAAGCAATGATCGATCAAGGACATACTGGACGCCAACAATGGAAAGCTATTTTATTGACCTTATGTTAGAGCAGATGCATAGAGGCAGTCGGATTGGCCACACTTTCAACAAGCAAGCATGGACTGACATGCTTAATGTGTTCAATGCAAAATTTGGATCTCAATATGACAAAGATGTTCTAAAAAGTCGATATACAAATATGTGGAAGCAATTCAATGATGTAAACAATCTTCTTGGTCAGAGTGGATTTTCTTGGGATGAAACTCGACAAATGGTGGTAGCTGATGATTATGTCTGGGATGCTTACATTAAGGTACATTACTTTTCTATTCATTAATATCGTGAAAGCATCAATGCTATAATTGTTCAATGACATAAAGTACACACAGGCTTACCCTGATGCGCGATCCTACAGAACTAAAGCAGTTTTGGATTTTAGTAAATTGTGCATGATATATGGGTATACCACTGCTGATGGAAGGTACAGTCGATCAAGTCATGATCTAGACTTTGACGAGGAAGTGCAAGGAGTAAATATGGGTATGGATTTTTTTCTGCCATGGAGTATTACTTATCAAAATTTTTTTTTCTTTTTTCTGCCATGGAGGCTTGGCTTTTGTTGGGACTTTATACTCTTTGATATTCTGTTTAATGACTAGTTCTATGATCTTTATATTTTGTTAAGGTTAATATAGTGGTTGCATAATGTTCATAGTTACTTAATCTTAAGCTTGTATACTTGAGGGGGTAAGAAACTAAGATTACCAAAAAGTTAGAAAGAAGCAGAATGAAAGAAACTAGAATTTGAGCTCGTCACCCTATTCATGGTTTATGAAACTTACTCATGAGAAACAGAATGATCAGGAGGAAGATAGAACTCAAGCTTATAATATTCAAAAATGGTAAATGTTGCAAATAATTCCTAAAAACGATTGCTTAGTAGTCATGATGTATTTTGTTTTTGAAAATATGTCCTTTCTTAATGGACCAAGGAACGTGAGCCGCCTAATATTCTTTATATGTAGTTTGGCTGCTCTCATGAGGTTTGCTTTCCAGAATATGCTTCATACTAAACAAAGATGTACTCCAATAATCTGAGATGACTCACAACTTTACATTTACCTATCAAAAAAAAAATCTGAGATGACTATGTTTGCCCATATGTTCCTTGAATTGTAGGTGATGGAATGGGCAGTCTTGCCCCTTCGAATAATGAGCGCTCACGGACTGATTGGACTCCAGCCATGGACCAAGTTTTCATTGAGCTTATGCTGGACCAAGTAGAAAGAGGGAATAGGACCGACAATGCATTCAATAAACAAGCATGGACTGATATGCTTGCTTCGTTCAATGCAAGGTTTGGTCCTCAACATGGCAAAAGAGTTTTAAGGCATCGATACAAGAAATTGTGGAAGTACTATAGTGACATCACATTTTTTCTTAAACAAAATGGCTTTTCCTGGGATGAAACACAACAAATTATTGCAGCTGATAATGATGTCTGGGATGCACATATCAAGGTACATCTTTAGTCAGGTTTTTGTCATTTCTCTTTATTTTTTCCATTTTTTTTTTCCTGACATAGAACATATGTAGGCACACCCGCATGCGCGGACATATAGAAGAAAAACTTTGCCAAACTACTATGATTTGCTCCTAATATATGGAAATGAAATTGGTGATGGGTTCAACTGTGATTTACAGCAGAACAAAAACCCTGAAGATGACATATCAGAAAGGAAAGCTGGTGAGTCACAACTTGCTATATTTACCAAGCTGAGATTCCTTTGCTTGACTTTTACAGTCTTAAGATATTATAGTCTCTTGCGTAATACCCTCATGAAAGTTCCACTGAGACTGATCAAGCGGAAAATAGAGAAGGGATATCATGTGGAGAGAGACATCGGAACCTCACTAGTAGTTCGCTATCCTTTAAGTGTTTGGTATCTCATTTTTTAGATGAAAATAGTGATTGGTCTTCTGGTTGTCCTTATTACATCTCTCGGGTTGAACCCTATTTACATGAGTTCTCAAGTCCCTGAGTCCTAGCTGGATTTTCTTATAATTTTCTTTTCATGGCCACAAAGTTACAAGGTCATGAACATGGTAAAATATGTTGAACATTCTTATCGAATTGAGTTACATAAGCGTGGCCATTTATTCAAGTGAGATGTCATGAAGTACTTGTTAGTGGCTATATGTTGCATTTATTTAAAAACTTTGATGAATGCAGAGTTACTTCTATAATTTTGACTTTGTGTCTGTAGCTGAAGGCAAGGGGGAGCAGACCCCTACTTTGAGTGATCGTACAAGAACATATTGGACACCACCAATGGACCGTTATCTTATAGATTTGTTACTAGAACAGGTGCATAAAGGAAATAAACTGGGGCAGACTTTCATAACCCAGGCTTGGATCAACATGGTTACCTCTTTCAATGCAAAATTCAGATCTCACCATGACAAAGATGTTCTGAAGAATCGATACAAACATTTGAGGAGGCAGTACAATGACGTAAAGATTCTTCTTGAGCAGAATGGGTTTTCATGGGATGAAACAAGAGAAATGGTAACAGCTAGTGACATTGTTTGGGATGCTTATACCAAGGTAAACTGCTCTCCATTCTAATTCTGCCCTGTTCTGCCCTTCTGCAGCTTACATATAGTGCCTGCAGGAACATCCTGATGCTCGATCATATAGAGTTAAAACTCTGCCAAGCTATTACAAATTGTGTGTTATATTTGGGGAAGAGCGTTCTGATGGTAGATACAGCCGTTTGGCACACAATGCAGACCCCAGTGCTGAATTGCCTGTTCTGATGACTGGTACTGGTATGTATCTTCATGTTACTCCCGATAATGGTGCAATGGTCAAAAATATTGGCTATGCTTGTTAAAGTTTTTATTTTCTCTAACTAGGTGTTTCTCTTGTATACTTCCCGTGTACTCAGGTTGTGTCTTTCGCTTTTAATGATATTTCGATTACTTATAAAATAAAAAAAGTTTTTCTTTTTTGTTCTCAAAACAAATACATTAATAAACAACTCAAACACAAAATACTTTTTATAATTTATATTCTTCCCTTGTTGTAAGAATATTTTGACAAATAGATGGGGTTAACTTTTACAGAGGTAAGAACACTTATTATTTAAAAATTTTAAAAAAGATTAGGGTGGCCACACAGCCACCCTAAGTGGAACACAACCACCTCAACTGACATTTTTTTTTCTTTTTAAAATTTTTTTACAAGTAGGGCTTTACATCTATTTGGGCTCCTCAAAATAAGCAGGTGTATTCTATAAAAAACATTTTCTCAAATATGGATCCCACCAGACAACTCTTCTAAAAACAATTTTCACCTTTATTTAACATCATAATATTTTTCAAACAAAACACATAAAAATACTCTCCAAAACGCATTAACAAACATACCCATTATCTTGAGTCATTAATTTGGTACAATAGGTGTGAATTCTATTGCATCTTACGGAGAATTACATGATGCGCTTTTATGTGACTGGTTACTCTTATGTGGAGATTGGATTTTCGGTCTAATCTTAGAATACCTTTACAACTTTCAGTTGCTGCTAGTGAATTAAGTGAACTTAACTTTAAGTAACAATCATATGGAACAAGTGGAACAATTAACTTGTCATTTAAGATGATTTGTTCTTGGTGTGATGTGGTTAGTTTGGAAGAATATAAGGTACAACCATTCATATCCTTCCATAGATGTTAACAGTGCAATAGGTGTGAACATTAGTAAATTCCCCTCACTCCTTGGGGTTTTCTTCTTTCTTTCTTTTTCCCATTGCACACATTTGCCGAGAGCATAAATAACAATGACATATAATAGTTGACTTTTGTTGCTGTGCATGGTCCAAAATAAATAATCTGGAATCTCTAGAAGTTCACATTTATAAACCTTGGTGTGTGCCAGGACAGCATGGATGATGTTACGTGGACAACACTATCATGCATTAATTAAGCTGGTATAAGCTAATGCCTTTAGTGCTTGGTGTAAACATATTTTCTTTGAATTTAAAATTTATGATTTGAGAATTGCTTAAAATTGTATGTTCTTATTTTAGTAGCTTTCATACCTGCAAGACAAAGTTGTCAGTTTGGAAGAATCTTTTCTGAAAGATAAAAGAAAAAGGTCTATCTTTTTGTTCTGGTATTAAACTACAAACTAGATGATAGCATGAATGCTGGGGAAAGGATTTGTCCCGTATGCTGTGAAATGTGATATAAACTTAAATTGAATGCATGTCGTAGGAAGTGGGTGGAATTATTTTTTGTTCTCCAAACACATTTTTAACAGCATTTGTTTTCACATGGTTTTCCTTCATAGGTGAGGAAATAAATGAACAATGTTTTGCTGGTGATATTCTCTTGGGAATAGATTGGACACCATCAATGGAGCTCCATTTTATTGACCTTATGATTGACCATGTGCACAGAGGCAATAAGCTTGATCACATATTCAATGAGCAAGCATGGGCTGATATGGTTGGATCATTTAATGAAAATTTCGGATTAAGATGTAACAAAAATCTTCTAGAAGATCGGTATTTCTGCTTGATGAAACAGCATGATGACATCTGCAATCTTCTTAGTCACACCGGTTTTACGTGGGATGAATCTCAACAAATGGTAACTGCCGACAATGATGTCTGGGAAGCTTATGTTGAGGTGCCTTCCTCCCTCTCTGCTAATATTGTTGTGTATTTTCTTGACATCTTTGTCTAAATAATTTGCCTGGTCAGCTACCGGTCAGTGTAGTGAGAGGATTGTATTTCATTTCAGCCAAATTTACTGTTTATTAATCAGAAGTTGTTTATGTATGATTTATGCAGGAATATCCAGATGCTATTTCATATAGAGGTAAAGTCTTACACAGTCACAGTGACTTGTGCAAGATCTTTGGAAATAAAGTAGCAGATGGAAGAGTCTATGATCAGTCCCTGGGGATGGAAACAGACATAACTGCCCTGGAAATAGAGATGGATGGACCATCAAGAGATCCACAATATCCAGCCGGGAATACTCAAGCATCTGATGATGAGAGAAAGCGGCCAACCGGGACACCTTCGGCGTCCCGACGTCCTAAAAAGGCACAAAAGACTGGCAAGAGAATGGAAGAAGCTCTTTCCGAGATGGCGGGTGTAGTGAAAAGATTGGTAAATAAGAAAGAGAAAAAGAACTGCAAATTGATAGAAAGTGCAATTGATGCTCTCCAAGCAATACCGGAAATAGATGATGAGCTAAAGCTGGATGCTTGTGATCTTTTGGAAGATGAGAGAAAAGCAAAAACGTTTTTGGCGTTGGATGTGTCTCTCAGAAGGAAATGGTTACTAAGAAAGCTCCGTCAGTAGTCGCCTTAGTTTTTGAGTGACTAAATATCTCAAACAAATTTTGACTGAGATTAGATAATTTAGTCTGTAAATACACACTAGCACTCGTAATATTGTATTGAACCTTTTTAACTGTTCATCAATTTTTATGTACATGTTTTCTGGAGTTTGTTTCTGGTCTGTTTTTGTATTGGCTGGTAGATTAGAAGTTGAATTTACCTCACTTCAGCAAACACACTATGGTTCTATAAACATGAGACTTGAAGCAATTAAGAACTTACACCTTGACCAATGTTAACACATCTAATACAATTTAACAAGAAACAGGTTTCCTCTTGGGGGTTTATACAAGAAATGGAAAGAAATTTCTTCTTTCATAACAGTGAAAACAGAAACTTTTTCATGGCAGCCAACCCTGGACCAACTACATGGGCATCTCTTCATCTCAAAACATTACACCTGAATTCTCAAAAAACCAACCCAGAGAATAACTCACTTTGCTCGTCTTCTCCTATCCCCGTCTCTGTCTCTTTCTCTTTCTCTGCCTCTACCCCTGTCAGGGTCATCCCTCTCTTTGCTACCACTCTTCTCACGTTCCCGATCCCGCTTCCCTCTCTCACTTTCAAAATCATGAGTTCTATCTCTATCCCTATGTCTTTCCCTGTCCCTGCTCAATGCATGTTCCCTTTCCTTGCCTCGGTTGGATGATTTTCGTGGTGGACTCTCACTTTGGCTCTGGCTCCGGTGCCGCTTTCTAGAAGAGTCACTGCTACCATCCCGTCTGTCCCTCCTCTCTGAAGATGTTCTCTCTGCAAGTTCAAAAGTAGAGGGAACATATTTAATAAACATAAACCCTGAGCATGCATTAAGAATATATTTTATGTATGCGATATGAAGATTACAATTCTTAAGAATTTGCAAAGATCAAATTACATATGACATTTAAGTATTTGAAGACAGACTTTTTGATTCATAACATAATCAGCATGGACCAGATAGCAAAAAGGAGTAGGCTTTGACTGGAAATTGTGAAACACCAAAGCCAGTTCAGTCTAGCAAATACCCAGCCAAGTTGGAAGAAACCATTCACACTGAAGCTAAAAACATAGATTAAACTAATAGGCTGTTTCACCCTCAGTAGCCAGTCTCTTGGGAGAATCAATGAATGCATCTTTAATGCACTTGTTAGTGCTAGAACATCTTATAATCCTCAATCAGCTACCTCTAAATAGCCTAAACTAAAAAAAAGAATAAGGAATGTCACAGATATTGTCGCCTCATTGTACCATCATCATCGAACTATTAGTTCAACAGATCTGAAATATTATTGTAAAAGTCAAAGCAAGATTGGTACTAATAAGCAGTAATTCAAACCTAATCTGGCGAGAATACCAGAAAAACCTCAAGAAATGAGGTAGTGAGATCAACCCAGCAGACATAGAGTAGGGTCCGGTCAAACCAGATATAACCTTCTAGTCCAATTCTATTTAAGTCATTGCATTTTCAATTTTTCTTATTGCCATCCTCTGCTTTCAGACATTTCTAATCAAAGACTTCCATCCTCCTTTTGTCCATTTTTATTTTTTATTTTTATTTTTTTTACCATTTTGTCCATTTTACTAATGGAAAACGGGCCCCAAGCCACTTCACTCGACACAGTGAGACACAGTCTCTTCATGGCATTCCCCCACTCTCTCTCCTCATCATCATCCCTTTTTTTTTTTGTTGGCTTCACCCTCATAGGTTTCTATAACTTCCAAAACACTACAGCCAGAACCATATCTGAGAGAAAAGCCTTTGCTTGGTTGCAGAGAAAATGGAAGGAAAAGAGAACACACAAATACACTAAAAATTGCATTATTATTATTTTTTTTTGTAAGTAATAAGTATATTGACAAACGGGCAGAGGGGCGCAACCCATGTACACAGAGAGTATAAAAAAAAACCCTACTGATGGGAAACTGAATTACAAAGTTCTAAGAAATCAAAAAAAGTGGGTTCATGCGAGTGAGACCAAGTCACTCTCCATGAGAACAACATATTTAATGCCAACCTCCTCGACTCAAGCATGCCATTCTCATGATCCTCAAAGCTGCAAGCATTCTGTTCTCTCCATAGACATCACATCACACACAATGGAGTTAGCCTCCATATATGCAAAGCAAGTCTATTACGTACCCAATTGTCCCCTCCAACTCTCCAAGCAATCACTCACCCTTCATGGCATAACCCAACTAACTCCAAAAAGATGAAGAAACATATTCCATATCTCAGTTGCAACCTCGCAATGCAAGAGTAAATGGTCAATGGATTCTTCACATTGCGTTATTTTTGCTCCTAAAAAGAGTTGGAAGCTCAACAAACTCGGCAAAATCTCACTCAAATTAACTACAACTTTTCTTTTTAATTTTCTTACATTTTCTCAACAACCAAATGGATACTAATTTCTTACGGTTTCTTCCATTTTTTCCCCGACCTCCTCTCTCTCTCTCTCTCTCTCTCTCTCTCTCTCCAAAACCAAAAATCCACCAAAATCCAGAGGAAAAACCCGATAGTAACCAATCAATCAACAAGAGAACCCATCCACTTGATTTGGTGATGCCTGTAAAGAAAGACCCCAATTTCAAACACATCGAGAAGCATTGCTCATTTGCATAATCCCTTCACCATCTTCAAAGCCAAGGAAAAATCGGCCAACATGGTTGCTAAGAATTCTGATGAAGAGCCGTTAAATACCACTCATCAGGGAATGCCTTTGGATTGGAGGAAGAAGATGATTAAGGTGGATGGATTGGAGGGTAGCTGTGTATAAATAATTGTTTTGGGACAAGGCCTTACCTGAGCCAATGCCCATAATTTCATGACCCAGGATTTGCTTTTTCATTTGGACACAGAGGTTTGTGTGGGTTGGTGTATAGAGTGGGTGCTTTTGGAGGAGGCTCTTGGGTTTTGCTGCCAAGGTGGAGTTTAATAGCTGGCAGTTTAGTGGCGGGGATGATAATTACTGGATGAAAAAGAAGAAAAGAATCTAAAATATACTGTTACTCCTGCAGCAGGCAAGGTGCTCCAAGAGTGTGTGTGGGTAAAATCCTTGATATAGTTCACCCAAACCATTTCTGAATTTCTCTCCATTCTTTTAGTTATCAGAAGAAGAAGAAGAAGAAGAAGAAATTATAATACAATGGCTGGAGCATTGAGTGACACGAGTGAGTGGGTAAGGAGGAAGAGAAGGAGAGAGAATGGGTGGGGAGTGGAACAAAGATGTCACACATGTTCAGTGATATGCCTTGAGTTCCACTCTCTGTTAGTAAAGTGAACGAAAGTGGAACAAAGTCTATGAAAATAAACGTCGGACAGCATACGCCACACAGGCTTTTTAATTGAAAAATTGAAAACATTCCAACTTGAATAAAATCAGGCCAAAGCAGAAGGGTTAGTGTAATTTTCCAAAAATTGAAGTGCTAATCAGTGAAGAAAATTTCTATTTTTATGTCTATTATGATTTAGAACTAGTAGACAACAATTTTTTGTGTATGTTTGTGTGCTTTGTTAGGCCTCATAATTTTGACATGCTATCAACTCTACAAATATCAGAAAGCTCTTCATCTAGTACTGCATAAAGCCATAGTAAGATTGCAGAAACTTCAAAGCTCTTCATCTAGTACTGCATAAAGCTATAGTAAGATTGCAGAAACTTCATTTCTAGTGTCGCACGCTACTAATGAAGACTTCAATACTTAGAACTCCTGCTCTATACATAACAGGTTTTCAGAAAATTCAAGAGTTCAAACTAGGAAAGTAATTACTTATAATAGCTCTCATCCCAATTTTTTGATACAATTGAAAGAATTAAAAGGCAGAGAAAGCAATGGGCAAACCTAAAACCTAGCACAAAATGTGAAACAGACATTATAAGTGGACAGAATCTCACAAATTCAATTATTTTATATATTGCCCGCTTACAAAATGAGCACTTACTGTTCCCTGACGAATCATCGTTAGCATCTAATAACCCATATTCAGATAGTAGCTGTTTCCGGCGAATTGAAACTTTCCTCTCAATTTCCTCTGAATTTTTGATTCCCCGCTCTTCAAGGGATTCACGATATTCTATCAAAGCCACCTCTAGACGTCTTAACTTTTGCCTGTAGTACATAAGCACAGTCAAGTATGGTACACGTAAAGGGACTACACCATAAAACAAACAATAAATTATTGACAAAAGGGAGGCATTAAACAGAAATGTAAGTGAACTCTTTAAAATTTGTCATAGCGTTTGGAACTCATCTCTACTTCAAATTGAAATAAGTAAGCTCCACCACATCATAAAGAGAGAAAAACGAGAAAAAAGTTGGAAAGAATGAAAAACATCATTTCCTGGAAGAATGAAACTAGGACAAGAGGTCACAGTGGAAGTATGATACTACCTCTGCTCTTCATTCATTCCAGTGTCAAGTTGCGCTGGGATGCTTGTACCAGTTGCAAACTCCATCTCATCAGCCTTACTAGGACCATCACCAGCATTCTCACTTCCAGAAGAAGAGTAGCTCAATCCCAGACCCAAACCACTACTCTTTTGTTCATCATCACTTTCACCATCCTCTCGAGCCCATTTAGATGCTGGCAAAACAGGATCATTTTTGTCTTTCTTTGAGAAAGCTTTTAGTTCAGGCTGGAGAATGGGAGGGGTCGGAGCCAAAGGAACAGACTCTTCGCCTTGTGACTGCACATCATCCTCTCCATAACTGTTCCATCCAGTCAGACCCACTAACTCTGGTTCCATATTCATTTCTCTATTATGACTATTGGAATATCTGCCAGAACTCGAATGGCTCTGTGCATATTTCAAATTATCATCTAATTCATAACCCCTTTGTTTTTCTGCCTCTTCCAGACTTAGCAACCGTGCAACCATCATTTCTCTACCACCAACAAGAGACAATCCATTATGTCTGCAACGTCTTTCTAGCTCAGCGAGGGGAAGACTCATTAGCTCCTTCATAGCTGCTCCCTTGCCCATTGCCAATGCAGCATCTTGGTTGGCCTTACTCCCATCACCTGTATCTTCAGAAGTAGTCTTTTTTTCTAGTTCTGGCGCATCACCACATATGGAATGAAATGGGATGACACCACAGTTCCCAGGTCGAAGAAAAGTAGCTCGTAAACCATTCACATATGCATCTGAAAACAAAAACCAGTCTGACCAGACTTGCAACACTTTGTGTACTCGTTCCTTCAAAATTTCAGACAAAGATTTACAATGAATCAGAAACAAACTAAATAAATTAGATAAAGACTGAAAGCCCAAAAAAAGAGAGATTGTACAGTTTACCTTAAGGGCCTCTGCAGTAATCCTTCCTGTGATGCTGCGAAACAAATCATTAAAGCTCTCCATAATGTCAGGTAATGCTGCTTCAAATCTGGTGCGGTATGCAGAAGCATTCTTTACAGGAGCACTACTATTATGAAGAATGTCAGAAACGAGCATAAGCCTTGCAACTTTAGTTGGAATATGAGTTTCCTTAAGTGTCAAAGATTCTGTCAGAACTTCGACTATCTGCAGTACAAAGCACACGAAAAAATAAATAAAAACACCAGACAATCCTTTGAAATTTAAAGTAAAATCTATAAAAGTAATCCCAGAGCTTGGTCTTCCTCTTTTTCTTTTTCTATTATTTTCTGTTAATTAAAATTTCATGAATTACTGCTTACATAAGCTTGCCATTAGCAAATGTAAGTGCAATAAAGGTGTGAAAAACAATCAATGGTTGACAAAACAAAATCAAACACAATGTGATAATCACCATATGTGAAAACAAATCAATAACAAGTGCCTAGTTAAGCAACACTTAATATGGTTTTGAAATTGGGGGATCAATTTTATTGCACCATCCACACAGCAAATGGCGCTAAGGGGTCATCAAATTGATTGAACCTAATATCAGCATTACCTCTCCAGCTGCATCAGCATTATCCAGGGCAAACCCCATAGCTTCCTTTATCTGACTCCTCTCTAACGTTAAAGCACGCAGCATATCCTCAAACTCATCCCTCTGTGAATCAGTAAGTGTTCTTTCTGGTTCCACGCGCTATAGAAGATAATGAAAGAAAGGGAGAGTTAAAGCATGACACAATGTGGATAAAGTAAATTAATCCTACTCAAGGATTCAACACAAAATACCCTGCTTCTTCCTGCAGCATACGTGGAGCCAGACTCCTTTTCATGCTCTGGGCTTTTTACTGTTGGAAGAGGTGGGGGAATCCATCTGGAATAAATAATAAACAGAGTATCACATCATTTTGTAGACGACCACACCAACTTATTCATAAAACAGCAAGATTGATTAAAATGACTGCTCCAATAGTTACTGAAATAGAAAATAATGTGTACATTACCTTCCACTGCCAGTTATCATGATAAAAGGCTCTGTTCGCCATCTTTGAAGGGTATCACCCTGCATTCATGCCAATATAAAAGAACCTAAACCTCCAAACAATTAATATATTAAAAAAAGCACACATTTTTTTGTTCTTTTGGCAAAAGGGTGTAGGGTTCCTTGTGGTTTTTGGGTTTTTGGGTTCCCTGTCGGTTTTGGGTTTTGGGTTTTCCTTAGTTTTTCTTGCTTTTGTTTTTGCTTGGTGTCCTTGTGTATACTTCCAACGTACTCAGGGGCGTCTCACACTTTACAGACAAGTAATCACTCTTTGGAACAAAAATAATTTTATTATTCTAAGAGATTCCCAAAATTTCTATAAAATTCACAGGGCAAGTGACACGGTTCAATTTAAGTATATCCTTCTTTTATTTTCGGTGGCTGGAGTGAAAGACGATGGTATGTACCTGAGCAAAGGAATAGAGCCTCCAGACATAGTAAGTATGCTCCTTCGAGCCAAGTTCAAACAAAAAATCAAAGAGAGGATTGCCACGACCTCTCTCCATAATAGCTTGTTCGAAGGCGCATCCTCCGTCCAGAACATAGAGAGCCATTGTGTCAATCACATGGCGGAGATGATCATCATTGGGTGGAAAAACCATTATGTCGGGAACATTTGGGGTAAGAACCTGGTCACCCATATAAAATCATTTAAAATATGTAAAGAGCAAAACAACAAAACTAAGTCTCTGAGTAAGCATGTAAATTATAAGAGTGAAGCATTCCAAATTCCACTCAGTAACGTCAACTTAAGAGCAAAGACAACATTCATAGAGAGTGCAGCAGAGCCACAAGAATAAACTGGCAAAACAAAAGGTCTCTTAGGACCCTCAAAAATTAAAAGGTAATGACTTCACAAGAGAGCAAAAAATGAATGAATAAGAACCTTTTTCTTTATAACAAGAAATAGTTCAAATTGGGTCAGAATAATAGTATAAAGTAAGATCAGCTCCCTCAATTGCCCAAATATAAGAACAGACCCTAAAGACGAAAGGGTGGAGAGCATCCCATGTCAATACTGTAGCATAACTATATCACATATAAAAGCAAACGATATAATCTTGCTAACATACCAGTTCAGAATTCTGACTTGGAACAGAAGTGACTGGTGGGCCTGATGGACCAGACAAAATTACAGTGCTACCCTGTCAATAAAAAATGTATCAGCTATTTTGAACTCCTCATTTCATACTCTAAGTAATGAATGAAGCCATGTTGACCTTCTTGCAAGTGTACAATTAGGCCCAAAGCATCAATATTATAAAAGAAATAAAAGCATGCGCATACACAATCATTACATCAAAGTAAAATTTAACAGACCTCCTTACTCCGGATCGCCATATGTCCTGGTGGAGGAGCAGGCAGCGCTTGTGAAGGTAGAGCAACAGACTTACCCCATCCAATCTTCAACTCATATTCATAAACAACAACTCCTGCAGATACAAGATTTTTTCTTCAATCCCTAATGTCCTTCATTGCCTTTTACACATTTAATTTCTTTTAAAAGGGGATACTAAGTAACAGTTAACAACTAAAAGGGGATATTGTATAAAAAAACTGAACATTATGGCATACCATGAAAATTATTCCAATTATCTCATTAAAATGTTTCGCACATGTTTTAACAGTAAACAATGTTTTGAACAAGTTTCATATAGGTCAGCATGCGACCTCATTTCTGAAAGAAATTGTATCTCCTTTTACACTCCATACTTGTCTTTTCAAATCTCGAGTTCTAGATACTTGTACAATTTGAGACTGTAATGAGTAAAAGTAAAATCCAATTAAACAATGGTCATAACAGCATCCTATTGCATAATATGGAGCCTTCCTGGCAAACAGATCAACAATTCATTGAAGGAACATGTGGCAAAACAACATTGGGGGGCTTAATTTTCAATTTGATGCCAGGCTGCTACATAATCATATGCACAAGGTTCATGACTTAGCGGTGTCAAAGATTATATCAATATTTATATTGATCCAGTGACACAAAATCACACACGTGCAGAGACAAATCTGCATGGCAAAGGAACATGTGGTAAGAACATTCATGTTTTCTTTTTCTAGTTAGGTATATCTCTTGCATCCTTCCAATGTACTTGGGTTGCACTTTGCAATTTTAATAAATTTCAATTACTTATAAAATAATAAAAAGAACATTCATGTGACAGGGGATCACAATCATATGTCACTTCCAAATGCAAATCAACCACAAAAACATGGAAAGAAGGTTTTAAAACTATATAAATACTCATACACATGCATAGTGGAAGTGGGTGCGGCTTTTGCATTGTAGCAAAACTTCATACTTTAGAGAGACAATAATATCCAGAATAGAATTTTAACTATAAATTTTTAAATTTAAGAAATTAGGCTACGTATGGAAAGGTGAAACATCCATATGTGCTTTTGTGAGAAAAAAGCGTTTCCATATTATACAAGAAGTTATTTGCTAAAAGGTAAAATGGCGCTTTCTTAGCTAAAACAAAGTCACTAAGCATAAATAGCAACTCTTTTTTTTTTAGTAGTTTATAAGTATAAAAAGCAACTATAGAATTTCAAACAAAATAATTTGAGAGAAATCATCCAAATCCCAGAAAATGATGAACAAGCTTGGAAGAACCAAACCTTGCATTTCATCCTTTGCAGCCTGTCCATCAGCTCTATTCATGAAAGCTACAAAACCACAATTTCTTTGTCGCCTTCGCTCCTCTTCTGTCCTAGGCCACATTATCTTCACACTAGCAATAGGGCCAAATCTTCCGAAAGTCCGTAGAAGAAAATTTTCGTCGACCTAGAATTATTAAGAAAAAGGAAAAAGATGACCTTGACATGTCCTGATATAAGAAGCAACAGATGATAAGTAAATAAACAGCAGATTTAAAGACACGGATCTTACCTGAGGTGAGAGATTTCCAACATAGAGATTAGTAGTTTGTGGATCACCATCATCAAATGACCCAGGAATCTTTCCACTTGGGTCAAAGTCATCAGGCAGTTCATCAAAGTGACTAGATAGCTGAAAACAGTAACCTTATAAGCTTCAATATATGATTAAATGAGAAATGACAAATTGATGCAAAGAATTCAGTACATGAGATAAAGTACAGATGAAGTAGTGCAAAGAATCCTAAAGGACAATTGCTGTTCTGAGATCACAATAAACAATTGATGTATACGGTCAAGGTGTGTGATGGGTACATGCATTTGCATACATTTTCTAGAATCAACCTGACCATCTTGCTCATATGCTACAGAAGGACAATAAAAGAAAAACATATACATAGATGAAACAGTGATGCAACTACACGCAAATGGACAGATAAAGTTGCAATTACCTTTTCCCAAAAGACTGAAAAAAAGCTAACACTGAAAACCACTTACAGCAGAATGTTCATTGTGGCGCCCATCACGCCAATGTTCACGCTCTTGATTTCGTCTTTCCCTCATTTCTTGCTCACGCTTCAGCTCCTCCATAAAATGATCTATGTTCCGAGACTTACCTTTCTCTTTTTCCTTCGGCTTTTCCTCCTCCTACAAAGTGTAATGCAAAAGATTAAGAATTAAATACCAGCAAATCACATATAAATGCTAAAAATAAAGTTCATGACATTTGTATCCTCTATTTACTAACTTTCTTTTCATATTCTTTTCCCTTAGCTGCCAAAGGAGGTGGTATGAAAGATGGAACATACCTGCAACAACAAAAATTAAAGGCAAAGTTTCACATTACAAAAAACGTGTCCGCACAAAATCCTTTGAGCAGAAAAAAAAAACAAGAGAGAAGACAAAGAACTCAAGAGAAACACCAGATTGACCAATTAGCTATGGCTTAATTCCCAAAGCCACGGCAAGTTTATAGCATTTCAACAAAGCAAAGAACTAAAGCATTTTTTTTCATCTAATCAATGGTAAGGTTTTACTCCAAACCCCATGGGGTTGGCCTAGTGGTTGAGGCTTGTAGTCTTAGGGAGTATCACCTCATAGATCCCAAGTTCGAAACTTGCTAGGTGCAAACTACCCCTTGGAGCCACATCCCTTGGTGTAAAAGCCAGTGATTTACCATGATCTATGTAGGAAAACTTCTGAGGGTGCGGTGTACGGGTCCGAAGTTTATTCTACAAATGTGGGTCCGAAGGGCCCTGCCTTGCCAAGGTTTCCCGTCATAAAAAAAAAAAAAAAAGGTTTTACTCCAAATCCTTGATTTGAAACACATTCTTCTTTGCTTTGAGGCTGTTTTGGGCATGAAGGTCAATCTCGTGAAATCTGAATTATTCGCTTAGAAGGAGGTTCCGCATCAAGAAGAGCTGGCTGATATTCTCAGTTGTCGCATCTCTTCTCAACCCACGAAATACTTGGAACTTCCTCTAGGTGTCAACTTTTTTATATACAATTAAAATTTTATTAGAGCAAAAGGGCGCTATCTAAGTACACAAGAAGCATAAAAGAGAAATGTCTAACTAGAAGAAGACATGAGATCAAGCACGTCAGGAAAATTAGAAATAAGTAAACAAGCGTAGACATCTGTACATCAATAAAGAGTTTTGAACAAGAAAGCCTTTAGTTTTACCATTGTACTCTCGCAATCTTTTTTTTTTTTTTTTTTTTTTTTTAATGACGGGGAACCTCAACAAGGCAGGGCCCTTCGAACCCACCCCTGTAAAGTAAACCTCGGGACCTGTGCACCTCACCCTCGGAATTTTTCCAAATCGCTAGCTTTTACACTAGGGGGTGTGGCCCCAAGGGGGAGTTTGCACCTAGCAAGTCTCGAACTTGGGATCTATGGGCTGATACTCCCTAAGACCACAAGCCTCAACCACCAGGCCAACCCCTTGGGGTTTACTCTCGCAATCTTCAGAACTTCTAGTGTTTCTTTCTCTCCAAATACACCATATTAACCATGGCGGAATCATCTTCCAAACTAATGCACTCCGAAAACAACCAAACTGTCCTCTCCAACTTGCAAAGAGATCCACCACCCGTTGAGGCATAACCCACTCTAATCCACAAAGACAACAAACAGAATTCAATAAGGTCCTAGCAAAATCAAAGTGGAGTAGACTCTTCTTACACATACAACACAAATCTCCCACTATGAGATTTCGCTTTCTTAAGTTATCCAAGATGATGATCTTCACTAAAGTGGATAACTTTTTTTTTTTTTGATAAGTAAAAGAAAAAATAAGATGGAAATATACCAGGAGACAGGTAGCACAGTGCTCAAAAAGAATACACAGCGCTGTTTAAGGAGAGAATGGAGAAAATAATGGTTAGTAATAAGAAGATTTACTTGTCTCGAAGACTTGACTCATTTTTTCTTCTTTACTCTGTACTCCTGGACGGCCGCTTGGCTAGCTCCTATAGGGATTAGTTTCTCTGATTTCCTTTTTCATTTTTCTCCCTCTTAGGCGCTCTCTTTTATACTTCCCGTGTATATGGGTTGCGCCCCTCTGCGCTCTTGATTTATATCACTATTACTTATCCAAAAAAAGATTTACTTGTCTCGAGGAGGTCACCTAACTCTAATCAAGAGTAAGTTATCCAGTTCACCTACGTACTTTTTGTCGCTCTTTCCTTTGCTAGCCGATACCTCTAGGAGATTGGAATGTCTTCAAAGAGATTTTCTTTGGAATGGAATAGGCTATAAGCCTAAGTTTCATTTGGTGAACTAGAAGGCTATCTATTCCTCAATTCCTATAGAACACTTGGGAGTTAAAAATCTTATGTTGTTCAATAAAGCTTTACCCAATGAATGACTTTGGCAATGTGTACGAGACTTGTCTTTGGAGAAAGGTGATTGATGGGAATTATAGGGTTCCAAGAGGTGGTTGGTGCTTATAGGAAGCTCAAGGGCCCTACGGGGTGTGCCTTTGGTGGAATATAAGGAATGGTAGGGGGAATTTCTCCCACTTTGTCCCCTTCAAGGTTGGGGATGGGTTCACATTTGCTTTTAGCATGATGTTTGGTGTGGATAAGCTGCTCTCGAAACTATATTCTCATACCTTTATTCGATAGCCCATGACAAAGAGGCCATGGTGTCGAATTACTTGGCTTCCTCCAGCATTTCTCTCCATTGGAATCAAAGATTTAAGAGGGAAGTTCAAGACTGAAAGCTAGAATCTGTAGACTCTTTCCTCAATCTATTATGCACTTTGAGAACTCATATGGGGGAGGCAGATAAAATGATGCGAACTCCAGCTAGTAGTCACAACTTTAAAGCAAAGAACTATTATAAAATATTGCAGGCTAGAAAACCTTGCTTTTTTTCCTTGGATTATTATTTTTTTTTGGGGGGGAGGGGGGGGGGGGAAGTTTAAGGCTCTGCCTTATATAGCTTTCTTTATATGGACGGTAACTTTAGGTAGAATCCTCACGGTTGACAATCTTAGAAGGAGAAAGAGGAGACCCTGAATCACCTCCTCATCCATTGTGAGTTTATTAGTGATCTTTGGTACATGGTTCTCAACTTATTCAGAGTTTCGTGGACTATGCCTAGTAACATCTTAGAATGTAACATTGTTTGAAGAATCAAGGGCATAGACATTCCAAAGAGGCAATCTGCAAAATTATTCCTTCATTCTCAATGTGGAACATTTGGAGAGAAAGGAATCATCGCCACTTTAAGGATTGCGAGACCCGGTGCTTTCTTTAAGATCCACTTTTCTAAGATCACTCTTAGATTGGGTTGTAGTCTATGTTCCATCTTTCACCTCTTTGAATCTTTTAGATCTTGTTAATTTTTTAGATTTTAGACACCTTTAGTGTGGTTCTCTCTTGAATACATTTTGTATATGAGGGCTTTGCCTATTTTCTTTCAATAATTTTTTTTTTGTAAGTAACTGAAATATCATTAAAAAACAAAGAGCTTAACTCCGATACACATGAAGTATACAAGAGAAACACCAGTGGTTTCTTGCGATCCTCAAAAACTTATGTTATTTCTTTTCCTCCTAAAACACCACAAAAGGCATGAATGCACCATCTTCCTCAAAACTGCACTCTAAGGGCTACCAAATAAACCCCTCCAAAAAGCAAACAAGTCTACTACTTGTCTGGGCATAAACCAAGACAGCCCAACACGACTAAAGATAGCACTTCATAAGGCACAAGAAGAAAAAGAAAAAAAAAAAAACCAAGGTTTTACCCCAACAGCCTCTATCACACTTAATGTCCTAGGCCTTCTACAAAGCCAGTCCTCTCCCTACAGAAAAGAGGTTTGCAATAGGTTGACAGCTAATATATTAGTCACATATTATGATATGGATCATGTAGAGAAACAAGTTGCAGGTAAGAGACAGCCTGAATTAGTTGATAAAAGGATTCATAATTGGAATTAAGTCTCAGTCGAGTTCAGTTTAAAGTCTTAACCTAAGACCTTTCCCAACCCCACCCCACCATTTCACCATTTTAGCCTAAGTTCAACTGGCCTGAAATCCATTTAACTACTCCATGTCATGATAAACTCTCTTCCGACAAGATTCCTGAACATGGAACAAATTGGGAGGTCAACCTACACATCAGCATGTCAAACCCCAAAACAACACAATATGATAACTTCACACGCTGATTTTCCAGTGCACAAAATTATAATCTCACTCTACCACTAATTGTATTCTTGAACTAATAGAAATTAATAACATATTTTCTAACAAAAAAAATCTGAGATACAGAACATCTCATAAAATACAATCTCTCGAAGATCATCATGCAAGACATCTCATGAAAAGGTAAAAAATGGCACTAAATGCAGTTGCAATCAATGTAGGAGAAATTTGAACACTCTGTATTCTTGCACTGCACCCTTATCTGCTTACTCTTAGAAAGGTCCATTAAGTCATTTTGTACCATCAAATTATAAAACTATTGCAGAAATACCTACTACAACAGCGTTCAATCCGCTCATGACGCTTTAGTCACCAAGGACAGAACAAAGAGCAACAAACGAAACACACGCCACACTTCAACAATTGAAGATCAAAATTGTACCTTTCAAGCATAGGAACTTTCATCAAACTATGCTTTGCTTGTGTCTTAAAACCAAGTTCCACTTTATGATACCCATCCGCCATTTTTTTTTAATAAATAAATCAATCTCATTAGAAATTGCTGATGGGCGCAACCCTTGTACCTATGCAATCTTCAAAGCTCCTTGCGTTTTGCTCCCTCCAAATGCACCACATTAAGCACAAATGAGTCATCCTCCAAACTTCTAAAATGTTACGGCTCCCCACACGATCTCTCCAACTAGCTAACAACTCTATTACCTTTCGAGGCACAACCCACTCTACACCAAAAAGACGGAATAGCACAACCCATAACTCTCTTGCCACCTCATAATATTTTTTTTGATAAAGAAGATGATCTATGGATTCATCACTTCTCTTGCACATACAACACCAATCTACCACTATAATGCACCCCTTCCTCAAGTTATCAAAAGTTAAGATCCTCCCTAAATCCGCCGTCCACACAAAGAATGTGACTCTTGAAGAAGCCTTACCTCTCAAAATACTCTTCCAAAGAAATAGGAAGCCACCAAGAATGGACAATGCACGATAAAAGGATCTTACTTCAAATTTTTGCCTTATGCCTAGGATCCAACATATTTTATCCCCACCACCTTGTCTCAACCTGATAGATGGAAACTATCAAAGAAAGAAGTGACCTAATCCACCTTGCAACCCTGCATTGGTATGATAAATGATATATTCCATTGAATATTTTCATTAGAGAACTACACATAATCTGCGACCCACGCCTCTTGACATTCTCGCAATACTAAATAATTCCAAAAAAGTAACCTTTAGGGGCTGGTCCCCACACCACAAATGATGCAAAACTTGATCTGTGACCCATAGCCCACCTCATATTTAACAAATCTAAGAAAGGCTCCCACGTCCTCGTAACATATTTCCACACTCCCACTCCAAAGAGCTCCACTATCTCCTTAGAGCACCAACCTCCCCTAATGCTATCATATTTGGTTTCCACCACCAACCTCCACAAAGCCTCCCTCTCCATATCATAACGCCACAACTATTTCCCTAGAAGAGCTTGGTTAAATTGAACCAGATTTAGAACTGCCAAACCTTCAAAAGACATCGGCGTACAAATTTTCGACCAACTAACTAAATGGAACTTAAACCCATCACCAATTCCACCCCACAAAAAGCCCCTTCAAAGTTTCTCAATAAGGTTAGCCACACCAATAGGAATGGGGAAAAGGGGCAAATAATGAGTAGGTAATTTTAAGAGAGTTCTTTTAATCAAGGTCAACCTATCACCCATATACAAATACAGCCTCTTCCATCCAGCCAAGTGACGTTTCTTAAATTCAACATCTCACCTATGCTACATCTAAAGCTTCATCAGGCAAGTGAAAATGAAAGAAAGCTCTATCATGAAAATACATCAAATATCATAGAAGTTCAGATAGTATCCACTTCTATTCTGCACCACAGTACAATCCAAATTTCGCAACTCAACCCATCTTGCTTCATAAATTCTTAAAATGAGTTGATAGCATTTGAATAAAATAGAATTGATAAGATCAAATAAGTAGTATGCCACTATGTCATCACACCATCAAATATCACATTGTTGAAGGAGTTTGATCCAGTAACGATGCTTCTCTCACTAGTGACAGACCCAGGAGCAAACAAGTGACGTGACCTTTCCACACATCAATACTTTAACACCAGGAAGTAATGTAAATAAGCATGACAGCACTAAATTTTGAAGCAACGGAATTATAAAAATTCAATGAACTAATATTGCCTGTGTTTCCAAACCAAATGCCTTCCCAGCCTATTGTTGTGAGAGTTCTTAATTCTATTTTACAAACATCTTGTTAGACTCAAAAAGTATAACTCCACCGCTACACAGTCATATATAGCAAGGATAGTAAACAAAAAAAACAAACAAACCATGCAAAATTTATAATAAAAGCAAGTTCGACAATCTTAAGAACCATAAGGGGAAAATAAGAGGCTCGAGATCATATCTATTATTTGACTTACTGACAAGTCATCCCTCTTTGTATGCACTTTCTCTTAATTCTGTTTATTTCTCAATCAACTAAAAATGTCATTGTGCAAGTGAAGGCAAGCACAACTATATATTCAATAATCTCAACATTCACTTATTTTGGGAGTCCTAGAATCTCTTTTCTCAGTGTGTCATAAATGGCACCAGAGAACGTTGACCAACAAGCCCCAAAAAAAAACTACATTGCTCTATTTGATAAGATACAGACCATATGTGTGTGTGCATATTTATCTATCAAATACGTTAACTTATATACCTTCCTCTCTACTTAATGTGTTGAACAAAAGTTAGCATAAAATGCCTACTATTGTAGTTGCCCTAAATTCACTTGGCAACATACTCAACAATAGCAAAAACCTATGAAGCTAAAGATGGTGCTTAAACAAACCTAAATGAGCCCCTCAAACCATGAAAGTCTCTATAAACATCCTCCTATGTTAGTAGAAATGAACCTACAAAAGCCTCTAGAAACCTCCTATCTTACATAAAGGTCCATATCCATAACCAAGATTCCTCAATTTTACACTAGGAAAACAAAGATCAAAAAGATTCAATCATACATTATTTTCAAGAAAAAATATTTTGTGAATTTTAAAAAAGACACACATGATGGCAAAAAGTCATTTTACAATTAACAACCATGTCTAAATCAACTTGCTCTTCAAGCTATTGCTGTTGCTTATGTGATTTATATCATAAATTAAGTATGCACAATTATGGCAGTTAATTGAAAATAGAAATTTCTCTGAAAGTGTGTGCAATTTTATTAACTCGAGATGTTTAAAGTTTCAAAAGACTTAAATGAAAACATAAACATAAGGATAAGAAATTTAACATAGAATATCACCCGTTGTGACACAAAACCTAACAAAGGTATAAGAATAATCAATAAAATAGAAAGAAAATATTTACAGTTAGATTATTCATAAATAATCCATAGAAGAAGTATAAAGCAGGTGAAATCCCATGAAATTAAACCATTCATATGCCAACCGAGATGTAAAGGCAATAGAACAACATTTCCTAAGAATTAACAGAACCAAAAATGAAGTTGCTCTTCATATAGATCACAAGTAAAAAGTCAGAATGGAAAGGACACAATCATATAACATTCTCCAATGGAAGGCAAAATCCTATCTACATTTTTTTTTTTGATAAGTAATAATAAGTTTTATTAAAGAAAAAAGAGCCCTAAATACAGCAAAATCTTATCTACATAGAGGAACAAAAAGCAACAACATAGGAGATTATAAAATCACTATCAATGAGAAGATCCACAATTGAGTACATTCTTCAATAACAACCTTAATAGATCCAACGTTTTCTTTTTTTGTGTGATAAGACATTAACAAAAATGTCTTTTTATTATTGGTAAGTTACACATGCATCCACTTGAACCCATGACCACACCCTCCAACTTGCTACAAAGGGGGGAAGTACCATTTGAGCTAAAGCTCCTTGGTAATGCTTTGGGCAATAATTATTGTCTTAAAATTAATATAGGATCTATGCTAATATAGTATTTGAGTTTAAAAAGTATTCAATAGTCAGTTATCGAAATGTTTTTAACCACTAATACAAACAAAGCAGTCCATAGTCACCCATCATCTACAACCAAAGAAAGACTAATCATATTCTTCCATCATCTAACACCAACTTGCTTGGTGCTGCTAGTGGATGACCTCAAAGTAGTATAAGATGCTTTGAAGTGGTAATTTCCCTGCTTGTTGTCTGTGAGTCATAAAGGTCAAATTCATACAAATGTTTTGCCCAAAAAACACCAGAAATCTCAAAATCCCACAAGGGGATATATTCTGTGTTTCTATAACCACCAAGTCTAACTTATACACTTCTGGAGCGAATATTACATACATCAACTAAAAAATATGGGAATGAAAGCATGTATAAATGAATAGATTTGTCACTTTAAGTACTAATTTACATGATTATTGTCTTTAAAAAAGAAAATTGAAAATAGAACATCTCAAATAACCTTTACTTAATCTGATTCTTAATGCACGATGGCCTGCACCAAAATGCTCTCCAATCTACTTACACAAAGCCTAAGACAGTACAATGCTGAATCTGAGGATATCACGACCAAATAATTATCCTGCTTATGAAGCCCGATCAAAATAGTATAGCAAAATGGTTAATCAAAAGTGTTTCTTTACCTACTTCCCTTCTTTGGAACAGATACCCCATCTTTGAACTTTTCACCTGGCATCCGCGAATGAATAAAAAGGCCCATACTTTTATTAATGTGTCCCCATAATAATAGGAAAAAAAAAACTATTTATTTATCCATATTTTGAAACGAAACAAGAATAAATATATCTCTGAAAACTGAAACTATCACAAGTAAATAGAAATCTAGAATTTTTCGGTGACACTGACCTTCGGTATCAGGCTTCACTTTCTCATTGGGATTGATGGTTCCTCCTCGAACAAAAGCCTTCGACCCAGGCGTTATATCCCCTTGAAATGATTCCAGAAACTCTTGGTATAATCGAGCTGTTTCGTCCTCCGCTCTCTGCAAAAGCAAACCACCATTAAAATAACCAGTAAAGCACTTTTAGTGAAAACCCATCTGCTTAGCGGGTTCCATCAAAAGCCATGCCTTTTTCTTTGCCTCCTCTTCCTCTCTATGCTTCTGGAAAGGCGTCTTCTTCCGCGAACTCATCTTTGCATCAACTTCTGAAAACCAATTTGAACAAAATGCACCAAAATTAAGGACCAGTCAACAAACTAATTAAAAAAATATACACCCAAATACTTAAACCTCAACTCCTAAATATCCAAAATTCAAATCCCATGCCCTAATCATCAATGCAACAAATTCAGATACAAGTTGCAAATCCTTATCAGATATTAGGGATTTCTAACATTTAAAAGAAAAACACTCAACATCAAACAGCTAGCTAAAACTTTAAAACAAACAAAAAAAAAAAACCCGTTTATATATTTATTTTGAACCCGTGAGCTAGAAATCAATTAATTCAACTAGGGCTTGAACTGCGAAGCATTTGAACCGAAACCCAGAAACCATTCAACTCAAACGATGAAAAGTGTAATTCCGGGATGGAAAGCAGAGTAAGCTAACGAGAAAGAACGAACCGAGTAGGTCAGAGTGGAGCGATACGAATCCTGTCCGTTTCTAGGGTTCTAAAGTTTGCAGAAGAGGACCTACTTGCGCGAGTTCTCGGAGAGGTTTCGCCACAGATAATACGGAGTCGAGTCGAGTCGGGTCGGAATGGCCAGAACAAGCAGACAAATGATAGTAACACACAACCAGGGTGGTTGGCCCATTTGGGCTTAGGGCTTGAGTAATACCTTCGCACTTATTTCGTATCGGTTGATGTTATTGGTCGACATTACGTGTTTTAATAAGTAGTTTAATATATCGTTTATAGATAATTGATATAAAAAATTACTTAAAATATGTTACGTTAATCAATATAAAATATATATGATAAATAAGTGTAAAGAGCAGCATTACATATAGAACTTTGGATCGTATTAATACAGTTGGCAATCCAATTTCTACTTATAGCTATTATTCTTTTAAATAATGTTATACGTATAATTTTTTTTATAACTTTTGACACATGTTAACATATAGTTAGAGATACATAAATCATTAAAAAAATAAATTTAACATCCTCCTCTACTCACAATCTAATGTGTCAAAATTGTTAAAGAGTTGCAAATTTGTTAGAAGTCTAGCATTTTTCATTTTTTTTGTTTTCCAAAAAATTGTTAAGAGTTGCAAAAAAAAAATAATAATAATTAAGGGTAATTTTGTGTTTTTGTTAGTTTTACAAAGATAATAAGGAGATAGGAACTTTTGGCCCCTTAGGCTGTTGGCCTACGGGGATTGCTCTTGGACTTGGCGCAAAATCCTTAACTTGAGAAGTCACGTTTGTGACAATTTTATTTTGCATGATGATTGATGGTAGAGTTTCTTGAAAGGGAGTTCTAATTGAGTTTTTAATACTAAAAGTGCATGTGACTTTAACTTTTTAAACTTCTAAGGATGTGATTGCAAAGTGTCGAAACATCATAAGGTCAGTGAAGTTTAAAAAAATAAAAAATAAATAAATAAATGCTCTCCCTCTCCTCTCCACCTAGGTTGGTTGGACCATCCTCTTTCTTGGAGGTGGGGGTGGGAGAGTTTTGGCATCCCTAAAGGAGGTTTTAGGGGTGACGGATACTCCTAACCCAATGGATCGTCTGCCCACCCATCCTAGAGTGTTTTTGAGGTGATTTGAGCCACCCCGGAGCGGTTCAACCACCATGGAAAAAGGTTTTGATGCGACTGGATGTTGAGGGCTATTTTTTTGCCCACATTCTATTAAAGCCAAGGAAGGGCCAAGTTCTAGTGATGCCATGACCCTAATTCAACGAATCAACAAAGGCGCCCCATCATGCCACTAGTGATGAGTGTAGCTAATGCGGAATTGATATATGTTATAGCTGAAAGGCTGTGCTAAAAGTTTTCAACCCGAACGCCGTCGTTGAAGCTCACTATCCAATGGAGAGATTAATCACTTTTTAAAACTCATAAACATATTTGTCAGCCTCAAACCTTATGAACCAAAAATGCATTTATTCCTAGAATCTTTATCGGAAACATACTTCTGTCCTCCTATACTACCTTACATTTTTTACAACTCCTATAGATTGGAGAACAGTTCCATCACTCCTACATTCAGAGAATCACAAATCATTTTCCCACATAGAAAATACCCTCATGGAACTCATTATCCTTTTATAAATACCCTTGTTCTGCAAATCTATTCTCAACTAAAAAAAAAAAAAAAAAAAGAGTAGTGTGGTTCAAGGGAGAGATTTCGATTGGCAGTAAAAAGAAGAGGGAAAAGAAAGAGAGAACAGCAAGACACAAATCTCAACTATATCTAGATAAAGCATAATCTGAAAAAGGTCTAATATTCAATACAGCAGCCTCTCCAAAACATTCAATTCAGGAATTTTCTTAAAAGAACATTCGACATTGGAGCCATTACACAACACTTAACATCCCTGTATGATGTGGTGGAATTAAGTGCCAATTTCACCACATAAGGTGCCGTCCTCCCAAGTAAGATTGAGAGTTATTCTTCAGAATTAAGCAAGACCAAACTGCTTCTCTGGAGGATATCCAAGCAGAAATATGGACTCTTGATACCCCGGAAACCCCCCTCCCCCTAAAAAGAGATCAGAAAAACAAAAATAAGAAGAAGGTCTTAACAACTGCAATGAAGACTTTCACGATGTACTTGCAATGTCTTCACAATCTTCATCACCTTCAGAGGCTTTTGGCTGGTCAGCACTAGCTTGCTTCTCTGGAGTCAATACACGGCCAGTCATCGGATCAACAGGACGTGTGTCACGTGGTCCACCTTTACGTCCCATTGCCATCATGGGTGGTGGCGGCAGTAACCCTGCTCTGAAAAGAATGCGCTGCACAGGTTCCGAGGCTTGTGCACCAACAGATAGCCAATATCTGCAGATAGTGAGGATGAAATTAGTAAGTCTCATTCAACTGAAAACAAGGGCAATGAATTAGAAACTTCATACAAATAGAAAGGTTTTATCTATTCTCTCAGTAGTAGAAAGCCAAACATCCTGTTCTAGGCACTTGAATTACTACATAACCACATCAACACCCATAAGCTTGCTGCATTCTAGTTCTGGAATGGATATAAAACTCAAAATATTAACCTTACCACTGTTCCATCCCCTTCAAAATCTGTCCTCTATACTCAAAACGAGGAACATGCAAGCAAACAAATAATCCACTTCTAAAGCAGTAGATCAATAACATCTATACATTTATATATACAGTAGATGCAATTATCCGGTTCTAATCTGTAACTACCTCCAATTGGAGGGGGGAGCTATAAACAATTATTTTAAATAACAAATAGAAGATTCTAAATCTGACTAACAATTAAGTCCCAATGTTAATTTTCGCAGAGAATTCAAAACATATCAGTTGAAAGTAAAAAGGCACTATAAATAGAAGAAAAGTACTTACTTCACTCTTTCAAAATTAAGACCCATTCTTTTTCCACCATCTTGGCCTACACAAATTCATACATATTGCAAACATTGAGTAAATCACAAATCATCAATCCTCCCTTTGGTTGCTAAGGATAAGGAGGGAAAAGAAATGAAAGCTCAAGATATCAATGGTTTATCATTCAAAACTCTAATTTCTTTTCCAGCTTGCAACCCCACCCCCAAAAAATAGAATCCAATTTCTCCTCCTTATCTTTTCCTAGTTCCCAAACACTGAAAACTCAAGCTCACTGAGCCCAAAATCCATACTACGCTCACATTTCAATTCCTTATCTTTTCTCATATTTTCTCAGCAACCAAACGCATCAAAAACCAGGTGAGATTCCAAACAGGAAGACAACAAATACAAATAAAACGCTAGCACTTTCGAAAGCAAAATGAAACAATTTAGGAACTGGAACAAATGTGAGCGAGGAAACCTGGCAAGGGATTGTAGTATCCCAAGACTTCGAGGTGTTTGCCGTCTCGAGGAGATCTACTATCGGCGGCCATGACACGGTAAAACGGCTTGTTTCGACATCCGAACCTCGACAATCGAATCCTCACTACCATTTTCTCTGGCCTCTGTTTGCTTCGATCGACCTAAACAATCACAAACAAGTGTAATTCCGAAATGGAAAAGAGCGTAAAGTAACGATCAAGAACGGACCGAGTGGAGCGATTCGAATCAGTGGTTGGTCAGTTTCTAGGGTTTAAGATGACGAGTTGCTCGAGTTCTGAAGGGTTTTGGGGACTGTGTAGAGATGATATCGGGTCGGGTAGCGGCTGAGAAAAAACCCAGATAGTCTGGTTCTAGCACAGGCCACAGGGTATCCATTTGGATATCACGTGTTAGCTACAATTTTTTTTTTTTGTTTTTTATGACTTCCAAACAAAATTAGGGGTTTTGGTGCTTGGGATAAAGATTGCTTAAAATTTATTAAATCTTAATTATTGTTTTTATATAACATAGTTAAGATTTTATCACATTAGCATTTTGTTACTTTTAAAATGTGATAAAATATGAAAAATGCGAAAAATAATACTTGTTAAATCAATAAAATGATAAATGTTAATGTAACACAAATTTTCAATAATTTGATTTTTTTTTTTTTTAATAAAAAAAGAATACTTGGGATTTAAGAGTTTTTATAAGATAGGATATTAAGAACTTAAAAGAATTATAATCATTGGAACTATACGCTATGCGTAATAGGATCCTCTCAATTTCAAGTGAAATGAACAAAGATTCATTTTATAATCAAAATTTTGTTTTGTGTATATAATATCTTAAAAACCGTGACACCACATTCACCATGCAAACTATTTAATTTGTAAAATTTAATATAAATCATAAAATGAACCATCTTTATTTTACTTGAAATTGAGAATCCTAATCTACATACCCATATCTACTTTTTATTCTTTATTTTTTATTTATTAAAAAAAAAAAAAACCCAGCCCAAGAAATAGGATAGTAAACACTCTTTTAAAAAAGAAAAAAAGAATTGCAGCCATTCACTATTCAAATTGTATGCAAGGTATTATCAATTTTAGGATTGAGATTTGAGACATTAAGAAATGTTGTAACAAATTAACTTTTTGTTATTGCTAGCCGGTCAATCATTATGTATAGTGTTTTCGTTCAAATTAGGGCTCCATTGGTAAACGTTTTTGTTTCAATACTATTCATCTTACTTTTTCATTTTTTCAACATTCTCCTACTTTTTACATTACATCAATGACTTTTTATTACTATTCAAATAAAAAAATAACTACAAAACAAAATTTTTTCATTTTTCTATACCAAAAATTCTTACATTTTCACCTTTTTTTTTTTAAAAAAAAAAAAAAAAAAAAAAAATTCTTACATTTTTTTACATTAATCAATTTTTGCTACAGTATCGGACCAAAATCGTTTAACAAACACATCCTAGGATGTAGAAATTTCTTTGAATCCGGTTTATAAAATTAACATATGTCTAGTGAACATGTCAAAAGCTTATGCTTTTTTAATAGTACTAATAAAGTTGTTGGAGGAAATTCTGTCAAAAAGCACGTGTAGAGAACAAT
Organism: Corylus avellana; assembly: GCF_965113065.1. Classification (NCBI taxonomy): domain Eukaryota; kingdom Viridiplantae; phylum Streptophyta; class Magnoliopsida; order Fagales; family Betulaceae; genus Corylus; species Corylus avellana. The sequence continues at coordinate 1,665,500 of NC_142498.1, forward strand.
TCAGTGAAGCACATCCCAGAAAACCAATGAAAGTTCACAGGAAACTAAGAGAGTTCAATATCAGGGCCAACCTTCCTAGCTAGGCAAGGGAGTACTTCCATACATAATAACATTACCAAACAAAAGCAGTTGCTTTTCATCTGAAACTTGAGCACAAAGCTGTGTTTGTTCAAAAATATATGCTCACAAAGAGAGAGGGTCCACCTTCCATATTAAACACCTTGACATCAGATACAACTCAAAATTCTAGACATCAAACCCATTCCAGTTATACAGAATCCAAGTCTACAGACAATCTGGTGGTAATTAGATACATAAGCCGCAGCATCATAATAAATTTAGTGAGCCAATTTCTTTAGATGTTGAAAGGTGCGCTGTTTAATCCATTGCCGGTCGTATGGATAATAAGCATGGATTGAGTGATCATAGCTGTAAGCCAGAACCAAACGGCAAGTGTATCAGTTATAAATCACGGTGCGTAAACATACATATTCTTAATTTTCCATAGAAAAAAGGGAATATTCATTATCACCAAAACAAATTGGAAATCATCTAATAGGTGATCAACTGGCTAGCCTCTGTAACTAAAATCTAGAGAGAGAGAGAGAGAGAGAGAGAGACATACACTAAGGCACTCAAATCTGCCAGGCCATCAATAAAATTATAGAGATCTGCAATGTCATAAGTGATGTTTCTGATGGCTGGATTCAACTCCTTAAGCTTCCTTTCATATAGTCCACATATACCTATACACACACAGAGTAACATCATAACCTCTAGTAAATGCAAGAACATTGGGAGATCAACCAAATTACAGTTTGGAGCCATTTAGATTCGATTTTATTTTCTTCAGCATTTTATCCATCAGCAAAACAGATCTATCTCCTAAATCAGTGATCATCAGGGAACAAAAAATAGAAATGTTGGGGGGAGGGGGGGGGAGAGGGAGGGGGGGGGAGAGGGGGGGGGGGGGGGCGGTGGCGCATAGGTAGCACTTTTTCCAATTTTACCCTCTTCAGCCAGTGGATGTTCTAAGTCAGAGTCTAGTCCAATAGGGGTGTCCATTGTCAAGTCCTTTTCACTTTGTCGCGGTCCACATCAAATGCGACAAATATATCGATTTTTACCTAGCAGAGTAGATGTTGAGTTTATAGATTATAGATTTTCATATACGGCTGGTTCAAATATATGCTCATACGTTACTCTAGCAGCTGCATTTCCAATTTCCAGTTTACTGGTGGTTACACCTTGCAAATGAAACCTTTTTCCTTATTGTCTCTCTCTCTCACAGACACACACACACACACACTATATATATATATATATATATAGAGAGAGAGAGAGAGAGAGAGAGAGAGAGAGAGAGAGAAGATTATATGGGTAACCCACCAATAACTAAAATAATTCCAGCAATTCTTTAATAAAGTAAAAAATATTTTCCTGACCATGGGACTCTTTGTCTGGGTCTCATCCATCTTAATGAGTACCTCTGAATTACGGATCACTCATGCTTACACAATACCACAAAGGTTTATTAGACCAACATAAAACCACAAATTTAAGTGCTTTGTACACAAACATGACATAAAACAAAGAGATTTGCTACAATACATTCTCCTCACCATCTCCCCACCATCTTCCCTCTTTTAACATCTTGATTTTTTTTTTTGGAGATGGTGAGGAGAATGCAAAAAAGCATTTGCCTAAAACAAATATATGGAGGTAACTATTGTGAAAAATTGAAATGTGGGGGGGGAGGGGGGGCCGCATAGGTAACACTTTTTCCAATTTTCCCCTCTTCAGCCAGTGGATGTTCTAAGTCAGAGTCTAGTCCAATAGGGGTGTCCATGGTCAAGTCCTTTTCACTTTGTCGCGGTCCACATCAAATGCGACAAATATATCGATTTTTACCTAGCAGAGTAGATGTTGAGCTTATAGATTATAGATTTTCATATACGACTGGTTCAAGTATATGCTCATACATTACTCTAGCAGCTTCCAATTTCCAGTTTACTGGTGGTTACACCTTGCAAATGAAACCATAGGTAACACTTTTTCCAATTTTCCCCTCTTCAGCCAGTGGATGTTCTAAGTCAGAGTCTAGTCCAATAGGGGTGTCCATTGTCAAGTCCTTTTCACTTTGTCGTGGTCCACATCAAATGCGACAAATATATCGATTTTTACCTAGCAGAGTAGATGTTGAGTTTATAGATTATAGATTTTCATATACGACTGGTTCAAATATATGCTCATACGTTACTCTAGCAGCTTCCAATTTCCAGTTTACTGGTGGTTACACCTTGCAAATGAAACCTTTTTCCTTATTGTCACACACACACACACACACTATATACACATAGAGAGAGAGAGAGAGAGAGAGAGATGATTGTATGGGTAACCCACCAATAACTAAAATAATTCCAGCAATTCTTTAATAAAGCAAAAAATATTTTCCTAACCATGGGACTCTTTGTCTGGGTCTCATCCATCTTAATGAGTACCTCTAAATTACAGATCACTCATGCTTACACAATACCGCAAAGGTTTATTAGACTAACATAAAACCACAAATTCAAGTGCTTTGTACACAAACATGACATAAAACAAAGAGATTTGCTACAATACATTCTCCTCACCATCTCCCCACCATCTTCCCTCTTTTAACATCTTGATTTTTTCAAAAAAAAAAAAAAAAAAAAAATCAAGAGAGAGGAGATAGTGAGGAGATGGTGAGGAGAATGCAAGAAAGCATTTGCGTAAAACAAATATATGGAGCTAACTATTGTGAAAAATTGAGTACTTCTTTATTTAGTTTAGGCAATGAAAAATCTAACGAAGAGGAAAAACAAAGTTTGAACACTAAAGTAAAAAAGAAAGAAAATGAAGGAAATGGAAGGGAAACACAAAACAAGGGAAAGCAAAACAAAACAGAAAGGTCCTCAGTCATAGTATATGAAACCACCACCCTAATTGATTGTGTCACCAAAGAAAATTGAACCTTTGCTGAAGTCTAGCATAAAACAGTACATGTAGATGATGATGAAGATGGTGTGCTAATAAACAACAACCATATTAAACATACATAATACATCACATACCATCCATAGCTTGACTTATTGACTCATAATCCATAAATGTTCTAGTGGATCTGTTCGGAGAAGTTTGCATCAAAATAATAGTGTGCCTATTAGCCTGCAAATGAAGACAGAAGACAATTAGTCGGCATCATAGCCAGTAACAGGCATGTAATTGATCACATAAGGAAAGGTCAACAATTCACACTAAAAGATCTGGCATGTACAGAATGAAAACTTCATTATATGCTCAAGAAAGGTCATTTAGAGATTTAGCGGGAGAAACTGATAGACATAGCTCTTATCAAAAAAAAAAAAAACTGATAGACATAGCTGCAATGTTATAAACCCAGCACATATAAATATAACATAGATAAGGTAATGTGGAAGTGTTAATACTGGATGCAAAAGGTAGCAATGCAAATAAGGGAGAAGGGAACATGAGCAACAATTATTGAATAACTTAGTGAGGAGCATGTACATGTTTCCACAGAACAATGTATAACTATAACATAAACTACAGAGATTAAATGAGTGACAACAGACTGAATCAATGCTGTTATGTGCACATGTAGAACACCAACTCCACTTACCCGTTCCGGGGTGGAGGATTCATTGAGGTAAATGTTCTTTTTTATTTATTTATTTTATATAGGGAAGTTACATAGCATCCAATGAGTTTTGAGCCCAAAAACTTTAGCCTCCACCTTGTTCTTACAAGGGGAGGAAGCTCCATTTGAGATATAGCTCATTTAAATGATGTGTTTCACCAACATAACTTAAAATTCTATAGTGCGCATTGCCTCTTAGCAACTCATGATGAATCATGATCATATCTAAAAAGATTTATCTCAGATTTAGTTGGAAATTGAAGCCCTGAATTGAGAGTAATGATTTAATTAACTGCTTGGCCAAACAACTGATTATTCAATGTTAGTCTAACATAAATGATAAAATCATCAATTCCACAACTAAATGACCTATCTATATACCATCAAATTCACAAATTAATTGTTCAGTGCTCTCGCCACACTTCTGAAGTCAGGCAGGGTCTACCGAAAGATCTGGTGAAGCCTTTCGCCACTTTTTTAGATGCCCAAAATCAGCAAGCTAGCCAAAAGACTAGGACTACAACTCCACTATTACAGAAAACATGGAACTTTTCCACCTCCATTCTTCAATGTGCATGCAATACAGCTAAGCAAACAAATTGATTCAGCTGAATATGGACAAAGTTTAACTTGCAGCATTCAGTTATTCTCAACCAGAGTAAAAACAAATTAAATAATCTTCTTAAATTAACCTCTTAGAAGAAGGTAGCAAAAGCTCCCTTGGATAGGATAAGCTCAGCCAGAGCTAGTGAATTGCAACTGGTAAACACATTGTGGATTAAAATATGATAGGTCCCAAAGTATTATCAAGAAAAAGAAATTTCTTACTTCGACATATTGTCAGACTAATGGATGGCAAGAGCTTGATGCAACACAGAAACAGTTAAAATAAATATAAACCAGGTCACCAGATTCCAGACATGTTAATTTTACCACCAAATTAATAGGAAAAACTCTGCATCCTTCTCCTCATATATCATTTCACATTAACAATCTATCTATCATATCCCAATATTAAACCCTACTAAACATCACATAGACCATCATTCCCCACCTAAAGTACAGACAATGAGAAGGAAGAAATCAATAATTACTATTAGTAAGCATAGATATATGACCATCAAAGATTCATTGTTCCACATCATTCTATGAACCATATGGAAAATTTTTGTAGTAACCATAGCCTTATCCACTTTGATGGACCATCCGAAATACTTTAAAAAGTGTAAATAAATCACACTAGACCGGTAAGTAGGAAATGCATAATTGAATTTCTAAACCATGGAAAACCAATTTACCCCTATCCGAGGTCATTTAGGGCCTCAAATATAAGATTAAGTTTCCACATCATGAAAAAAAAAAAAAAAAAAAAAAAAAAGAAGCTAACATCCAGAATTAAAATCACCAAGCATCAGATGTTAGAACTTGCTACCTCCAATTAGAGTTCGAAATAAAATTAAATAGAAAATATTGTATCAGCTTATGCATTATTAAAATAGCAAACTGAATCATGTAATATATATGAAGCAGGAATTAAAACCTTAGCCCATCATTTGGTTCCCTAGAAAAAGGTTGGGGGGAGAAAATTAAGCCTAATTTCCATGCTGTTATCGTTTCCAAAAAAAAAAAAAAGAAAAAGAAAAAAAAAGACCACCCCAAGTGAACACTTTTCAAATCCCGTTTGGCCGTTTCCCAAACAAGGAAAGAGCTACGACTATTTTCTTTTTCCTAAATCAGGTAATATATCAAGCAGGAATCAAAACCCTAGCCCATCGTTTGGTTCCCTGTAAAACGGTTGAGGGGAGAAAATTAAGCCTCACTTCCATGCTGTTTTCATTTCCAAAAAAAAATTGAAAAACAAACAAAGACCGGCCCAAAGTGAACACTTTTCAAATCCCCGCTTCCCAAACAGGGAAAAAGCTTGACTTCTTTCTTTTTCCCGACAAATAAAAAATCTAAGACTTACCCATCTATTTACCTACATTTTCTCGGCAACCAAGCAGAAAAAAAAAAAGGAACAGAACTGAAAATTGAAAGTAAAAACCAAAACGCTAAGACGAAGAAGTTCTAGCACACTAACAAAACCCTAATACTAGAGAAAAGGATCGGCGATTACGAAAAGTGGTTTTGCGATTCAAAGAAATTGATTATATAAACCAATAAACAAATAAATAATAGAGCGAGAAAATAAAAAATAAAATAAATAAATAAATAAATAAATATTACCATGTGGAACAAAGCGATGGAACAAAGTGATCGGACAAAGCTCAGTGAAAGCAAATGGTTCTCTTCGCAGCGACGCAAAGTACCCAAAGTGAGACGAAGACTTGGGGAGTGGCATATTGCCAGGTCAGCGACGAGGGCAAAATTGGAAATGCATCAGATTGTTTTGGGCCGTCTGATTTGTAGACCATAGTCTAGCCCAGCTCGAAAAAATGCTGCGCTTTCTCAAAATGTTCCTCTAAAATTTATTTAAAAAGAGTCACTATTTTATGAGATTGTGATACATTATTTGTGAATTAATTTTTGAAGAAATTTTTTTGGAAGTGTAGCCTTCTTATATTTGTAAAGAGTTATTTTTCACATTCATTTATCACACTCAGTTCTAGGGGTGAAAAAGCGATTGCGGTTAGCGGTTAGTGGCTAAAACAGCTTAGGCGGTTAGTAAATTTTACTAACCACCTCCGCTAACCGTGCCCAGTTAGTGGTTAACCGCATCCAAATAACCGTTTTTTTAATAACCTCTTTTTTGGGCCTTTTATTAGGCTTCTTTTTTTTTGGCGGTTTTGGACTGGTTTTGGGCCGGTTTTAGGCTTACTTTAAACGTTTTTTTGCTCACTTTAAACAAATTTTCTTTTCCTTTTCATGGCCATTTTAGCATTAAAAATTTATATATACCAAAATCCTTGTTGGTCACCTTCTACGACTTTATACAACATATAATACAAATAAAATTACAACAATTTTTGTAAATCATCACTTCACTTGTTGTCTTGTACACAACATACAAATAAATAAATAAATATATATATATATTAAAAAAGCGATTAGTGGTTTTCAAAAACCCAATAACCGCTAACCGCTAGGCGGTTTTTTAATAACCGCTTTCAAAAGCGGTTAGCGGTTAACAAAGCGGTTAGCGGTTCTAAATTTACACTCCTACTCAGTTCACACTGGCTAACATTGTTTTTTTTACATGACTTTCTATGTCAGCCACTTAAAACATGTCACATTAGCTAATGTGAAATGAATGTGATAAATAGGTGTGAAGAGTAGCATTACTAATTTGTAATTCATAATTTTTATAATCCTAAATTATAGGATCATTTGCAATATCTTCTAGATTTTAAATTTCAACTAGGAAACTATTTAAGTAGTTACAGAATTTCTATTATACTTCAGCATTTGGTTGTAGTATGTTTCAAGAGTTGGCTGATCACCCATTAAAGCAAGAATAATGCAGCTAATGTTAAACTTACTCCCACTTCTCCACACTCATTTCCCATATTCATAGATGGCTTTTAAAACTACCATTAGATTAAAATTCAATAAAGATCTATCTCGTATCTAATTGTGGTTTTAAAAGCCACCTACAAGTATAAAGAAATAGGAGTAAAGTGTAGCATTACATCTGTATTCATTGTGGGCGATCCGTATCCATTGTGGGTGTTAGAATATTGAGAAGATATTTTCCTAGCACGAGAGAATTGAGAAGGAGAAACCTCTAGCGTACTGATTGTTGTGCCCTTTAAAAAGTAAAATAATAAATGAATAGATGGTAGATCATAAGATTTTACGATTTTGTACCATTTCCAAAGAAGATATTAGAATCGTAGAAAAAAAATTGAAATTTCCTCCCTTTCCTAATTTTTTTTTTCTTCATATTTTAACTTAATTTTCATGTTTGTCAATTGTCACATTGACCGAATGATAATGCGATGCGCAAAACTTCAAAGTTAGGGCAGTGCACAACTTGTAGGAAAGCAGCAATGATAAACATGGGAAACACAAAATGCATCCAAAACACACATCTAATGATCATCCTTGATGTCCCTTCTTTTGATATTTCCTATGTGTATTTGGTATACATTATGATCCTGAATATCAAATCTGTAACGGGATAAATTTAGATAAATTCTTAAAGAGAACCTAAACCTCCTTCCAATATATGTTTGGGAATATGAGAAGATTTTAGAGGAATCTCAAGACCTCACATCCATCTAGGATTAGATGCCCTTTTACAATAGATGACTCCAAGTCTCCAACAACAATGAAAACTTTTTTCTTTTTTCTTTTTTTTTAATATATATATGTCCGCACAATAGGAGAAAATGGGAAATGAAAATTCAAACTAGTGACTTCCGCTTCATGAGACGTGGTCCTCAGCCGATTGAGCTACCCCTTGGGGACCTCATTATGAGAACTTATTAAACATAAAGACTTCCAAACTAACTTAAATACAGACTAAATCATACTCTCAGTAATCCAGAGGTGGGCATAGATATGAGGACTCAATAGTCCTTACTTTTTGAGGACTGTAACAGTATATTTCAAAAAGGATGAGGCCTGGAGACCATATGTGGGGAACTTTGCAGCAATCGTAAACATTTGTGGATTTAATGAATCAATTGCAAAACAGGAAGAAAGCAACTTTATAAGTATGAATCACAAATAACTTGTACAGAAAGTACAACTATGTGAGTGATGAGTAATCCAGATATTTACATATACCACATACAGTCTTTCTTCTTCTCTCACTCTCAGCATGGCTGATCATGCCATGCGTACCTTTGCAGCTCTATGTTCATGCTGCGACGACCCGTTGGATATCCTTCTGAAATAATTTACGCAATCAATCAGAGAAGTAGAAAGCAATCTATTCCAATGGTCTTCACATGTAAGAGGAAGTTTTGGAAGAATTTCACTATAAAAAAGTAAACAATTGATGCCGTAGTTTCCAAGCCAATTAGTCTCAGAAACACAGACAGAAAATCCAATATGTACAGCATCATGACACGACACCAACTTCAGACCTTTTCTTTTGGGTCCATTGGGTCTATGGAGCTACAAAATGGGAGCTAGCCATCTCCCTTATCTTAAACTCCCCATCATTCGGCGTACTCGACTTTAGGTTCCTCATTCGGCCAAAAAGACTTCAACAGCACTGTTCAAAATTTCGATCTCATTTTGATTAAGGGTGCGGGTTGATGATTATGTTACTGAATTAACTGCCTTATGCATCAAATGAACTCTATCCCCATCCCCCACCCCTCAAAAAAACAAATTATGTGTAGTGAGTTCTCTCTTTGAGAACCTTATCACATGTGAACTAACTCTGGCCGACTGCCTACATCATAAACTTCTGAATAGTGGGTACCTTTGGATTGAAGTTACTAACAGTTTCAAACTTAAATTAACTAAACCACAATATAGAGGCTAGCACAATTCAACAACTCAAAACAAAAGTAAAAAAGGTTCATTCATTTGCTAAAAATCAACTTTCAAAGAGTCAAATGTCATCTACATATTGCAAATGGATTGCAGATCAACAACAAATTCAACCCCTTGACCATAAAATTAGGTATATGAAACCTTCTATATACCAGGAATAAATGTGGGAAATCATTAGATGCAATTGATTACATGTCTAAGTTTTTAAAATTAGTTCTCTCCCTGCAAAGCTTTAATCCAAAAAGAGGTTGAAAACAGATTTGTGAGGAGCACTCATGTTAATTTCCGAATATGACCTACTTCGAAAAAATTTCACTTTAGATGCCGTTCTTGTATTATGAAACCATTTGGTATGGCTACATCTCCATAGGAATTATAAGTGTAAAACAACTTGACTTTCATAACAATTAGGTGTCCTGAAATATTTCAAGTAGGGCAGACAGCTTCATTACCATTGCCAATAATTTGTAAAAGTTGAAACAATTGATTTCAACCAGTACTTAATATCAAGGAACTTCCAAACTCCAGAATTGAATGCCAAAAAATAATGGAGGAAAAACATACCTCAATTTGAAAAGGTGATGTTGTTGGTGGGTATCTCTCAACAACTTTACCATTTTTGTCCACCAAGAACTTCTCAAAATTCCATTTGATAAGATCACCTAAAAATCCTCCAGCATTTGATTTCAGGAATTGGTAAACTGGAGCAGTACTTGGCCCATTGACATCAACCTGTTGCGAAAACCCTTAGTACTAGGCTATGGCTCTCTGACAATCTTGTTATGTACAGAAGAAAAATGCATTTAACACACCTTATCAAAAATCGGAAATTCTGCTTTAAACCTTGTACAAGCAAACTGCTTGATTTCTGGGTTTGATCCAGGTTCTTGCCCACCAAACTGATTGCAAGGGAAAGCTAGAATTTCAAATCCTGCAATGAGAAAACAATTTAAAAGTATCACACTCATGAGAAAACAATTTCTTCCTTGACTTAGAAATTCTCCACGTGTGTGAAAGACGCATCAATAATAAATCTCACTCTTTCTTTTTTTAAGGACTTTTCAGATGCTTTACAATGAAATGACTTAATTTTATCCTAAATTTAAACAAAACAATGATGGATCAGATATGCATCAAAGGCGGCCATCTAACATTTGCAGGACCAATTAAACTTCCCACACCTATCATTTCTTCAGGACCACGTGTTGAGCAACTGCATCAGGGAACAGTGAGTGATGATGGGTTGTTTTCATATTTTTAGGACAACTTGATAGACAAATACAAACAATTTGACACACCCAAATCAGCCACAAACCTTACATAAATAAATTTATTTTTTGATAAGTAATTCAATCTTATTAGAAAGTGCTTTCGGGAGCAACCCAATTACACATGGAGTATAAAAAAGATAGCACCAATTAGGGAGAAAAAGAAGAAAACAAATTCAGAAATTCTAGAAAATTAGAAAGTGAGAACCATTGAAAGCAACCATCCCCCATTAAGAGTTTTGAACAAAATAACTTTTACTTCTATCACCGTTCTCTCACAATCTTCAAAATTTGAGCATAATGTTCTTTCCAAATACACCAAATCAAGCAAAGCAGACCTGTTCTCCAAACTTCCATATTATGATTGCTATCAAATTGGCCTCTCCAACTAGCCAACAAGTCCACCGCCTATTGGGGCACCACCTACTCAATTAGTGGAGTGGAAGATGATTGACGGATTCTCCGCTCTTCTTGGACATACAACATCAATCCATCATTATGATGTGCATCTTTCTTTTTTTGATAAGCATGACGATCCTCTTTCTAAAGCTATCCAAAGTCAAAATCTTCCTTAGCACTGCTGTCTAAACAATGAATGTCACTCCCGAGAGGCCTTGTTTCTCAAAATGCTCTTCCAAGGGATAGAAAATCCAGCATGAGGGCTAAGCACATTATAAAATGATTTGACCTCGAACATCCATCTTTTGGAAGGGATCCAAAATAAGTACTAGGAGTCATAATCAGTGCTGTCCTATTGACACTTAAAACATCAATACTTCCTTTATCTCCATTTCATTGCCATGAATACAAAGAAAAAAGAAGAAACTTTGTCACTTAAGGCTGTCTTTGGTTCCATACTCGAGTACATTTTCTGTTATTTGAATCACATAAATATGGGAACACAGGGAAAACTTGTTTACAAATTCAAAAAATGAGCAATGGTGCATCCAACTCTTACTTCGACTAATAACACCAAAGCAGTAGCTAGACGCATGGACAAATTTCTGAAAGGTAAAAGATAAACAGCCCAACATGTTAATTGCAGTTCAATTGGGTGTAAGTGTCAATTTTCAAAAGATCTTAACACTAAAAATAACAGCACTATCCTCCATTTTCTGTAGCATACCTTGAGTTTTGTACTTCTCATATATGTGAGACAGTTCTGAGTAATTTGAAGGTGTCAAACCACTGTGATTAAAAAAAAAAAATCCAGTTATATCACAAATTGAAATGAATATGATACATAAACTGGGATTTTAAATAGTAGACAAAATAAAAAAGGGGATAAACTTTGGCTGAAACACAAGTAGTCAAAGCTGCAAAATCATCAGTCAGGCGTGAATACCATTTTGAAGCCACATTGACAATCAAGAGAGCCTTCCCCTTAAACTTGCTAAGAGAAACATCCTTCCCATCAATATCCTGCATCAACAACCTCCATACATAAGCACAATATAACTACATACTTACACGTTCATCCCCAAATTTGGTCATCCTGATCTTAAATTGTTAAAGACATAACAAAACCTCCCAGGAGGTACATAGAGTTTCCATTGGTAACCTATTAATCTTATAATCGTACTCCAAGTTAAGTTTACAGCAATTTTTTCTCTACCTATTAAACCCACACTAGAAAACACGAGTATGAACATTTCTTTACGAACTCAATGAAGAAAGTAGTATGTTATTAAAATTGAATTCACTGCACATTGTACCATTCAAGACAAGATTCACATCTACTAATTGAAACCAACTAGAGACTTTCTCTTCACCACGAATTAGGCACTGCCAAGATACACGACAGAATTGCCACTAACCAGTTCTTAAAGTTTGGTTTTTTTCCTGTGTCACATCCAAATGCTGGAAATTCACACACACACACACACATATGTGTGACAAGAATACTCACAAATGTTTATAATTAATCCAACACCCAATACCCACTGCCCATAACTCAAGTTCCTCACAGAAGAGTCACAATTCAAACAAAATACCAAAAACACTTACTTTGACGGTGAAATCATAGATAGTCTTCTCCGTTGCCGCTCTGGCGTTAACTCCGAAAGAACGAGATTTCAAGAGATACCCAGGAAGAGTTGATGATTGAAAAGAGAGCCCGAATTGAAAATGGGCTGATTTGGAGGACCCAAGTGAGGTTTTGGTGGATGGGATCGAAAAAGCCATTGAAGGCCATAGAGAAGAAGAAGAAGAAGTTGTGTTTATTTTGGTTTGCATTAAACCATTAAAACAAGCAGAGAAAGGCATTGCAGCCATTTTTGTTTCCCTTTGGAAATTCGGTGGCTTGGGACCAAAGAAGCTTTCTAGTTCAACGTGAATCCTGCTCTCTCTCTCTCTCTCTCTCTCTCCCTCTCCCTGAGAGTTACTTTAGTGGAAGTTATGGTTACACGTGGTCTTTTTGTCCGCCTGTTTTTTCTTCTCTTCTCTTCCTTTCTTTTCTAAGTTATCCAAAACCAAAAGAATTACCGCTCTCTTAAAAAAAAAAAAAAAAACCTTAAAATATTAAACACTCTTCATATTATTTTCATATTGTATTATAGCAATATTTTGAATAAACTGTTTAAACTCTTACAAAAATACGAACTAATTTCTCATTTAAAAAATTTTCAAGATTAAAAAGAAAAATTAGAGTGAATGTTGGCTACCCTAAGTAGAGAATGAATGGTTACACGGTCATTCATGTCTTGATCGGAGTGGATGCACATCTACTCACTTTTTTAATTTCTTCTTTAATTTTTAAAATTTTCAAATGTTCTTAAGTAATGCTCTATGCATTTGTTTGAGTTTTCTTAAAATAATAAGGTGTATTGAGCCTAAATTTATTATTGTATATATATTCATGTGTTATGGCTCAAAAAATATAGTGATGAAGGAGCTGACACAAAGACTGGGTGTCTTGTTGTTTTTGGGTTTTCTAGCTTAAATGCTTTAGTGTGTGTGTGTGGTTGTATTCTTTGTAGTGCTTTGAAATGTGTATATATATATTGATCATTTGTGTGTTAATTTATTCATTTTGCAGTATCTTGAAAAAATTGACCTGGAACAAGTTTGATCTTCTCAACTCTCAAGGGTCAGCTGATCAACTTTGTGCAGGTTGAAGGAGCTTACAGCAAACCCCTAACTTGCAATTACTTCCTTAATTAATTAAGTTGGAAATTCTCCAAAGAGTGTGAAAGAATTCAAAGAAACACCAATATATGGGATTTAAAACCTTAATTCAATAATAGAAATCCCATTCTTTTCTCTTGGACTTGTCGGATGCTAAAATAAAATGGCTTATGTTGTCGTTAATTAGTTTGAATACAACAATGATTGATCGGATATACATGAATCTGGTTTAATTAATATAAATAAACTATAATCAGCGATGTCCTGTTAACACTAAAAACATCTCAACTTCCTTCATCTAATTTTGATTGCTATGAATAGAAGAAAAATGAAGAAACTTTTTATAATACTATTTTGAAGCAATATTCACAATCAAGAACCAATTATTCTTCCCTTAATATTTTCCTAAAACACATTGGGAATGAGCAGGGAAGTCGCATTGGGCACAATAATAGAACCATCGTTTGTGATCTCTTTCTTTTTCGCAAATTAGACAATAGTATTCTGCACAATGAGCTTCAGCACTGTAGGTGAGCTTGAGGAGATGATCGTCATCTTTGTGACTAGCTACGAGCGGAAGAGTTGCACATTCGAAACCCAAGGCGAAATCACAATAAGTGCATACAAGCACACAAGGTTTGTCGTCAGAAGTGAAATTACAAACATGACATTTTCTATTAGAATTAACAGCAATGGAGAGAGGGTGTTGGTGACCTTCATGTTTCAGGGTTTCCGGAACTGAACAACATTGAAGGTCAAACCAGAAATTACACATTGCACAAACATAGGCGAAGCCACTCATGCGACGTTGACAAGCCATACATTGGAATCGTCCATAACTTATGAGGGTGAGCAAGTGTGGATGAAGTGGATGTCGCTTGTTTCTTGGTAGTTGAGCACATCCACTGTGAAGAAAGAAATTGCATGGTGTACAGCTATAAAACGGGGTGGAGATTAGTCCTTCACAACCACCACAAAACTTATCATCCACGAGCTCTTTGTTGCTAAGAACTAAACCATGTTGATGGCTAAAATGTTGTATCTGCACAGCCCCTTCAGCCTCCATAACATTTGTTTCTAATTCCTCACGCATAATCTTGAGATCTACATCTTCTTCATATTTAAATGCACATGCCAAGTGGGCAACGTAACTGCATTCTTTACAATAATAGGCTCCGTACTCTGTCTTCACTTTTTTACGGCAGAGATAACAAAATATATTGTTGTGCTCTTTGACTTTATGAAGAGAGTAGGTGAGAGTGAGAGAGTGATCATGACTTGTAATTCTGATGATGCCTGAAAATCCAGTACATTTGGTGTGAATCAAGAGTTGACAAGTGCTACATAGGGAGGCTAACTCATTGCCTTCCTCACCACAAGCTTCACAAGTGAATTGGACCTGCTTAGAGAAAGAGATCAATGAATGTTGGCAATCATCAATATTGTTAATTTGCGAGCGGGTAGTTGCACATGTGAAATGAAGATTGAAATCGCACTCACTGCAACAGTAGAAGGGGTATGCATTGCAGTTTTTACCGCAAGCATTACAAAGTTTTTTCTGTGGCTTCACAAGATAAAGGGTGTGGTTTGGGTGGTGGAAGGGGTGTTGTTGTATTTGGGGAGGCAGCTCAAGGCATGATTTATGGAGGACCAAATTGCAATCGGAGGTGGAGCATTTGTATCCGGCACCAGATACTGGCTTCTCACAGCCGAAGCAAACAAGGTTAACGTCTTCCTTGCCATCATTTTTCACTTCTTCTGTGAAGATGAAGCGATCATGATTCCATAAGCCGGAGTGTAACAAAAGGGCTTTGTGATTTGTGGGTACATTATTGAGGCATGATATGTGAAAGTACATCTCATCTGTACTCTCGAGTGTAAAAGTGGCACCCAATATCGGTTTCCGGCACGTCCTACAAACAGCTTCCTCACCTTCCCCCAACCATGTTGCCCACAGCTCTGCATCATCAAAATATCTCTCTCTTAGCAAACCTTGGACGATGCGCATGCCGTTCGTCTCCATATATATATTTCTATGCATGGCTGAGTGAAATTAGGAAATAATAATGAGGATCCGAGTAGGAGTAGTAGTAGGAGGAGGTAGTAGTATAGATTTGAAGATGGAAGTGGTTATTAGTATTATTTGTTGGAATTGGAAAGGCTGGTGTTTGGTTTGGTTTGGTTTGGTGGTGTTGTAGTAGTGGAGGGCCGAGGGAATTGAATTGCTCCAATATTCAATATTTATTTATTTGTTTCTACTTTAATTGGAATAATAACCTTTGGCGTTCACTTGCCTACAATTAACGCAAAGAATAGATTTAATTGCATTAATTGCCCCCAATTCCATTCCAGGTGTGAATAAAGTGGAACATTTAATTTGCATGGCCCGCCCACTCAAATCCCACTATTTTCTGCAAACTAAATAGATGGCTTCTTTTTTTTTTTCTTTTTTTTTCATGTGATAACTATTTTTTTAAGGTGTGTTTGTTTCACTGTAATTTTATTTTTTTATCGAAAGATGTTTTCAATTAAAAATATTTTCTAGGAAAACTAATATTGATATTCCGTTAAAATTAATACTGAAAATGTTTTCAATTCTTGGGCTCCTACTGAAATTCTTATCCCTCAAAGCCACATAAAAAAAAACAAAAAAAAAAAAGTCAAACACCAAACAAATCCAATTCCACCGACGTCATAAAAGAAATCAAATCAAAACACTTGGAGGCTGGAGTTGAGGAAATCAGATTGCAGTTTTTAAAATAAAAAACAATTCCACCGATTTCGCCAATTTGACTTGTTGTATTGCTAGATATACGACATGAAGCATGGACTATACAATTAATCTATTAATAAAAAAGTTGTATAAAATAAAATATAAAACTTAAAAAGAAAGTTCTAGAATTGTGAAAAGAAAAAAATAAACATTCAAGATTAGAATATACTTCCACCTCATCACAAGATATGTTTTATGTAGCTTAGAAGTTATTTTTTATTTTTCCTTTTCTTCTTTTGACTCTAAATAAGTTACTTCACACAAAATAATGGGACATGCAAATCTTTTTCTTTATTCTCCGAAAAAGTTACTTGGCACATAAGAGGATGAGAATTTGGGCAATACAAATCTAATACAAATCTAAAAGAGATGTTAAAATATATACCTTACCACTTATCTCAGCTATCCTCAACAGATAATTTGCTTGTGTTTGTGGGCAACCGAACACCACTCAACTTTGGAATGGGTAGATCAAAGTAGAAATCGTTCAGTAGGGCCGGGATGTGGTCAATTATGGGCTTAAAACAGTTCATATGGATTAAAGCCGAAAGTTACTTGGCGTTCAACGGAAGCAAATTAATGTTGCTTTTTTAGGATCACGGTGGAAAGTGGTAAAGCAAAAGAAACAACTTGTATACGAGGTACTAAAAAAAAAAACTTGTATAAGAGGTAAGTAACATATGCTAACTGATTAGAAAAAAAGTAATATATTCTTACTTTTTATCTACGTAAACATCTCTTCTGGTGAGGGGAAAGGATATTCTTTTCTTTTTTTTCTTTTTTTTTTCACAATTCTAAAATTAAGTTCTTTTCTTTTTTTTCTTCAATTTTTTATTTTTTATTTCTTTTAACTTCTTTGTTTTATTTTTATACCCTCTCAAATTATCACAAATTTGACAATGTCCTCCTCAAATTTTCAATTGCGACAACGTCCCCCCGAAACAGTTAAATTACCATACAATTGACAATGTCTCCCAAGACCAGCAAAAAAACAAAAGTGACACTCAAATTCTTTTCAATAAAACAAAAATAATCCAATAAATTAAAAAATTAATTTTTTTTTTCTTTAAAAAAAATGTTTTTTTTTTTTTTTTAATTTTCACACCCTGATTTTTTTTAAATGATTTTATTTTTAATTTTATTTTATTAAGGGTATTTTCGTCATTGGGGACATTGTCAATTTTTGGTAGTTTGACTATTTGGATGGGACGTTATCGTAATTAAAAGTTTAGGAGAAGACATTGTCAAATGAGTAGTAGTTTGAGAAGATATGTGCACTTTTCCCAATTTATGTTTCATTCTATATCCAAAAAAAAAAAAAAAATAGATAGCTTCTTTATCTTTATATATATATATATATGAAAAAAAAAAATATTCATAACCTCTTAAACTAACACACAATTTGCGATGTTTCTCCGAACTCTCCCGCAAACCTCCAAAATTTTGCAATGCCACCTAAATACAAAAATTTCCTAATAAAAAAAGCTGAATGACCCACGACCATATATCGTGGGTCACCTTACCCATGAATTTAAGTTAAGAGTCCAAAACCCTATTTTTGTAAATATGATTGATAATTACCAAGTATTGGTGGAACAATTGAAAGTCAAGGATCAATATTTTCTAGAATTTGTAGAGTTTTCTATTAAGTAGATTTCTTTAACTGTGAAGGATCAAAAATATTGAAATAAATTATTTGTTATGTTTGAAGATAAAATGTTTTAACTCTTAACACCAATCTTCAAAATTTTGAGCATTACTCTCCCACTAAATAACTCCAGACATCTAAATTACAACAATTTAGGGCAGTTCATTAGAATGTCTTTAATGTTTGGGAATTTTTGCCTCTTTTGCTTACTCTTAATGCAAGCATTGTACCTCTGATTGTATTGTAAGGGTTTTTTGGGCAGAATGAAGTACTTGAAGTTTTGTGTTCAAACTGGTCACAGACCACTGCTTATTTATGCATCTCATTGTGGCCTATGGATTTTGGCTTTCTTATAGTTGATTTTAGTTCTTTGTTTTTCTAATTCCTTTTACAGTATTTGCTAATGAGTAATGCTATACAAGTCCTTCTTATGTCTCTCTTGTATTTCTCTAAAATTGATGTGGCTTTAAAATCACCATTAATTGGACAAATCCATTAATCACCATTATACAACATGAAGCATGGACTATACAATAAGTCTTTTTCATGTCTCTCTTGTGTACCTCGAAAACTAATGTGGCATTAAAATCACCATTGAATTTGTCCAATAATGATTTTAAAGCCACATCAATTTTAAAAAAACACAAAATGTACGTAAGAAGAATTTCTAGCATTACTCTCCGTTAATAAAATCATTTCCAAATTCTTCAACCAATATCATTATCAACTATTTTTTTTTTAGGGTGTGTTTGTTTCAATGTAATTTTTATTTTTATTTTTATCAAAAGATGTTTTCAATTGAAAATATTTTATAGGAAAACTAATGCTATTCCGTCCTTTGGTTGATAGCTTAAAAATAATACTGAAAATGTTTTCACATGTTGGGCTCCCACCGAAATTCTTATCCCTCAAAGCCACATAAAAAAAATCAAACCCACCAAAAAAGCCATCCTGGTATGGAAATGAGATAGAAATTATTGTAATGGAAGTCCAACAAACGGCCCATGAAGATCTTCGGATAACAAATCCAATTCCACCGATGTCATAAAAGAAATCAAATCAAAACACTTGAAGGGAGATAGGTGGGTTGGTGTGGGTCACAGTCACAGAGGCTGGAGTTGAGGAAATCGGATTACAATTTTTAAAAGTGTAAGCCATTTTCCTTAAATTTTTGTTTTTGTTGACAAAAAAATGTTTTCAAATTGACTAATATTTTCAATCTGTCAAAACACCAGAAAATGCTTAAAAGATTTTTTGAAAAATATTTTACATTAAGATAAACATATATAACCTTAGTCTTGCATTACGAGATTATTATAGCTGATGTATGAGGATAGTTGCTTCTCAAGAAAATAAATAGGCATTACTGTTCTTAACAACAATTCAAAGCAAGTAAGCAACAATTCTCCTTTTAAAAATGTGTGAGCGAGAATGCTACCAATAATACTGGCCGTAGCGGCCCATAGTATGATGTTTTCAGTCCTAAACTTGAGAAATACAATTTGCTTGCATTATATGCCATCAAATGGTTAGATCAACGTATAAATCATTTAATAGTAGGATCGGAATGGGGCTTACTATGGGCTTGAAATGAGCCACATGGACTAAACATATGCCGAGTTGCTTTTTTTTTTCTTTTTTATTTTTCACCACACCCTTCCACTAGGATTTAACATAAAATTCATTGGTGAAATTGAAAAAAAAATAAAAATAAAAATAAAAATTGAAATATAGATACACTAAATTGTGAGTTTTTAAAGTTTACGAGAATAATTATATATATTTTTTCCTTCTTTTGAGGGGTGAAATGGAGTTTTCCTTTTTTACTTTTTCTAAAATATTAAATTTTGACTGCTTATTAATTTTTTTTTTTTTTTTTCTGTAGTATACCTCACATTTCAAAATAATATTTCACATATGTATTGGACCTCATTCAACTTATACATGATAGAGAGTGTTAAAGTATTATTATTATTTTATTAAGGATGTTTTCGTCATTGGGGGATATTGTCAATTTTTGGTAGTTTAACTATTTGGGAAGAAAATTATCAAATGGGTGGTGGTTTGAGGGAATATGTGAACTTTCTCTCATTTATATTAGCCATTCTTTGTCAAAAAAAAAAAATTAGATGGCTTTATATATATATATGGAAAAAAATTATACATAGCCCCTCAAACTAACATACAATTTGCAATGTTCCTCCAAAATTTTCAATGCCTACCGAATACAAAAATTTCCTAATAATAAAAAGGAGAACGACCCACGACCATCGTGGGACACCATACCCATGAATTTTTTTGGGGCATTTTTGTCTTTTTATATGAAAAAATGGGTACATTGCAAATTTATATATATTTTCTTTTTTGCTTTTACTTATTTTATTATTTTTTTTTTGTGACCAAACAAAGTGTAATACTAATATCTGTGAGACACTTCAATAGTATAAGTTAAGAGTCCAAAACCCTATTTTTGTACATAAACCCCATTAATGTAAAGGAAGTCCAAAAAAAGGGCCCAAGAAGATGTTTGTTTGGATAGCAAATCCAATTCCACCGATGGCATAAAAGAAATCAAATCAAAGCAGTAATTACCAAAATCCACCAAAAAAACCCCAAATTTCAAGGGTGAAGTAAAACAGCACGTGGCGTGCCATGCATGCCAATGCAATTTTTTTTTTTAATTTATAATTAAAAAAAAAAAAAATTGCACTGGCATGCGTAGCACGCCGCGTGCCGTGTATCACGGTCCAAATTTCAAACCCACCAAAATCATTGACCCAACATCATTCGTTGCCTTTTTCAGTGGCTTTTTTGCTGGGGGTTTTCGGTGCGTTAGGGGTTCTAACAATTAGAGGGAGATAGGTGGGTCGTTGTGGGTTAATGAGGCTGGAGTTGAGGAAAATGAATTACAATTTTTGAAAGTGTTAACCAGAAAATATTTTTAAATTGACTAATATTTTAAGTCTATATAAACACTGGAAAATGCGTAAAAGACTTTTTACAAAATATTTTACAAATGCAACCTTAGTCTAGCATTTTATAAGATTGTTATAGCCGATTGCAAAGAAAAATTATAAGGGCTCTGGTTGTATCGGCCTATAATGTGAAGTTCTTGGTCCTAAACTCGACCCGTGGTTTGTTGTTATTCGTAATCCAATGTAGTTAGTTGGAGTCCAATTAACTCAATATTTCAGTTGAGTCCATTTATTATTGCTACTCCAAGAAAAGAAGAAGCTATTAAATGTTTAAATAAGTAAAAGTTACCAATTTGACTTGTTATATTGCTGGATATTAGGCATGAAGCATGGACTATACAATTAATCTATTAATATAAAAATTTTAGAAAATAAAAAATAGAACTCAAAAGAAAGTTCTAGAATTGTGAAAATAAAAAATAAACAATCAAGATTAGAATATACTTTCATCTTATCACAAGATATATTTTACGTAGCTTAGAAGTTATTTTTTTATTTTTCTTTTTCTTCTTTTATTCTAAAGAAGTTACTTCACACAAAATAGTGGAACATACAAATCTTTTCCTTTATTCTCCGGAGAAGTTACTTGGCACATGAGAGGAGGGGAATTTGGGCAATGCAAATTTAACACAAATCTAAAAGAGATGTTAAAATATATACCTTACCACTTATTTTAGCGATCCTCAAAAGATAATTTGCTTGCATTTGTAGGCAACCGAACACATCTCAACTTTAGAATAAAGGGTAGATCAAAGTAGAAATCATTCAATAGTAGTGCCGAGATGTGGTCAATTTGGACTTGAAATAGGTGATATGGATTACAGTGGAAAGTTACTTGGCGTTCAACGCAAGCAAATTAATGTTTTTTTTTTTTTTTTTTAGGATCACAGTGGAAAGTCCTAAAGCAAAAGAAACATCTTGTATACGTGGTATTCGAGAAAAAAAATAAAAATAAAAATACTTGTATACTAGCCATATTACTAGGTAAGTAATATATTCTAACTGAATAGAAAAAAAAGTAATATATTCTTACTTTTTAGCTACGTAAACATATCTTCGGGTGAGGGGAAAGGATATTCTTTATTGCCTTTTTTTTTTTTTTTTTTCACAATCCTAAAATTTTCTTTTAAGTTCTTTTCTTTTTTCTTTTTTTTTTTTAATTTTTTTTTTAAATTCTTTTAACTTCTCTATTTTATTTTGATACCCTCTAAAATTATCACCAATTTGACAATGTCTTTCTCAAATTTTTAATTGCGACAACATCTCCCCAAAATATTTAAATTACCAAATAATTGACAATGTCCCCCAAGGCCAACAAAAAGACAAAAGTGACACTCATATTTTTTTTCAATAAAACAAAAATAATCCAATAAATTAAAAAATTAAAATTTTTTTTTCTTAAAGAAAAAAATGATTTTTTTTAATTTTTTTAATTTTCACACCATGATTTTTTTTTTTTTTTTTTAAAAAAAAATTGTTTTATTTTTTATTTTATTTTATTAAGGGTATTTTCATCATTGGGGACATTGTCAATTTTTGGTAGTTTGATGGTTTGGGTGGGACATTGTGGCAATTAAAATTTTGGAGAGTGACATTGTCAAATGAGTAATAATTTGAGGAGATATGTAGAGTTTTCTCAATTTATATTAATCATTCTATATCAAAAAAAAAAAAAAAAAAAAAAAAATTAGATAGCTTCTTTTATATATATATGGAAAAAAAATATTCATAGCCTCTTAAACTAACACACAATTTGCGATGTTCCTCTGAACTCTCCTGCAAACCTCTAAAATTTTGCAATGCCTCCCAAATACAAAAATTTCATAACAAAAAAAGCTGAACGACCCACGGCCATATATCGTGGGTCACCATATACCCATGAATTTAAGTTAAGAGTCCAAAACCCTATTTTTGTAAATATGATTGATAATTACCAAGTATTGGTGGAACAAATTAAGTGCTCTACCTATCAAGGGACTAGTTGGGGTTAAAGTCAAGGATCAATATTTTCTAGAATTTGTAGAGTTTTGTATTGAGTAGATTTCTTAAACTTGTCAAGCATCAAAAATATTGAAATACGTGAGTAAGAATTATTTATTATGTTTGAATAGAAATGTTTTTAACTCTTAACACTAATCTCTCGTGATCTTCAAAATTTTAAACATTACTCTCTCACTAAATAACTCCAGACATCTAAATTACAACAATTTACTCACTGACCCTTTAGGGCAGTTCATTAGAATGTCTTTAATGTTTGGGATTTTCTGCCTCTTTTGATTACTCTTAATGAAAGCATTGTACCTCTGAATCTCTGATTGTATTGTAAGGGTATTTTTTTGGGCAGAATGAAGTTGAAGTGTTGTGTTCAAACTGCTTATTTATGCATCTCATTGTGGCCTATGATTTTTGGCTTCTTATAGTTAATTTTAGTTCTTTGTTTTTGTAATTCTTTTTACAATACTTGCTAATGAATAATGCTATAAGTCGTTCTAGTGTTTCTCTAAAACTGATGTGGCTTTAAAATCACCATTGGACAAATCTAATTAATCACCATTATACAACATGAAGCATGGACTATACAATTAATCTACTAATTAAAAAATTGAAGAAAATAAATAAAGAAGTTCTAGAATTGTGAAAAGAAATAAAAAATCAAAATTAGAATACACTTTTACCTCTTCACAAGATATGTTTTACGTAGCTTAGAAGTTATTTTTTATTTTTCCTTTTTTTCTTTGACTCTAAAGAAGTTACTTTACACAAAATAGTGGGTCATGCAAATCTTTTTCTTTATTCTCCTGGGAAGTTATTTGGCATAAAGGAGTGGAATTTGGACGATGCAAATCTATCATATATCTAAAAGAGATGTCATAAATATATACCTTACTACTTACAACAGCAATCCTCAAAAAAGACAATTTGCTTGCATTATAGGCAACCGAATGCCACTCAACTTTGGAATAAGGACTTGGTCTTTATTTCAAGGGTTAGATCAAAGTATAAATCATGTAGGGTCGGAATAGGGCTACTATGAGATAAACATATGCCACTTTTCTTTTTTTCTTTTTCTTTTTCTTTTTTTTTTTTTTTTTTTTTTTTTCTCTTTTCAATTGGTTTTGTTTCCTTTAGGTTTCTTGCATCGATTTTTTTTTTTTTATTTGCTTCTTTGTTTTCTTCATTTTTTGTTTTTAACTTAATGTAAATAAAAGCAGAATTTTCCTATACCACACCATTGACTATGCACACCTATTCAAGTTTTACCACACAAACCACGAAACTTCTTCCTTTGTTGTTCAGACTTCTCTACGAACCATGCATGCTTGATGCAGTGTTGTGCGAGACAATGATTTTGTGTTGAGAAAAAGGAAAAATGAAAGAAAAGAGGCTTTGACAGCATATAGAATCTCATAATAATTTAAGGAGATAAATGAAAAGAGATAAAGCAAAGAAATGAAAGACACGTAAAAATTAAAATTAAGGTGGTTTAACCTATATATATAGAGTTTACAATACAATGAGCTCTATTTATAGAGCTTACAGATGATTTGAATCCAACATAATCCTAATCAAATTCTTTAATTTAGAGTAATTCAATCTCGATCATCAAATCATCTTTAAATCCTTAAGTTTAGAATAATCTAATCTTAAAGAATTTCTCTCCTTATGAGGTTATGTCATATGTTGTGGGCTGAGCCCAACGTGGTTAATTGCAGTGAACTGCAACATTTTTGTAATTGTAATTCAATTTGACGGATTTAGTTCGGTTTTGTTATTGCTTCCTTCTCAACAACCTCTTATTGGTGGTTGTTGCAGCTTTTCAGGGACCTTTTTTGCAAAGTGAACCACCCACGACCATCGTGGGTCACCATATCCATGACTTTTTAGAAGAACTATTTCTTAATGGAAAAATTTTAAAAGCATTTTTGTCTTTTTGTAAAACAAAATGGGTACATTGCAGAGATATATATTGTCTTTTCTTGCTTTTAAAAGGTTTTTATTTTATTTTTTTGTTTTCGTGACCGAACAAAGTGTACTATCCGCAAGACACTTGAATATATAATATATGTTAAGAGTCCAAAACCCTATTTTTGTAAGTATTTAGTTTATGTGCTCATTGTGCTGTAGCCTTTTTACTACACTTGAGCCAAATCTTTTATGTAAAATCCCCTTAA
Source organism: Corylus avellana (assembly GCF_965113065.1). Taxonomy (NCBI): domain Eukaryota; kingdom Viridiplantae; phylum Streptophyta; class Magnoliopsida; order Fagales; family Betulaceae; genus Corylus; species Corylus avellana. The sequence goes on from NC_142498.1 coordinate 1,690,598, forward strand.
AATCCGGTATGATTGATAGTTAATTACCAATTATTATTTGTGGAACAAATTAAGTGCTCTACCTATCAAGGGATTAGTTGGGGTTGAAGTCAAGGATACAAGTACTTATAAAAATGTTAAATAGGTAAATATTAATGATGACATCATCATAGTTCCACCAGTCTCGCAATTAAACTTAATTTGTTGCCATTTTTTGAAGTTTTATTACGGCGGTAGCTAATTTAGACGACAGTACAAGTAAACTAGAAATTACAAAGTTACAAAATCTCAAAAGCTACCCTATCGCCTTATCAACTATTCAACTAACAAAACTGCATAAATTACCAATTAACCAATAGAGAATTTTAGGACAAATATTTGCGGAGTCAACTATATTTAACTTCCACTTGGCATCATTTTGATCTTTCGCTTTTGGGACAAGATGGTAAAACATTGATGTCTCTTTGTGCATGTTGAAGGTGCTGATAGCAAATCCCCCAACTTCCAACACGAGTAAGGTTCATGGACTCCTTGATGTTCTTCATTTGCGGGCCAATTAAAATGGCTTGTATTGAAGAAAAAAAAGTCCAATTATGTCACAAAAATAAATTAGTATGAGATAATCACATAGAGACTTTGGTTTTAAATAAAAGAAAAAGGATAAATGGTATTAATTTATACATACTAGGACACAACTTTTAGCCCAAAGCGTAAGTTAATGGGCTTAGGTCTACTTAAGTATATTAATTACTATTTTTTTTTTTTTTTTCAATATGTGAAACAAACCTCACAAGTACATGCACAACACATTCTGACAAGTTTTTTTTTTTTTTTTTTTTTTTAACTAAATTCTATTTTTTTTAATATAGATACTTAATGATATAATCAAACCTCTCATGAGAGATATAAAGTTCCATGATAGAGAGTAAACTCTAAAATTTACATTCATGCCTTATGCATACAAGTTTTTTTTTTTTTTTTTGGAATTTATTCACCTCACAGTTCAAACGAATATTTCACATAATAACTTCATTCATTGAAGTAAAATTTGAACCTGAGTGTGTTAAAGTATTAATTAAATAAAAAAATTCACCAACTTAAACTTTTTAAATAATTGGTGATTTAACACCTTTCAAGTTTTACTTTTTTTTTTTTTTTTTTCTTCAACTCCTATTTTAATTTCTCGGTTATTTTCATTTTGTGTGATACAATAAAAAGTTGTAAGGTATATATTCTGCCAACTCTTTCAGATTTGTGATCCAAGGGGCACAAGCAAAAGAAATAAGTTGCATATGAGGTAAGGAATATATTCTAAACTTCTCAGCTACATAAAACATATATTGTGGAGATGGGAAAGGATCTTCTAATTTTTATTGCTTTTTTTTCACAATTCTAAAATTTTCTTTTAAGTTTTTTTTTATTTATTTTTTTTTATTTTTTTTAAATTGCTCTGTTTTAATTTATTTTCATTTGCCAGTGACGTTTGTTTATCCGGCAATACGACAAGTAAAATTAGTGATTTCAAATGGGCCTTGAAATTGAGACGTGGAATTTCATCTATCAACGTTTATTGGAGTAACAAGGTTAATGGACGTCGTTGATGTTTTGTTGATTTGAGGGACAACAACTGGTACAACCAAACTGGCTTCATTTCTGGGTCATATATTGCCACCAAACTGATTGCAATTACTTCCTTAATTAATTAAGTTGGAAATTCTCCAAAGAGTGTGAAAGAATTCAAAGAAACATCAATATATGGGATTTATAACCTTAATTCGATAATAGAAATCCCATTCTTTTTCTCTTAGACTTGTCAGATGCTAAGATAAAATGGCTTATATATATATATATATATATATGTTGTCGTTTACTTAGTTTGAATACAACAAATGAATCTGATTTAATCAATTGAAATAAACTATAATCATTGATGTCCTGTTAAGTGTTAACACTAGAAACATCGCAAGTTATTCCTTCGTCTCATTTTGATCGCTATGAATGCAAGAAAATTGAAGAAACTTTTTATAATACTATTTTGAAGCAATATTCACAATCAACGTACGGAACCTTCCCCTTAAACATGCTAAGAGAAACATCCTTAATTTCCACTAATTCATGCATCAACAACCACCATATGCATAAGCACAATATACAATACATTCTTTACCAAATTCTTCACTTCAAGATGACATACGGTACATTACATTAAACAGTCAAGGTTGACATGGATATTGAATTTGCATTGAGGGCATTCTAGGGCCAAGTCATCGAAAGTCTTACCACAAGCATCACATGGAGGAGAGGAGTCAGTCTTTGGGACAAAAGTGAGAGGGTGCTTGTGATAGTTTGATGTGAAAGTATTTCCAAACATAATGTATGGATATTTTCCTAAAACGCACTGGGAATGAGCAGGGAAGTCGCATTCGGCACAATAATAGAACCATTGTTTGGGATCTCTTTTTTTTCGCAAATTAGACAATAGTATTCTTCACAATGAGCTTCAGCACTGTAAGTGAGCTTGAGGATATGATCGTCATCTTTGTGGCTAGCTATGAGCGGAAGAGTTGCACATTCGAAACCCAAGGCAAAATCGCAATAAGTGCATACAAACATGCAAGGTTTGTCGTCAGAAGTGAAATGACAAACATGACATCTTCTTCTATTAGAATTAATAGCAAGAAAGAGAGAGTGTTGGTGACCTTTATGGTTCAGGGTTTCCGGAATTAAACAACATTGAATGTCAAAGCCGAAATCACACGTTCCACATCCATAGATGAAGCCATTGCTGAGACGTTGACAAGCCTTACATGAGAACGATCCAAGATTATAAATTGACTGTGCTGTAGAGAGGGTGAGCAAGTGTGGATGAAGTGGATATCGCTTATTGTTTGGTAGTTGAGCACATTTACTGTGGAGAAAGAAGTCGCATTGTGTACAACTATAAAACGGGATGGAGATTAATCCTGTACAACCATCACAAAGCTTATCATCCACGAGCCCTTCGTTGCTAAGAATTAAACCATGTTGATGGCTAAAATGTTGTATTTGCACAGCCCCTTCAACCTCCATAACATTTGTTTCTAAATCAACGGATTCCTCAGACAACCACGTAAGATGTGCGCCTTTTTCATATTTAAATGCACATGCCAAGTGGGTCACGTAATTGCATTCTTGACAATAATAGGCTGCATATTCAGCCTTCACCTTTTGATAGCAGAGTTTACAAAAAAGATTGCTGTGCACTTTGACTTGACAAAGAGAGTAGGTGAGAGTGAGTGAGTGATCATGACTTGTAATTCTGATGATGCGTGAAAATAGAGCACATTTGATGTGAATCAAGAGTTGACAGGTGGTACAAAGGACGGCTAACTCCTTTCTTTCCTCACCACAAGCTTGGCAAGTAAACTGGATTTGGTTAAAGAAATTAGAGATGAAAGAATGTTGGCAGTCTTGAATATTAATTTGCGAGTGGGTAGTACATGTGATATGAAGGTTGAAATCACACTCACTGCAACGGTAGAAGGGGTATGCATTGCAATTTCTTAAGCAAGCATTACAAAGTTTTTTCTCTCGCTTCACAAGATCAAGGGTGTGGTTTGGGTGGAAAGGGTATTGTATTTGGGAAGGCAGCTCGAAGCAAGATTTATGGAGGAGTAAATTGCATTGGGGGGTGGAACATTTGTATCCAGGACCCAATACTGCTTTTTGGCACCCGAAGCAAACAACCTCCTCCTTGCCATCATTTTTAACTTCTTCTGTGAACTTCAAGGGATCATGCGGATTATGCGTCCAGTTGCCAAAGTGTAACATAATGGCTTTGTCAATGGTGGGTGCATTGAGGCATGGTAAGTGAAAGAACCACTCTCTGTTCATGTATTTAAAAGCGTGACCCAATATCGGTTTCCGGCACATCCTACAAACAACTTTCTCATTATTTTCCACCCATCTTGCGTACACGTCCTGATTCCAATAATAGTTATCTCTTAGAAACTCTTCCATTCCCTTCATCTCTCTCGGGATTAATGAGGATCCCATTACTCTTACCCGCCCACACAAAGGAGATGGAAGTGGTTATTTAGTAGTATTATTGGGATTTGTGATTGGAAATTGACAAGCAGGCTGCTGTTTGTTTGGTTTGGTGTTGTTGCGGACTGTGGAGGGAATTCAATTGCTCAATATTTTTACTTATCTAACCTTTGGCGTTCACTTGCCTACATAGCAAGCAAATTTCTGTTTTTTTTTTAGAATCGCCGTGAAAAATGGTAAAGGTATATATTCCTTCAAACTCTTTGAGAATTGTGGTAGAGGGAGCAAAAAAGCAAAAAGAAACAACTTGTACGGTAATATATTCTTAGTTCTCACCTAGTACAACAAACATATCTTGTGAAGATGGGAAAGGATATTCTAATTTTTATTGCTTTTTTTTTTTTTACAATTCTAAATTTTTCTTTAAAGTTCTTTCTTTTTTTTTTTTTTTCCTTCAACTTCCTTTTTTTTTTTTTTTCAATCAAGGAAAACTAATGATATTCTGCATGTTGGGTTCCCACCAAAATTCTTATTTCTCAAAGCTGCATAAAAAAAAAAAAAATCAAACCCCACCCCCCCCCCCCCCCAAAAAAAAAAAAAAATCATCCTGGTATGGAAATGAGATTGAAATTAATGCACTGGAAGTCCCAAAAAAAGGCCGAAGATCTTTGGATAGCAAATCCAATTCCACTTATGGAATAAAAGAAATAAAATCAAAACACTTTCCATTATACACAAAAGAAAAAAAAAAAAAAAAACCCCAAACTTCAAACGCACCAAAATCATTGCCCCAACATCATGCAATATTGCCTTTTTCAGTGTCATTTTTGTTGGGGGTTCAAACAATTGGACGTTGATAGGAGGGTCGGAGTGGGTCACGGAGGCTGGCGTTGAGGAAAACGAATTACAATTTTTAAAAGCGTAAGCCATTTTTCTAAATTTTTGTTTTTGTTGACCAAAAAATATTTTTAGATTGTGTAATATTTTGAGTTTTTCTAAACACCAGAAAACGCTTAAAAGATTTTCGAAAAAATGTTTTACATCAAGATAAATGCAACCTCAGTCTTGCATTTTACGAGATTGTTATAGCGGATGTATGAGGATAGTTGCTTCACAAGAAAATGAATAGACAATAATGTTCTTAACAACAATTTTTTTTTTTTTTTTTTGAGATGTTCGCACAAGAGGGGGAGGGGGAATTCGAACTAATGACCTCCGCTTCATTAAGCGTAGTCTCTAGCCGATTGAGCTACCTCTTGGGAACGTGTTCTTAATAACAATTTAAATCAAGTAATTAAGCAACCCTTTACATTGTTGAGAACACTATTAACAGTGCTGGTTGTAATGGCCAATAGTGTGATGTTTTCGGTCCTAAACTCGACTATGGTTTGTTGTCATTCATGGTCCAATGTAGTCGGTAGGAGTTCAATTAACTCAGTATTTCAGTTGAGTCCATTTATTATTGCTTCTCCTAGAAAAGAAGAAGAAACTATTAAATGTTTAAATAAGAGAAAGTAACTAATTTGACTTGTGTATTGTTGGATATACAATATGAAGCATGGACTATACAATTAATCTATTAATAAAAAGTTGAAGAAAAAAAAAAAGAGAAAGTTCTAGAATTGTGAAAAGAAATAAACAATCAAAATTGGGATATACTTTTACCTTATCACAAGATATGTTTTACGTAGCTTAGAAGTTATTTTTTTTTTTTTCTTTTCTTCTGACTCTAAAGAAGTTCACACAAAATTGTGAGCCATGCAAATCTTTTCCTTTATTCTCTTGGAAAGTTACTTGGCACAAAATAATAGAATTTTGAAAATGCAAATCTATCACAAATTTAAAAGAGATGTCAAAAGATATACCTGACAATTTACCTTAGCTATCCTCAAAAAGACAATTTGCTTGTGTGGTAGACAAATGAATGCCACTCAACTTTAGAATAAGGACTTGGTCTTTATTCCAAGGGTTAGATGAAAGTAAAAATCATTCAATAGTAGGATTGGAATGGGGCATACTATTGGCTTGAAATGGGTCATATATATGGGCTAAACATATGCCTGTTTGGACTTCTTTCTTTTTCTTTTTTTTTTCATTCGGTTTCTTCATTTTTTTTTTTTTTTTTGGTTTTTGCTTCTTTCTTTTCTTCTTTTTTTTTTAAAAAAATTTTAAATTTTTTATTTTTTAAACTTAATCTAAATAAAAGAAGACTTTTCGCACACCACACCATTGACTACACGCACGCCTATTCAAGTTTTGCCACACAAACCACAAAACTTATTCCTTTGTTCTTCATACTTTTTTCTGAACCATGCGTGGTGCGGTGTTGTGCGAGGCTTTCTGCTGGGATGTAAACTCTGCTGGAGATGACCCATTGACGTCCGGAGGAGAAGGCGTCGGCACTGGGCGAAGGACAATTATTTTTTTGCTGTGAAAAAGGAAAATGAAAGAAAAGAGTGCATAGTAGCATAATTGAACACTGGCGTTAGTCTAAAGGCTCTGATACCGTATATAATCTCACAATAATCTAAAAAAATGAAAGGAAAAAAAATGGAATACACATAGAATTAAGGTTCAGCGTATAGCCTTTTTGGCTACAAATGATTTGAATCCAATATCATCCTAATCAAATTCCTTAATTTTGGATGATTTAATCTCATCATATCATTTTCAAACCCTTAAATTTAAGGCAATCTAATCTTTATTAAAAAAACATATTGGGGTCACAAACCCAACAACAGGCCCATACCACATAGTATGATGTTTTCCCTTTGAAGAGTGACCCAAGCCCAAGGTGAAGGGAAAAGGAAGAAGACGAGGTTGTTACTAGTAAGTCAATAACGGGCTTGGGTCGCTTGGCCCAAGGTCAATCAACTGACCTTAGCTGTACTATCATCTGAATTGGGCAGTGTGTGTTTTACATATCCTTGCTGCCAAAGTGTAGAAGACTGCTTCATACCACTTACGAATTAGGAAACTGAGACCCATGTAGTGCCATCGAAGTAAATTGACGCTGTCCCCTATATATATGTACATGTGATCACTGGAGGTGTGTTTTTTGTTTTTAGTTTATTGGGCATTACAAGACGTCATTGAAAGATTTCATAATGTGAAAATAATAAAGTAGAATAATAAGACGATTTATGATCTACATCCACAAGATTAAGCTTTAAGACTATATTAAACTCTTAATTATTTCTCTAAGTAATTTACAAATAATATGCTCCTATTTATAGGATAATCATGTTGAATATAAATAGACTTTTACTCTAGCTAGGTTAGCTTGGTAATAATCTTTAACTATTCACCAGTAACTACAGTGATAGTCCTCAATTGTAAGTCAGTAATAGTCTTATACTATGACTATTATTCTTAAACTCCATGATATATTCTACATTCCTCCTCAAACTCAAGGTGTAAACTTGTGAAAACTTGAGTTTATTCTTTAGTCGGCAACGTAGGCCAAGATGGTGACCGGAAACTCGTTGGAGTGGCAGCCGAGGTAGTTGAGTGGAGTTGATGGCGCCGAAATTGAAACACCAGCTGTTCTTGAATTTGAACTTCGACAACTTTTGGCTTCTATTAGAGAAGAAAGAGCTAACTATAGGCTAAGAGAGAAAGGAGATGGGCAACTACGACCCCGTGACAAATGGTATCAGAGCCTACCATACGATAAATGGGGCCACACTAGTGACACTACTTGTCCCGTGACAAAGACCAGGAGAAATACTGGCCTGCACATGAGGGAGGGTGTTGAGGAATAATCTCATATTGCTTGTAGACAAGATCTTGTGCATGTTTATGAGAAGTGGACAACCCTCTATTATTGAACTGATTTTATAAGATGTGTTAGGCTTACGAATTTCTTCGGTCATGCCATGGCTTTTTGATACAAGTAATATAATTTCATTAGTATTAATTACGTCGATAAAATGCCCTTGACACTTCTACCATTAAAAATTGAACAGAGAAATTGACCGACAGTCCTATTGGTACTCAAATTCTTAATTGTTAAAATTGAAACTTAAGTTCTTATTTATCTCCGGGTCAAAACTAAAATGGTATGGAGTAATTTCTCATTTAAAAATAAATAAATAAAAGAAAAAGAAGAGCTTGGGGCTTGCCAACCAGCACGTCATCATCATAAAATTTTTAGTGGGTGGCTTACGATCATCCCTGGAGCACCTTGGGTTGGAACTCCGAAGTGCTCAGTGGCTTCTCTGGTGCACCAATCATGACAAGCTTTCTATGTGATTTCAACAGGCCAATTAGAGGCAGGAGAGGATGTTTTGCCGAGACCGTATCAATGATACCATCCAATGCGCTAAGGGCGGCATACATATATACGTACAGTTGATAAAGTCAGAAACTTACATATAATATACATAATTGGTAACTGTAATATATAAATTAAATAATTAAATTCATTCATCAATTTTTTAGTACCTGCATCTGATCTTGGTCAGTGCTGAGCAAAAACGAGTGGGCACCAAGATGTTCCCAAGCTTCCTTCTCCTTCTTCGGCGATGTACTGATCACCGTCACCTTAACCCCCATAGCTCTAGCAAACTTCACAGCCACATGGCCTAGCCCACCAAGGCCAACCACGCCCACTTGCATGCCGGGTTTGTCAAAGTCCATAATATCTCAAGGGGCAGTACACGTACAGGAATCCCAGCACAAAGGAGGGGAGCATCAGCATCAAGCGGTAGGATGTCCGGAATACGGACCACAAAGTGCTTGCCCGCAACCATGATGTCGGAGTAGCCACCGTATGTGGTGGTTCCGTCGTGGTACTTGTTGCCATAGGTGACGATTATTTTTGGGTAGTAATTTTCAAGGTTGTTGCAATAGTCATCGCAAGAGCGACATGCTCCAACCGCATAGCCTACGCCAACATTGTCTCCAACTTCGAATTTTCTAAACCCTAAACAACCATATATACTTAAGCAATAGAAACGTATGCAATATATATATTTGCCTCATGTAACATTACGCAATTGTTTAAAACTTGATAATTATTTTCTTAAAAATTAATTTAACTCTTATTTCAATTTTTAGAAAATAATATCTACTTAGACTAGAAAAATACCAAGAAAACACAAGGAAACATTTTGAAAGCAAGTATATATGAAGAAACAATTGAAAGAGCAACAAAAAACGAAAATGGATAATGATTAATGATTTTGTGGGTGATGTCTAGGCCACACGGGTGTGTGCTGGCGTATTCGGTGAGCTAGCCTCTTAAATCTTGCTGGAAGACAGTTCCTGATTGTGGCTTCTCAGCATGAACAGTGAGGTTCAAGAGAATATCGTTTCCGCCTTTACAAACCGACAGTCCAATATATATATATATTGTGGTGCTACAGAATTGATCTTCTGTTGGAACTCTTCAAATGTCGGCTGACAGAGCATGTGTTTTATATCTATATCTATCCACTATGTCAACAGTCTTGCGTGGGGGAGTCCTGTCTTTCCTGGAAAATCCCAATAATTCAATTGCACAAGGACTTCAAGTGCCAGCAAATTTGGGTTTTTATAACTCTTTGTATGAAATTGTCTAGTGTCAATCTTGTATAAGTAGACAGCTGCTTATAGAAAGCCAACTACTCCCTTTCATGAAAGTATCAATAAGAGTTATATATATATATATATTCAGAATTAAACTTTTGAGTTGTGAAAACTCTGTTTTTCCTCTGGTGCGACATCAGAATTTAGTGCTGGAAATGAAAAGCTTTATAACACCTCTTCAAGCAGTGTGATACGTACATGGATGCAGGAACTTAACGAATCTCACAGATAGAGAAACAATAGACAAAATAAATAGTTTTTAGAAGTAAAGAAACAAGTTCAACGACCCCCTTGAAGGCTTGTAGTTATCGAAGGTACTTCAGAATTGGCTGATGCTACAGGTACAGGATACATGGAAACAGGCATTTGTGTTGGAAGATTTGGTGTTGTAGATTCAAAATTAAGAACATGAATTGCTTGCCTAATGGAGGGCCTGAGACTTCGATCAGGGTGAACACACCAAAGTCCAACAATCATTAAGCACTCGACTTGTTTTTCATCAACATCATTTTGCAGCTTCCCATCCACGGCCAAAAGAAGATCTCCTCTCCCATAAAGATTCCAAACCCATTGGACCAACCCTACATCAGAATCCACATCAATAGGATGACCTGACCTTCTTCCAGTAACAATTTCTAATGCAACAACCCCAAAGCTATACAAGTCTGATTCTTTACTAGCTCTACCTGTGCTTATGTATTCTGGAGCCATGTATCCTAATGTTCCAGTCAACCCGGTTGTTTGGGGACCTAGCTTGTGATCCATAAGCCGAGCTAATCCAAAGTCACCAAGCTTTACGGTGAAACTAGAGTCTAGCATGACATTGCTGGATTTTATATCCCGGTGCACCACACATTGCTCCCACTCTTCATGAAGATAGAGCAATGCAGAAGCCAACCCAAGGGTTATCTTGTATCTCACTGCCCAAGGGAGAGGGCTCCTCTTGCCAAAGAGGTGAGCATCAAGGCTACCATTTGGCATAAACTCGTAAACAAGTACGAACTCACCTCTATCATGGCACCATCCTATGAGTTGCACAAGATTCTGGTGCCTCAGCCGGCTAATGATTTTCACCTCAGTGATGTATTCTTTCTTCCCCTGTTTAGACCCTCTTGAGATTTTCTTCACAGCGATTAGCGTGTCTAAATCAGTTAAATACCCTTTGTAAACCACGCCGAACCCTCCTTGACCCAACTTCCTCTCATTTGAGAAGTTGTGAGTAGCTGAAGCAAGCTCGTTATTAGAGAACCTTCTTGGTCCCGCTCCTCTTTGTAGGTCTTCGTTTATGGATGTCAAGTTCATTGCCTCTGCTATTTCTCCTCTTTTGATTATGCCTGCAGAATAATATTGCAAATGCTATAATCGATCCAGCTATCAAAACACCACCAGAAACTGTGAGACCCATGATTAATCTTATATTTTTTGCTTTCTTTCCACCTGTCTCTTTAATATCCAAGCTTGAGCTAAATTCCCATGACAGAAGTGTATGTCGTTCAGGATTCAAACCGTAAGCAGCTGAAAATCCAATTGTGACCCACTCAGGCAAAAACTTTGAGAGATCAATATGGTGGGAAAGACTAGAATTCTCCTGAGAATTAAAAGTCCTTTCGTAGGACCAAGAGACGCTCAAATTCTTGGTAGAAGCATTGTAGGTGATCCATACATCAGCAGTGTCTCCACTGTGGAAGCTGGCATTCCAAGAGTTGTAAGTGGCAGAAGTAATTGAGTTTCTGTTAATCCCCACGTGCTGAAACGGAGGATCCCATTCAATGTTCGAGAGAGAATCGAACTCCACCACAACAATTTGGTTATGAGATGAATGAATGGTTGTGCTGTTGAATAGGCCTAGATAGCCACCTCCTGAATTCGGTGGGATTTCAAACCCAGGAGGAGCCAAGAAAAATGCAAGCCCATCACTATAATCAGAGCGCCCAAGGGTGTCAATAATGAATGAGAAATGAGCTGTGAAGTCAGAGAGGTTTCCAGTATTGGAGTCCCAGAGTGGAACCCTCTCCACATAGGTGGCCCAGCCAACACCGAAAAAAGAATTGACTTTGTTTAACTCAATGGCCTCCAAAAGAAGGTCCAGCATCTCCATGATATAGTATGTTGGACGCGTTGGATTCAAAGTGAGATATGTTGAAAGAAACTGAATTTGCATTTAATAATCCAGAAGAAAAGACTTGAACATAATTTTTAAATTGAACTTATACAATAATCCAGAAAAAGCAAACATCACATTTTGTTCAACTTATTGTATAAGTTCAATTTAAAAATTATACTCAAGTATTTTTATCTGGATTATTAAATGCATAGTACCAGTTGTTGAGGGGGCATAATCTTCAAATATTAAATTATGAATTTGATGAGAATTGTATTGTCTTTGTGAAAATTAGAATTGTTAACTTTAGTAATTTGATAAGATTGAATTACTCTAAATTAATGGATTCGATTAAGATTATATTTCATGTGTAAGTTCTATAAATAAATAGACTTTTGTATTGTAAATTCATTAAGTGAATAAGAGCATGTTTGAAATTGCGTTTGAAAAATAGAGCTTTTAAGTCGGAAAGAGCTTTTAAGCAAAAATTTTATTTTTAAGTTTTTACAAAAAGTATTTTTTGGCTATTTTTAAACTTTTTGAACCCTTAAAAACGCTTTTAATTTTTTTACCAAACAAATATTTTTTGTAAATTTTTTATAATTTGGAGAGGAGAAAGTAATTCAGAAAAATATTGCAAATTTAGGTATTAGTTTGACATTTTCTTTTCTTGCTTTTAAAAGTTTTATTTTTTTTATTTTTTTTGGTGACCAAACAAAGTGTAATATCTCAGAAACACTTGAATAGTATAAGTTAAGAATCCAAAGCCAAATATTTTGTGTAAAATCCCCTTGAAATCATAATAATTACCTATCAAGGGATTAGTTAGAGTTGAGAAGTCAAGGATCAAGAATTTCTAGAATTTTTAGAGTTTTTTATTAAGTAGATTTCTGTAAAAATCAACAATTGGTTTGAAATTCAATGATTGAATTTTATTATATCAACGCAGGAGTCATCACTTTTAGAACTTAATAATTTCTAACTGAGTAATTGTTATATTTATTTGATATGATAAAATTTAAACCATTAATTTTAAACCAACAGTTAAAATTTGAAAGAAATAAAATCTTGAAATACTTGAGTAAATATTTTTACAATATTTGTAAAAATATTGTAAAAATATTTACTATTAGGATCACTTCCCAAGAGCTGCAGATTAAAATTTAGAGAATTTATTATTTATTATTAAAACTATAAAAAATGAGTAAAAATTAGGGTAAAACTCACTTAATTCCCTCAAACTATCACTCCAATGATAATCTACCCCCCAAACTATCAATTGCGACAATTTACTCCCAAAACTACTAAAATAATGACAATGTATCCGCAAATTTAAAAAAATTACAAAATTACCCCTACTAAAAAAAACAAAAATACTAAATTTTTATTTTTTTCAAATTTTTAAAAGTATTTTTGTTTTATTGAAAATTTTATTGGAGTAATTTCGTCATTTTGCTAGTATTAAGAGATACATTGTCATTGTTTTGGTAGTTTTGAGAATAAATTATCGTAATTGATAATTTGAGAAATAAATTATTATTAAGATGATAGTTTAAGGGAATTAAGTGGACTTTACCCTAAAATTTATACCGGATAAAACTTCTGTCGCTCTTTGTCTATGGTCTCGCAGTAGCGATTGTCAAGCTGATGAAAGGGCAAAAAGTCATTCCAAGGAGCAAAACAAAAAACACGTGTCCCTTGTATCTTTACAAAAATGTCCTTTAAGATCATCTAACTACCTCGAGTCCTTGACACACTGCATCAATCACCAGATATGCTTCTTCTGCATATTTCTCTTGGAGTCCTTTCACCCACTGCATCATTAGATCTGCTTCTTCTTCTTCCTCAGAAAATGGGTGCGACTGCTAAGTCTCTTGCTTTCTTCTTCAGTCATTTGCTTATCGATCCTCATTATTGTCGTGTAAGGGTTTCTTTCCATCCTCTAAATTTTCATTATTATTGTCGTTGTTTTAGTTCAACTTCTGCTAAAACTACCAATAGTGCTTAGACGTAACGTGGAAAGCCCCAATCAGTTCTTGAAATCTGTCAGAGATCGATGCAGATCTCGAAGCTTTAGGAATCTTGATGATGCCTTAGGCGTGTTTGATAGAATGCTTCACATGCACCCTTGTCCTTCCATTGTCGATTTTAATCAATTACTGGGCGCAATTGCAAGAATGAAGCATTACTCAACTGTTATTACTCTTATTAAAGAAATGGAACTGTCTGGAATTGCTCCCAATGTTTATATTCATGGTGTTTTGATTAATTGCTTTTGTCATCTGAACCGGGTGGATTTCAGCTTCTCTATTTTAGCAAGAATTTTGAAACTTGGTTTTCAACCGAACTGTGTAATTCATAGTACTCTTGTCAAGGGGCTTTGTCTTCGGGGTAAAATTGTTGAAGCTGTGAAGTTGGTTAACAAAATGGAGAATATAGGCCACAAACCTAACACAGTTACCTACGGAACGATTATGAATTGTTTGTGTAAAATAGGTAAGACCAATGAAGCTATCGGGTTGCTTAGGAAGATGCAAGAAGGAAATCTTAAAATTGATGTAGTGCAGTATAGTATAATCATTGATGGTTTATGGAAAGATAGATTGGTAACTGAGGCTTTGACATTTTTCTCTGAAATGGTGAGTAAAGGAATTCAGCCAGACATTTTCACTTACAGTTCTCTAATTCAAGGTCTATGTAATTTCGGTCAGTGGAAGGAGGCAATTAAACTATGGAATGAGATGGTGGAAAGGAAAATCATGCCTAATGTGCATACATTCAGCATATTGGTGGACACACTTCGCAAAGAAGGGAAGTTGACAGAGGCTGAAGAAGTTTTTGATGTGATGATTCAGAGAGGCATAGAGCCTAATGTAGTCACGTACAATTCTTGGATCGATGGTTATTGTTTGCAAAATAAAATGGATGAAGCTGTCAAAGCATTTAATACGATGGTTCGAAACGGTTGTTTGCCTTCTATTGTTAGCTATAACATATTGATCAATGGATATTGTAAGAATAGAAAAATTGATGAGGCAATAAGTCTATTTCGTGAAATGTCCACAAAGGGAATTTTTCCCAATGTTGTCACTTATAGCACTCTAATTGGAGGGTTTTGCCGAGTTGGGAGACCTAAAATCGCATTAGAGCTACTCCACGAGATGCAAGGTTGTGGCCAACCTCCGAATATCCGAACTTGTGCTATTTTGTTAGATGGCCTATGCAAGAATCTACACTTTACTGAGGCAATGGCATTGTTTAAGGAGATGGAAGACAAAAAGTTAGACCTTGATATTGTGATTTACAGCATCTTGATTGATGGTATGTGTAATGCTGGGAAACTTATGACTGCAAGTGAATTATTTAATGCTCTTCCTACCAAAGGTTTTCAACCTGATGTTTGCACTTACACTATAATGATCAAAGGGCTTTGCAAAGAGGGACTACTAAATGAAGCGAGAGAGTTGCTTGAAAAAATGGAAGAGCACGGTTGTTCACCTGACCACTTCACATATAACACAATCATCCAAGGCTTCTTGTAACATAATGAGACATCTTGGGCAGTGAAATATCTCAAGACGATGGTTGACAAGGGTTTCTCGGCAAATGCAACCACTGCAAACATTTTGATCGACTTGATGACTACTAATCGAGCAGATAAAAGTTTACAAGATTTTTTTCAAATATCTGTGTGAAAGCTTTATAGTTCTTCAACGTGTAGGACAAATTTCATATTCTAACCTTTGCAGAGTCAATATGTAAGGAATAAATGCATATTTGTTGCAAGTCATTAAGGTGATATTTCTTTCCATGTCTTTTGGACTATTGTTGTGTATTTATATTCCTATTTTGTTATACTTTTTTACAAAAATATTTAGACTTGTGTTGTAATCAAAATAAACTTTCTTAGAGATTTATTCAATTGTTTTGTTGATGCAGAATTATTGCAGAATATTGTTCATTTGGGGTATGAATTTTTTATGGTTGTATCCTTATTGGCCCAATGAGTTGTTTTTATTAATATTTGGGTACTAATGTTGAAATTGATTATTGTTGTCATGTCATGGTAAACGTAGTGCTATTATGATCACATCTAAGTATAATAGTTACAATTGTTTTCCTCTACCTACCTTATTCGAATAGAAAAAATCAAAAAAGAAAAAAAAAAGTCACACCAGTGATCTTCGTTTCAAATAACTCGAGTCATCATGAAGCCCTACTTGGTGGAGTCCTTGATCTTGGGGTTTGTTCCTTTCAAGGCCCAAGGTCCAACACCTCATGGGTGCAAACAATTCCTTGGGGCCACACCCCCTATTGAAAAGCTAGCGATTTAACCAATTTCGTGTAGGAAAACTTTCGAGGATGCAGTGCACAGGACCGGGGTTTACTCTGCAAAGGTGGGTCCGAAGGGCCCTGCCTTGGAAAGGTTCCCTGACATCCAAAACAAAAAAAAAATCCATCAATTATTTTCTTAGGTTTTAAATAATCACAGCAATAATTCTAGAAAAATCATGTTCTTTTATAACTTAAGATTGATCCATTAATTGGTATAGGTATTTGCCTTTTATTTCAAAATTCATAAACTATTTGTTTTTGAACATTCTTTGAGACACTTAACCCAATATATAGTTTGGACATTTCCTTTAAGCAACACATACTCGAACCAGTTGATCATTTTTCTAGACAAGTTACATCCTTTAAGATAAGGATGTCCCCAAAAAATAAGGAGCAATATGCATGAAAATAATAATAATAATAATTAATTATAGCCACTAAAGGTTTTTTTTCTCATTCTCATGAGCTAGCACATAAGGAGAAACAAACATGATTGCTAGGTCATTCTCAAGGGGTGCACATATTGTTTCAAATTGTCACTAGAAAATGACATTTGCTTTTTTATTTATAAGCCTTTGAAATAAGTTAAAGATAGTGGATTTGAGCCTAAGGGGGAGTGATGGAAGTGTTTCCAACAAGAGATTAACCACTTCTATGTCACTTTGTGGAAGAAAACTTATTCTTAGAAGTTATCTTCCATAAATCATTACGTATTCCAATTATTTCTACTTGTATCAATCATGTATTGGAATGCACTGAAATTGCACGAAGGATTGGTATACATGATTTTTTCTTCTGTAAATTATTTTTTATGACGAGGAACTCTTTAAGGCATGGTCACTTCGTGTACCCACTCCTATCAGTTAACCCTCGAATCCGTGTAAAACACCCCTTCACATGGATTAAATAATACTCTTAGTTTTGCCAATAAGGTGGCCCAAAAAAATTATTTGGACTCAAGGAGATTCGAATCTTGGACCTCATGGGACTACCACAAAGACCAATGCCTTTGCCATTTGAGCAACCCCTTGGGATTTTGTAAATTATTTTTAAAAGTTATTAGCTCACTAAGAGGCAAAGGTATGTGCATACTATTAATGCAAAGAAGAAGAAAAAAAAGAAAAAGAAAAAAGGCATCTAAGGTTAGATGCATGTGACCCCTCATGAGGTAATACCTAATCTCAAATTGATGACTCGGTTTAAAAAATTATTATCGGTAGTACCTGTTTTGAGCCATATCGACGGCTATAATTAAGTGAAGGTCTTTGGAGCACTGATTTATGCAGGCAAATCAGACGGTGGTAAGCTTCAGACCAGGAGGCGGCTTTGGTGGTCTACGCGGCAACAGATTCCTCACCCCTCGCTTCAACTCTTCTTCTTCCCTCTCTGAAGCTCTCACCATGCGCCTCGCTCCCACACTCAAGGTCCCTGACTCCCTCCTAAACCCTACCTTTATACATACAGCACACACATATATGTATGTATGTGTACGTGGATGTGTTTGTTTCATCATACAAATCCTTGGTTATAAAAACAATTAAGGGCTATTAGAGTGTAGGAGCGAGTTATGTGGCCAAGATATGTTTTTTTGTTGATAATAAGCCTCAATTTTATATGGTTTTGTGGGATCAGGAAGGTACATTGCTTGCTTGCACTTTGATTATAATTACAAGGCAAAAAACTTTGATTGGCATGGTCATTCTGCTCAGCTTCCTGCCTCTGGAGAGGAGAGATCCTGGGAAGCAATCCGAGATAATGAGGAATTTTCTAACGGATTTGAGTCTAAGGCCGCAGGAATTAAATAATGGCCATGATCAGGCAAACTCCCTATTTGCAAGGCCTCACATCTTTAGTGGCCAAGGGATGACTGCTTACATAGTATTGTTTTGTCTGTTATGTTGTATGCTATATAGAAGGGAAATTTGAACATATATGTGTTTTCCTGATTTTCTGATCTAAACAGTTAACAACATCTTCACGCCCTCAACTTCCAAAAATTATTTACCTGTGGAAACAAGCTACTTCTTGATGTGTAATTCTTTTTAAGTCCAGTTCACCAAGTTTGTGATAAGGTACTTGAATCACTTGGGAGCACACTTGTAAATGTTTAGATATAAATAACAATTCTAATTATATGTTGCTTAATGTTGCCGAAAACTCAATAGAATCAAAATTGCACAATAGATTTTGTCTCCAGTGTTTCTCGAGAAGGAATAGCCATATGTTATGATCATCATTTATCTTGATAAGGTTCATGATGTCATTTGGCCTGTTGTGTCTCTTGTTTGCATGCTTTAGTGGTGTTAATTATTGCAGATGGTTAAATAATTTTTGGATGATGCTTCGAGTTATGGTGCTATTTGTTACTTATCGAAAAAAAAGAAAAGAAAAGAAGTTATGGTGCTATTTGTTGGTGAAATATAATTCATAGGAATTTTACTGATGGTGATGTGGGAGATTCATTCATGTTTGAGGGGTCATCAGGTCATGCATCAATCTATATTTTTGTTCTTTATTTGGTTTTGGGTGTGTTTTTTTTCCTTTGTGTGTGTGTGTGTTGTGTGGGGGGAGAATGGGCCTAGTGATACAAGATATTAGATATCCAAGTTTAGTAGCTTGGAATTAAGGTCTATTATTTTGTCCCATCTTAGCTTAAAGATTTTAATCCTGTTTTTTGGAGTTCTTGCAATGAACTTGGATTTTGTACTCTGGTTTTATCTTCATATTTGACTTCCAGGTGGTATCAGTCTGACCTCTTGTACTATTCAGGTAGGAACTGCTCCTGCCCTAGTCAAGGCTGAAGTGCCATGGTTTGCTCAAAGAGGGAATCTCCCTGAGAAAGAAAGTTTCCTGAAGAAAGTGAAAGGGTAAGTGGTCCTCTAATCACCATACCAGATCTTATACTTTTATTATCAGAGAGTTGATGCAAGTAAATCTGGTTTGTTTACTTAAAAGCTCTGATCAAGTGGGAGTTGCATATTCAGTATGTTATTTTTGGGTGCTGCTTGTAGTGCAGTATGGACATGTCCCAACAAATCCTCCTTTTTTTTTCTTCTTCCATTTATTTATTTTTTTGCAGTATACTGAACAAATTGACCCCAGAGAAGTTTGATGTTCTTAAGGGTCAGCTGATTGACTCTGGAACTACAACCCCAGATATTTTAAAGGTTTTAGTTTCTTACATTTTAAAGAACGTTTCCTAAAGAGCAAAGGGGTTGGTATAATTACTGCTTCTCCACTTGCAATGGGTCTTCTTACTGAGAGTGGTCCTCCAAGTTGGCACCCAGCTTCACCTGAACTCTCAAGGTGCTCTTCTTAAATTTTAATTTTTTATGCTTCTTTTTGCATCAGGATATATCCTTTTAACCGACACCATGTTTGTATGTGTATGTGCTGATGTGTGTCAGCCTGTGATGCCAAAAAGGAATGAAAAAGTTCCCCAAGCTAACAAATATCGTGGAAGGAGAGATAGACACTTCTTAGAGAGGAATAAAGGGGGAGATTGACGCTTGACAAGAACTAATGATCAATTATTATATAGAATGAAAATATCTCTTCTGATTATGGACGTTAGTTTATATAATATTCAGATATCAAGAAAAGTGCTCCTACATAAGTGCTTTCATGTACACCTGCAACTAGCTTTATGTTTTTATAAAGGAACAAATAATGTTTATTACCTTGAAATGAAAGGTAGACAAAAATCTATTTTAATTTTGCTAGCAGTTAAGTTTTGATGTCCGTCCAGATAAGAGAGTCGTCTCTGTTGATCATCTTTCTGCTTGTTTTATAATTAATTCATGTAGACACGTGTTTCAGGTTGATTCCCCTCCATATAAAGTCATGTTCCAAATGTGTTTATTCAAGATAAAGTTTCCAATGGGTTTATGATTAGTTGCTCAGTGTCATCCTTTTTAAGTTATGTGATAGTATATTGTGCAATGGGTTTGTATGTTTATTCATTCGCTTGGTATTGCCTGTTTCTTACTACAATTCGAATCTTTCTAAAAACTTTCTCCTGCAATTTATAGGAGCTTTTGGAACAAGATGCTAAAACATGCCCAACAAAGGAGAATGTTGATACAAGGCCCATAGGTTTTGGGGGTATGATGCCTGGAATGCCCGGCCTTCATACTTACAATTGGGAGACTCCTCGGTCCCAATCAATGCCAAGGCCCAAGGATTAATTTTAATTTTGAAAACAAATTAGATCTACCATATTCTTTAAGAATCTTTTAATGTTTGTTAGGTTGGTTCAAAAATTTTGACCGTAGTTTAGAATCTTCAAAATGGTGATTTGTTAATTTTAATTTGCATTGTTTGGATGAGTATATTTTTTTTTATTAAAAAAAATTAAACATAATGATAATAATAGTAATAATAATGACAATGACGACAATAGTGTCCTTTTCATTTTAAGCGAAATTGAGATGATTTATTTTACGGTCAAAATCAATAAAATCATATATGATTGGGTGATAGACTCGTAAAATCATATATGACAAATAATTAGCAGAATCTGCGATCAAAATCATTAAGCAATGATTTGAGAGTAAAAGTACCCTGCCTTTTAGGGGACCCAAGTTTCAAAAATATAAAAAATGAATCACAAATTTAGTTGTGAAGCTCTTAAAAAAACAGAATACAAAATGCTAAGAACAACAACCACAAAAGCAAAAAGAGAAGCAATACCAATAATAATGAAATGGATTACCTAAATTTTCGAGTGGGCAAACAATTTCCATCAAATCCTTGCAATAATCAACAAAATCAAGTAAACCATAAAATGAAGAACCAAACAAAAAAATATATATATATTTTCGAAAAATTTAAGCATAAGCATTAAGCAAAATTTAAAATATCAATTTTAATCTAATTTACAATTTTACACTAATTTGACATTTAAAATTTCAAATGTCAAAGGGAAGGAAGGCCACTCACACGAGAGGTGAAAAATAAGAAAGAAATAATGTTGAAAACGAGAGAACGGGAAAACATGCGATAAAAAAGAAAAACCAGCATCACAAATCAACAACTCTTGCCTCTTGGTAACAGAAACGTCGTCGTGTAATCCCGCGTATAAGAACCAGACCTCCCCTCCTCTCCCCTCCCCTACTACTCCACTCCACATATCTCTACTTCGTCTGCTTATTTTGACGAGTCCATTGAGGCAGTGCATCATCAGATCTGCTTCTTCTGCTTATTTCTTCCACTACATCGGGAAATGGGTACGATTTCCAAGTTTACAAACTCTCTTGCTTTCTTCTTCAATCATTATTCTCATCTTAGGGTTTCTTCCAATGCTCAAAATTTTTATTATTATTGTCGTTGTTTTAGTGCTACTTCTGCTAAAACTCCCAATAGTGGTAGAGATATTGTGGAAAGCCCCAATCAGTTCTTGAAATCTGTCAGAGATCGTTGCAGATCTCGTAGCATTAGGAATCTTGATGATGCCTTAGCCCTGTTTGATAGAATGCTTCACATGCACCCTTTGCCTTCCCTCATGGATTTTAATCAATTGCTGGGTGCAATTGCAAGAATGAAGCATCACTCAACCGTGATTTCTCTGATTAAAGAAATGGAATTATCAGGAATAGCTCCCAATATTTATATTCACGGTGTTTTGATTAATTGCTTCTGTCATTTGAACCGGGTGGATTTCGGCTTCTCTATCTTCGCAAGAATTTTGAAACTTGGTTTTCAACCAAACTGTATAATTCTTACTACTCTTGTCAAGGGGGTCTGTCTTCAAGGTAAAATTGCTGAAGGTTTAAAGTTCGTTAACGAAATGGAGAACAATGGCTATAAACCTAATACAATTACCTACGGAACAATAATGAATTGTTTGTGTAAAATAGGTAAGACCGGTGAAGCTATTGGGTTGCTTCGGAAAATGGAAGAAAGAAATCTTGAACTTAATGTAGTGTTGTATAGCACAATCATTGATAGTTTATGTAAGGACAGATTGGTAACTGAAGCTTTGATTATTTTCTCTGAAATGACAAATAGAGGAATTCAACCAGACGTTCTCACTTACGCTTCTTTAATTCAAGGCCTATACAATTTCAGTCGGTGGAAGGAGGCAACTAAACTATGGAATGAGATGGTGGAAAGGAAAATCATGCCCAATTTGCATCAATTCAGCATATTGGTGGACACACTTGGCAAAGAAGGGAGGTTAACAGAGGCTAAAGAAGTTTTTGATGCGATGATTAAGAGAGGCATAAAGCCTGATGTAGTCACGTACAATTCTTTGATTGACGGTTATTGTTTGCAAAATAAAATGGATGAAGCTGTCAAAGCATTTAATACGATGGTTCGAAGGGGTTGTTCGCCTTCTGTTGTTAACTATAGCATATTGATCAATGGATTTTGTAAGAACAGAAAAATTGATGAGGCAATAAGTCTATTTCGTGAAATGTCTAACACCGGAATTTTTCCCGATGTTGCCACTTACAACACTCTAATTGGAGGGTTTTGCCGAGTTGGAAGACCTAAAATTGCATTAGAGCTACTCCACGAGATGCAAGGTTGTGGCCAATCTCCAAATCTCCGAACTTGTGCTATTTTGTTAGATGGCCTGTGTAAGAATCTACACTTTATTGAGGCAATGTCATTGTTTAAAGAGATGGAAGACAAAAGGATAGACCTTGATATTGTGATTTATAGCATCTTGATTGATGGTATGTGTAATGCTGGGAAACTTACGACTGCAAGTGAGTTATTTATTGCTCTTCCTACCAAAGGTTTGCAACCTAATGTTTGGACTTACAATATAATGATCAAAGGTCTTTGCAAAGAGGGACTACTAAATGAAGCGAGGGAATTATTTGAGAAAATGGAAGAGAACGGTTGTTCACGTGACCATTTCACGTATAACACAATCATCCAAGGCTTCTTGCAACATAATGAGACAGCATGGGCAGTGAAATATCTCAAGATGATGGTTGACAAGGGTTTCTCGGCAAATGCAACCACTGCAACCATTTTGATCGACTTGATGTTTACTAATCGAGCAGATAAAACATTACAAGATTTTTTTCAAATATCCGTGTGAAAGCTTTATAGTTCTTCAATGTGTAGGACAAATTTCATATTCTAACCTTTGCAGAGCCAATACTTTAGGAATAAATGCATATTTGTTGCAAGTCATTAAGGTGATCTTCCTTTCCATGTCTTTTGGACTATTGTTGTGTGTATTGTTATTCCTATTTTGTTGTGCTTTTTAACAAATATGTTTAGACTTGTGTTGTAATCAAAAAAACTTGTTAAAGATTTTTTCAATTATTTTGTTGATGCAGAATTATTGCAGAATATTGTTCATTTGGAGTTTGGTTGAAGCATATAGATTATTCAAGGAGATGCATGTTTGCTGATTTTTTAACAATGGCTGTTGTTTTATCTGGCTGTGCTCATCTGGGTTCTCTTGAAGAGGCACTAAAATACAGATTTATGCTAAAGTTCACTACCTTTAGTACTCAAGTCCTCATGTCACAGCAGCACTGATAGTCATGTATGCCAAGTGTGGAAGCATACTGAACGCCTTACAGGTATTCTTTATTTATCTATTTTTTGATGAATGAACAATTTTATAGAAGTAAAATGCAAGTTTATAACACAAGAAATCTTGGTGACCCTCCATTGGGTCACAAAATGACTGTCCGTTGGGTCTTTGTGACCCAATGACCTGTGGGAATTTTGAGAATTTTTATTATTTTTAAAGAAAAAATGAGGGCATTATGGGAATTTCACACCCCTCCGTTAGGATTTAATAGAAAATCCTAACGGAAGGGGTAATTGAAAAAAAATCAAAAAATCGATGCACCAAATTGAGAGTTTTTAAATTTTGGAGTAGTCTTTGCAAAAGACATGACATTTTAGTGGCGTAAGTGAAGCTTCTCCTTATTTAAATGAGTAATGCTTTTAGGACAAGATGATAAAACATGGGGTCGTGTAGATAGCAATGTGAGTTTAGCAAAAGTTTTCGTATATACTTATAGTTTATTTTAGTAGTTCTTCATGGTTGGAAAAATTGCTTGTATGGACTGTCGTATATGTTGTTTCTGCATATTGAATTTGTGTATCTTACCCCTTTCCCATTATTAATTAGAAAATAATATAATAATAATAATAATAATAATAATAATAATTTGTATATCTCAAAGAAGTTTGGATGTTATAGTTGCTGTGGGTTGGGCATATTTCTGTTGTAATAATTGCTTATTTTGTTTTCTTTCTCTATTAATGACTGTTAGAAGTTAGAAACTATAATTTATTGACTTTTTAAATCTTCATTCTCAGCAACCTCAATCTCAAATTCATTATTCTAAGTCAGACAACCATGATTGGCGTGGTCGTTCTGCTCAGTTTCCTGCCTCTGCAGAGGAGAGATCCGAGATAATAAGGAGTTTTCTAAGGGATTCAAGTCAAGGCCGCAGGAATTAAGTAATGGCCATTATCAGCCAAACTCCCAATTTGCAAGGCCTCAGATCTTAGTGGCCAAGGGGTAACTGCTTACATGGTCTTGTTTTTACTGTACTGTTGTATGGTGTATAGAAGGGAAATTTGTTCATATATGTATTTTCCTGAGTTTCTGATCTAAATAGTTGATGAGGTAGTTGAATCACTCGGGGGAGCACACTTGTAAAGGTTTAGATATAAATAACAGTTGTAATTATTTTCAAGTAGGCATTCATTCATTTGGTATTGCCTGTTTCTTACTACAATTAGAATTTTTCTAAAACCTTTCTCGTGCAATTTTATAGGAGCTTTTGGGACAAGATGGTAAAACATGCCCAGCATAGGAGAATGTTGAGGCAATATGTCAAAACTGTCTCTCTTCTGGAGGAATATTTCAGTGTTCAGATGCTCGATGAAGCATTACAAAGGGCAGTTGGTTCTTGCAGGGGTGTTAGACTTCCAAGGTTGTACAGGAAGTTCTGAAGAAGGTGGAAGATGATAGTTTTCGGACGGCCATCTTCGGTGGTGCTGCTGCACAAATCATTTACTCAAGGCCTTCCGGGCAAAAAGTAGTGGCAATATTGCAGGGAGCTGAGATTCAGGCTTGTGAGAGTTTGCTCCCTTAATTCAAGCCGGTGTTACTTGGTCATCATGGGAAGCTATCCAGCATTTGGCAACTGCAGATATTGAAGAGTAGCCTTATTTTACTGTCCATACTTCTCCTTCAAAAATTTTCCTACCCCTTTGAGTGATAATTATTGAGTTTATCAGAAAAAATAAATAAATAAATTATTGAGTTGTATTTTTTTAACAAGTGAGGAACAAAATATCTTGTACCTCAGAATTTTTGCATTAAATTTTGGATTTATATGTGACAAATACTTAGGTTTTTGTAACTGGTAATTTTTGTGGGGGCTCAAGTTTTTATCTATGGATAAGGTTCATCACTTTGTATTTGGCTGAAATGAATGTCCGCATGTTCTTGGAGAATCTTTTAATGTTATGTTTGGATGAAAATTTAACCATTGCTTAGAATTTTCAAATTTGTGATCTATTAATTTTAATTTGTATTGTTTGGTGGACAAAAACATTTTCCATCAAATCCCTACAAGAAGCCAACAATATATATATATATTCAAAAATTTAAGAGAGCATTATGTCTAATTTCAAGAAATCATACCAACATTACGGACGAGGAGGGAACCCTCAAAGTTTGGGACGATTTTTAATTCGACTTTTAATGTTTCAATTTTTGCAATGCACTCTCCCAAATTTTTAAATTTTTGCAATTCGATCAATTTTATCCCAAAATTTTTATATTGCCCCTAATTTTTTTTAAGGGTGTGCAAAAATGGTCAGATGGTCGCCGATTAAAAATTATGGGCTATATGGAAATTTTAGGATAAAATTGGTCGAATTGCAAAAATTTGAAAGTTTGAAGGGGTGCATTGCAAAAATTAAAACATTGGAGGTCGAATTGAAAATCATCACAAACTTTGGGGAGTAAAGCGTAAATTTTCCAAATTTAAAATATCAATTTTAATCTAATTTATAATTTTACACAAATATTGGGCACACAAGATAATGTCAAAGGGGGAGACGACTCACACGAGAGGTGAAAAAAAAAAAGAAGAAATGATGTTGAAAACAAGAAAACGGGAAAAGATGCGATAAAAAAGAAAATCAGCATCACAAATCAACAACTCGCGGTATCGCGTAACAGAAACGTCGTCGTGTAATCCCGCGTATGAGAACCCAGGCCTCCCCTCCCCTCCCCTCCCATACTACTCCACTCCACATATCTGCTTCGTCTGCTTATTTTGTCGAGTCCTTTGAGGCACTGCATCATCAGATCTGCTTCTTCTGCTTATTTCTTCCACTTCATCAGGAAATGGGTACGATTGCTAAGTCTACAAACTCTCTTGCTTTCTTCTTCAATCATTATTCTCATCATAGGGTTTCTTCCAATGCTCAATTTTTTTATTACTATTGTCGTTGTTTTAGTGCTACTTCTGCCAAAACTACCAATAGTGGTAGAGATATTGTGGAAAGCCCCAATCAGTTCTTGAAATCTGTAAGAGATCGATGCAGATCTCGAAGCTTTAGGAATCTTGACGATGCCTTAGGCCTGTTTGATAGAATGCTTCACATGCACCCTTTGCCTTCCATTGTGGATTTTACTCAATTGCTGGGTGCAATTGCAAGAATGAAGCATCACTCAACTGTTGTTACTCTAATTAAAGAAATGGAACTGTCAGGAATTGCTCCCGATGCTTGTACTTTAGGGGTTCTGACTAATTGTTTCTGCCATTTGAACCGAGTGGATTTCGGCTTTTCTATCTTAGCAAGAATTTTGAAACTTGGTTTTCAACCGGACTGCATAATTCTAACAACTCTTGTCAAGGGGCTCTGTCTTCAGGGTGAAATTGTTGAAGCTGTGAAGTTTGTTAAGGAAATGGAAAACAATGGCTATAAACCTAATACAATTACCTACGGAACAATAATGAATTGTTTGTGTAAAATAGGTAAAACTGGTGAAGCTATTGGGTTGCTTCAGAAAATGGAAGAAAGAAATCTTGAAATTGATGTAGTGATGTATAATACAATCATTGATAGCTTATGTAAGGACAGATTGGTAACTGAGGCTTTGGCTTTTTTCTTTGAAATGACAAATAGAGGAATTAATCCAGACGTTTTCACTTATAATTCTTTAATTCAAGGCCTATGCAATTTCGGTCAGTGGAAGGAGGCAACTAAACTATGGAATGAGATGGTGGAAAGGAAAATCGTGCCCGATTTGCATACATTCAGCATATTGGTGGACACACTTGGCAAAGAAGGGAGGTTGACAGAGGCTAAAGAAGTTTTTGATGCGATGATTAAGAGGGGCATAAAGCCAAATGTAGTCACGTACAATTCTTTGATTGACGGTTATTGTCTGCAAAATAAAATGGATGAAGCTGTCAAAACATTTAATACGATGGTTCGTAAGGGTTGTTCGCCTTGTGTTGTTAGCTATAACATATTGATCAATGGATATTGTAAGAACAGAAAAATTGATGAGGCAATGAGTCTATTTCGTGAAATGTCTAACACTGGAATTTTTCCCAATGTTGCCACTTACAACACTCTAATTGGTGGGTTTTGCCGAGTTGGAAGACCTAAAATTGCATTAGAGCTACTCCACGAGATGCAAGGTTGTGGCCAACCTCCAAATATCCAAACTTGTGCTATTTTGTTAGATGGCCTATGTAAGAATCTACACTTTTCTGAGGCAATGGCATTGTTTAAGGAGATGGAAGACAAAAGGTTAGACCTTAATATTGTGATTTACAGCATCTTGATTGATGGTATGTGTAATGCTGGGAAACTTACGACTGCAAGTGAATTATTTAATACTCTTCCTACCAAAGGTTTTCAACCTAATGTTTGCACTTACACTATAATGATCAAAGGGCTTTGCAAAGAGGGACTACTAAATGAAGCGAGGGATTTATTTGAGAAAATGGAAGAGAACGGCTGTTCACCTAACCATTTCACTTATAACACTATCATTCAAGGCTTCTTGCAACATTATGAGACATCATGGGCAGTGAAATATCTCGAGATGATGCTTGGCAAGGGTTTCTCGGCAAATGCAACCACTGCAACTATTTTGATTGACTTGATGTCTACTAATCGAGCAAATAAAACATTGCAAGATTTTTTTCAAATATCTGTGTGAAAGCTTTCGAGTTCTTCAACTTGTAGGACAAATTTCATATTCTAAGCTTTCTATAAGGAATAAATACGTATTTGCTGCAAGTCATTAAGGTGTTATTTATTTCCATATCTTTTGGACTATTGTTGTGTATTGCTATTCCTATTTTGTTATATTTTTTTACAAATTTCTGTAGACTTGTGTTGTAATAAAAATAAAAAACATTAAAGATTTATTCAATTATTTTGTTGATGCTGAATTATTGCCGAATATTGGTCATTTGGAGTTTGGATTTTTTTATGATTGTATTCTTATTGGCCCACCAAGTTGTTTTTATTAATATGTGAGTCCTATGTTGAAATTGATTATAGTTGTCATGTCATGGTGAACATGGTAATATTATGGTCAGACATTTAAATTCCCAATATATAGTTTGGACATTTCCTTTAAGCAACACATACTTTTTTTGATAAGTAAAAGCATTTGGTAAGAAAAAAACTATATAGTTAAACCCTTTTTAAAGGTAAACAAAAGAATATATAGATAGTACGGCTTTAAGCAACACATACTTGAACCCAATTGATCATTTTTTTAGACAAGTTGCATCTTTTAAGATGAGGATATTAGAATGCCTTTCATCTTTGTCCAATGAATTTTTTTTCTTGGTATACACTATACATTATTTCTTTCTTTTGTAAATTATTCTTAAAAGTTATTAGCTCACTAAGAGGTAAAGGTAGACTGCACATGGGGTAAGGCCTATATCAAATACCTAATTCGGTTTCAAAAATTATTGTAGGTAGTAGCCTTAAAAAGGAGGCGATCTTTATTTTTTTCCAATATTTTAATTATTTAAAAAAATTAATATATATATATATATATATATATATATATATATATATATATATATATATATATAATTGGGTGGTTTGAGCCACCCCCGGCCGGGCGGGCAAAGGGAGGGAACCCCCCTCAACTCTTACAAATTATCCTTATATATATATGTCATGATTATGCATTTATGCCCCCCTCAGCAACTTGAGGGGGAAAATGTATTTAGGAATACTTGTACTTTGAATCCTGAAACTTGAGTGATTGAGTTTACTCTATTTTTTTTTTTTTTTTTTTTAATTGCTACTGTACCTATCAGGAAAGTTTCAAAAGAAGTTAAAGAACGTAAGGTTGAAGATGAATAAACTGCACCGTTTCACTAACCCAATATTTTTCTTGAAGTTTATTGCGTACATAATGAAAAAAATACAATTTTTTTATTTAAAATAATATAATTGACCGGACAAAGGTATTGGTGCAAGAGAAAAAGAAAAAGAAAAAAACACAAGAAGGGACATGCGTGCAAGTGTGAAACATGCCATACAGGAGCGCAAAGCTAAAAAAAAAAAAAAAAAAAAAAAATCAACATTTGTTTCTTTTTCTGTTAATCAAGGATCCAGATCTCCTCATATTTCAAAAAATATGAGAATCTCATATTGTCAAATCTTAGCCGTTCCTTGCATCTGAGGGTTCATAAGATGCCAGCTGTCTATTGTGTTATCGAGGAGACACTTCCAAATTTAAAAACGAAAACGCTTCTTCTCCTCTCCGACACTTCCAAATTTAAAAACGAAAACGCCTCTTCTCCTCTCCCCTTCTTCTTCCTCACGTCAAGATGAAAAAAAAAAAAAAAAAAAAAAAAATCCCCAGCTTTTCCAAGTAGAGTAGTCCTCAGCTCATGCCATGCCGAATTATGGTTGTCTTAAATTCAAAAATAACCATAAAGTTTGTAGTTCCTTTGAGACACCCATTATGTGATTTAGCTAACTATCCTGAAAATTTTGCAAGTTTAGGTGGATTATGGAAACTTTTGGGCATAACAGAAACCTTTTTCATTCATGATTTGGTACTATTCAAAGGGTGTTTCCAAAAATGTCTCAAATTTTTTTGAAAATCAGATTGAGGGTAGTATTGGAACGATTTTGCATATTGGTGTGTGTGGTTAAGTTTTGTAAACTTTTAAGGCAGGAGAAGTAAATGGAATTCAGTGGGTTGTTGTGTTCATTTGCCAAAGAATCTCTCATTTTATATGCTGTGTTGTTGATGGTTGGGAGAATATTTTACTTAGAATTTTGATGTATGTCTTTCTGTCATTGGCCTACTTTCTACTATAACGGGTTTATTGTCTGGGGGGTTCAACTAATTTCTCTGTTCTTTACCGCAGTATTGCACGTTTTAATCCTAAGGTAATTACCAGTCATCCAGAGCAAGAAGTGGAGGATGGAGCATACAATCATCATTTGAGTGGTAGAAAGAAGTGAACTAAATAAATTTCCCACTTAAAGTAGAAAGAAGTAAATTATGAAATGCGGGTGAATAACTAGTGTATTCGTTAACCTAAAGGTGATAAACTAATAATTGCAAATGGTTAATTGTTGCTTGAATTGTCCAAGTTAATAAATAAAATTGATCGTAGTGGATATTATAAGCCTATGAAATATGTTAAAATAGTGGATTTGAGCCTATGGATGAGTGATGAAAGCATTTCCAACAAAAGATAGAACTACTTCTGTTTCACTTTGTGAAGAAAAATTATTTTAGAAGTTATCTTCCATAAATCATTGCGCTTTCCAATTATTTTCTACTTGTATCCATCATGTATTCGAATGCACCAAAATTCCACAAAGGGATGGTATACTAGAAAAAGACATTTGCTTCCATTTCTTGCCCGACTCGCCACGAGGCTCGCTCTCACCCCAGAATAGTTTGTGAGCTGCTCCAAAGCGCTCGGCTTCTTCCGCTAGAAGCTCTCCACCTCTCAGACTATCACCCAAAAGTCCGCTCACTTGCACGTTGGTTCTTTCGGTTGCTCACCATATGCTCTTTGTTTGGTTCTTGAGAATGTGTCGGAAAAGAAAAGATACAAAATTTCATGAGGGTTTTGAAATTTCTAAGGACATTCTTGGAACATGCTTGTTCATGTTGTTTCATGCTTCATGAAAGTTGATCTTCTGAAACTCTCTTGGGAAAGTGTCACCGGAATTTGCTGAAAGCGACCTTCGGAATCCGCCGAAGGTCATCGTCTTTCAGGTGAAGTTTCTTGTCTTTTCTCTCTCTAATTTCTCTATTTGGAAATGGGTTTTTCTGCTCTTGGATATCCATGGAAACGGTTTTGGACTCTGTTTTTGGAGTTGGCATTGACTCTGACTTTGGCTTCTTAAACATGAGGACTAGAAATATTGGAGTTGATTTCAACAGAGTGATTGGGGACTGAGGCTTGGAGCTGGGCTCAATTGGGAGAATTTTTCTTCTGGAAATATGATCATTAGGATACAGAGAAGGATTGGCTCTAAGAAATTGAGGCCAGATTTGTTGGCCGAGTTGTTGTAGTGGTATTTAGTGGCTGTTAGTTTTAGTGCAGGGATGATCCTATTTCCAGAAGAATTGACAAAAATGTTTCTTATATTCCTATTTCCGATTGGTGTTAAACAATAGAGATTTGTGCCCTTTGTCTTATTTTAACTTTTTATATGCAGGGATGACCGTTGCTTCATTTTGTTACTTACAATTCTTTCCACCCCCATATGATGCAGATGGTAAGGCCGTCTCCTCTTTTTAACTTAACCAATGGTTATGTACAATACGCTCGAATATCTCTTTGTAAAATTTTCCTGTCAATATCTATGCAATGATCTAACTTTATGGTGACCAGCACGGCAGCATCTAACATTGTCTTCAAGAGAAATGTGGTTTATGAATCTTTTGAGGTTTGTGCTCTTTCGAGAATGATTGAAAGACCTTTTGAGGTTAGTGTTCATTCTCATATCTTTTTTGCTTTGGTTAACGCCTATTCGGTTTATTTATTTGCTTTTGTCCAAGATACAGAAGACATTGCCATTTTTTAACCAATTTCTTATTCTCAGCTTGTTGACTCTTTGAAATCGTAAAATTCAAATGCATAGGAGCACGCATTTTGATAGCTTCATTCTTCAACATGGGTGTCAAGTTGTCCATCATTGAAGAGGCGAGGAGAAAGGCTAACCACTCATTGTGGACCAGTTATATTTTTAGAAGATTACATAGACGAAGTTTAATTTTGCAATTTGATCCTTCTGTGTGTTCATGCTTTTGGTATTCATGCTATGGTTTAAATTTGCAGCTTGATCCGTCTGTGTAATTATGCTTTTATTTTTTATTTTATTTTTTGTGACCAAACAAAGTGTAATGTCTCTGAAACGCTTCAATAGTATAAATTAAGGGTCCAAAGCCCTATTTCTGTAAGTATTTGGTTTATGTGCTCATTGTGTTTGTAGCTTTTTTACCACACACAAGCCAAATCTTTTGTGTAAAATCCCCTTAAGATCATGATAATCTAAGTACGATTGATAATTACCTAGTATTTGTGGAACAAAGGGTCTATTTGGGATTGATGTATCAATAAATGCGATATTAAAAATTGCGTTTTTTAAGTCGCTATTTTTTAAAATGGCAAAGACGTTTGATAAAATATGTTGAAAATTATTTTATTTTTTTATCAAATATTTGTTATGCGAAATCATAATTTTGGTTTAAATTTACGCCTTTCAAATAAGCACCCCATAGCTTGCTTATAGAAATTGTAGATTTTTTTCCTATTTTAAATTAAGTTCTTTTTAAATTGTAATGTCAAACGTCTTATATTTTGCAATATCTTTTAAAAACGCATATTATTTTTGAGGTATCAATAAACAAGAACTAATGATTGACACTTGCTAGAGTGGAATAAAGGGAGAGATTAACACTTGACAAGAACTAATGATCAATTATTATATAGAATGAAAATATCTCTTCTGATTATGGACATTAGTTTATATAATATTCGGATATGTAGAAAAGTGCTCCTACATAAGTGCTTTCATGTACACCTGCAACTAGCTTTATGTTTTTATAAACAAGTTTCTCGTGCAATTTATAGGAGCTTTTGGAACAAGATGCTAAAACATGCCCAGCAGAGGAAAATGTTGATACAAGGCCCATAGGTTTTGGCCTTTGGGAGTATGATTCCTAGAATGCCTGGCCTTGATACTTTACAGTTGGGAGGTTCCTCGGTCCCAGTCAATGCCAAGGTTTAATTTTAATTTTGAAAACAAATTAGATCTACCATATTCTTTAAGAATCTTTTGATGTTTGTTAAGTTGGGTTAAAATTTTAGACTGTTGTTTAGAGTCTTCAAAATGATCGATGATCTGTTAATTTTAATTTGCATTCTTTGGATGAGTATCTTTTTTTTATTAAAAAAACATTAAACATAATGATAATAATAGTAATAATAATAACAACGACGACTATAGTATCGTTTTTCATTTTAAGCGAAATTGAGATGATTCATTTTACGGTCAAAATCAATAAAATCATATATGATATATGATATATGATTGGGTGTTAGACTCATAAAATCATATATGACAAATAATTAGCAGAATTTGCAGTCAAAATCATTAAGCAATTAATTTGAGAGTGAAAGTACCCTGCCTTTTAGGAGACCCAAGTTTCAAAAATATAAAAAATGAACAACATATTTTGTTGCGAAGCTATTCAAAAAAACAGAATACGAAAAGCTAAGAACAACAACCATTTGGTCCCCAAGAGGTACTTCAATCGGGTGGGACCACGCCTAATTAAGCGGGGTCACTAATTCGAATCCCTCTCTCTACATGTCAAAAAAAAAAAAAAACAACAACAACAACAATAACAACAACCGCAAAAGAATAATAATGAAGTGAATTACCTAAACTTTCGACTAGTAGACAAACAATTTTCATCAAATCTTGAACTAAACAATATATATATATAAATTCAAGAGAACATTATGTCTAATTTCAAGAAACATACCAACATTCTGGACGAGGACAACCAAGCATAAGCATTAAGCATAAAAATTTAAAATATCAATTTTAATCTAATTTTATAATTTTACACTAATTTGACATTTAAAATTTAAAATGTCGAAGGGAAGGAAGACCACTCACACGAGAGGTGAAAAATAAGAAAGAAATAATGTCGAAGAAAAGATGCGATAAAAAATGAAAAACCAGCATCACAAATCAACAACTCTGGGTAACAGAAACGTCGTCGTGTAATCCCGCGTATAAGAAACCAGACCTCCCCTCCCCTCCCCTCCCCTCCCCTACTACTCCACTCCACATATCTCTACTTCGTCTGCTTATTTTGTCGAGTCCTTTGAGGCAGTGCATCATCAGATCTGCTTCTTCTGCTTATTTCTTCCACTACATCAGGAAATGGGTACGATTTCCAAGTCTACAAACTCTCTTGCTTTCTTCTTCAATCATTATTCTCATCTTAGAATGCTCAAATTTTTTATTATTATTGTCGTTGTTTTAGTGCTACTTCTGCTAAAAATCCCAATAGTGGTAGACGTAATGTGGAAAGCCCCAATCAGTTCTTGAAATCTGTCAGAGATCGATGCAGATCTCGCAGCTTTAGGAATCTTGATGATGCCTTAGGCGTGTTTGATAGAATGCTTCACATGCACCCTTTGCCTTCCCTCATGGATTTTAATCAATTGCTGAGTGCAATCGCAAGAATGAAGCATCACTCAACTGTTATTACTTTGATTAAAGAAATGGAACTGTCAGGAATTGCTCCCGATGATTATATTCTGACTGTTTTGATTAATTGCTTCTGCCATTTGAACCGGATGGATTTCGGCTTCTCTATTTTAGCAAGAATTTTGAAGCTTGGTTTTCAACCAAACTGTATAATTCTTACTACTCTTGTCAAGGGGTTTTGTATTCAGGGTAAAATTACTGAAGCTGTTAAGTTGGTCAACAAAATGGAGAAGATAGGCTACAAACCTGATATAGTTACCTATGGAACCATAGTGAATTGTTTGTGTAAAATAGGTAAGACCGGTGAAGCTATTGGGTTGCTTCGGAAAATGGAAGAAAGAAATCTTGAACTTAATGTAGTGTTGTATAGCACAATCATTGATAGTTTATGTAAGGACAGATTGGTAACTGAAGCTTTGATTATTTTCTCTGAAATGACAAATAGAGGAATTCAGCCCGACGTTCTCACTTACACTTCTTTAATTCAAGGCCTATGCAATTTCGGTCGGTGGAAGGAGGCAACTAAACTATGGAATGAGATGGGGGAAAGGAAAATCATGCCTGATTTGCATACATTCAGCATATTGGTGGACACACTTGGCAAAGAAGGGAAGTTGACAGAGGCTGAAGAAATTTTTGATGTGATGATTCAGAGAGGCATAAAGCCTGATGTAGTCACGTACAATTCTTTGATTGATGGTTATTGTTTGCAAAATAAAATGGATGAAGCTACCAAAGCATTTAATACGATGGTTCGAAACGGTTGTTTGCCTTCTGTTGTTAGCTATAACATATTGATCAATGGATATTGTAAGAATAGAAAAATTGATGAGGCAATAAGTCTATTTCGTGAAATGTCTAACACCGGAATTTTTCCCGATGTTGCCACTTACAACACCCTAATTGGAGGGTTTTGCCGAGTTGGAAGACCTAAAATTGCATTAGAGCTACTCCACGAGATGCAAGGTTGTGGCCAACCTCCAGATCTCCAAACTTGTGCTATTTTGTTAGATGGCCTGTGTAAGAATTTACACTTTACTGAGGCAATGACATTGTTTCAAGAGATGGAAGACAAAAAATTACACCTTGATATTGTGATTTACAACATCTTGATTCATGGTATGTGTAATGCTGGGAAACTTACGACTGCAAGTGAATTATTTAATGCTCTTCCTACCAAAGGTTTTCAACCAAATGTTTTCACATACACTATAATGATCAAAGGGCTTTGCAAAGAGGGACTACTAAATGAAGCGAGGGAATTATTTGAGAAAATGGAAGAGAACGGCTGTTCACCTGACCATTTCACTTATAACACAATCATTCAAGGCTTCTTGCAACATAATGAGACATCATGGGCAGTGAAGTATCTCAAGATAATGGTTGACAAGGGTTTCTCAGCAAATGCAACCACTGCAACCATTTTGATCGACTTGATGTTTACTAATCGAGTAGATAAAACATTACAAGATCTTTTTTAGATATCCGTGTGAAAGCTTTATAGTTCTTCAATGTGTAGGACAAATTTCATATTCTAACATTTGCAAAGTCAATCTGTATGGAATAAAAGCATATATGTTGCAAGTCATTAAGGTGATATTTCTTTTCATTTGTTTTGGACTATTGTTGTGTATTGATATTTTATTTTGTTATATATATATATATATATATATATATATATATATATATATATATATATATTTTATAAAAATCTGTAAACTTGTGTTGCAAAAAAAAAAAAAAAAAAAAAAAAAAAAAAAAAAATCTTGAAGATTTTTTCAATTATTTTGTTGATGCAGAATATTGTTCATTTGGTGTTTGGATTTTTATGGTTGTATTCTTATTGGCCCACCAAGTTGTTTTGATTAATATTTGAGTTCTATTGTTGAAATTGATTATGGTTGTCCTATCATGGTAGGCATGGTAATGAAGTCACCTGCATGGCTCTTCATTTCAAATAACTGAGTCGTCAGGAAGGCATACTTGGTGCATGACTGGCTGATTATGATCACCACATTCCATCAATTATTTTCTTTAGGTTTTAAATAATTGCAATATTTCTGGAAAGATCTTGTTCTTTTCTATCTTAAAATTCTTAAGCTATTTGTTTTTGTAAATCCTTTTTGATACTTAACCCAATATAAAGTTTGGACATTTCCTTTAAGAAACACATACTTGAACCCAATTGATCATTTTTCTAGACAAGTTACATCTTTAAGGTAAGGATACGTCCCCAAAAAATAAGGAAATATATATATGAAAAAAAAAAAAAAAACCCCGATTATCTATAGGCACAAAAGGTCAAGCCGTTCTTATGAGCTGGCAAGTAAGGAGAAAGAACCATTATTGTTAGGTCATTCTCAAGGGTTAGGCTGCACATACTCTTTTAAATTGCCACTAGAAAAAGACATTTAGTTTGTTATTATAAGCCTACGAAATATGTTAAAACAGTGGATTTGAGCCTATGGATGAGTGATGAAAGCATTTCCAACAAAAGATAGAACCACTTCTATTTCATTTTGTGAAGAAAAATTATTCTTGGAAGTTATCTTCCATAAATCATTGCGCTTTCCAATTGTTTTCTACTTGTATCCATCATGTATTAGAATGCACCAAAATTCCACAAAGGGATGGTATACTAGAAAAAGATATTTCCTTCCATTTCTTGCCTGACTCGCCACCATGCTCGCTCTCACCCCAGAATAGTTTGTGTGCTACTCTGAAGTGCTCGGCTTCTTTTGCTAGAAGCTCTCCACACCTCAGACCATCACCCAAAAGTTCATTCGCTTGTAGGTTGGTTATTTCGGTTGCTCACCATGTGCTCTCTGTTCGGTTCTTAAGAATGTATAGGAAAAGAAAAGATACAAAATTTCACAAGGATTTTGAAATTTCTAAGGACATTCTTGGAACAAGCCTGTTCGTGTTGTTTCATGCTTCATGAAAGTTAATCTTTGGAAACTCTCTTGGGAAAGTGTCACTAGAATCTGCCGAAAGCCACCTTCGCAATCTGCCCAAGGTCATCGTCTTTCAAGTGAAGTTTCTTGTCTTTTCTCTCTCTAATTTCTCACTTTAGAAATGGGTTTTTCTTTGATTGGATAATGGTAATAGAAACGTGTGTTCCAAGTTGGGTATTTTAAACAAACAATAAAATTTTGAGAGCTGGGTTTGATTTTTTTTTTTTTTTCAAAATGTTAGTTTGTTAAGATTTGGGAATCGGATTGCGATTCTTTGTCGGTTTGGTTTGTTTTTAACGGGGTTCATTGTGAAGAAGACCTTGCTTTCTTGTCTTTTCTGCTCTTGGATATTGATGCAGCGTAGGATTGTAGTGAACAAGAAAACATCAAGTTGAAGGGGTAAATATTTCTAAGACTGTGAGACTATCACAAGAATCTAAGAAATCTTCTTAAAAACTATAGATTCTATCTATGGTTTAAGGAAAAATACAAAGAAACTCAACTCTGAGTAATTCTTATTAAACAAACTCAATAATAATCATAAACTGAATTGTTAAAGGCTATAAGCATATATTTATAGCCCAAGACTCCTAGCCCTAAAATAACAATGAAATAAAGTTAATTTAGAAGTCTACGAAAGACAACTAAACCAAATAAAAGACTAACAAAGAAACCTAATTCAAATAAAGACTGAAAGATAAGATATAATAAACGACTAATAAAGAAACCTAATAAAAGACTAAAAGATAAGATAAGATAAGATAAGCCTTGAATTCCAATCTACATCATCCTCCCGAGGTTGGAGAGAATTCGCCCCCGAATTCGGACTGTCTTTTCCACGGTCCTTCGGGTGCCCTGTTAACTCGTTCCATTCTCCGTTCCTCAAGATCACAACAAGGCAACACCCCAAAATAAACGTGACACTTCTCATCATCGAAATACTTTGATGGTTGTCATGAAAGCCCCACACACCACTTGGCAATACTTCAGATTTGCCGTTCTTTTCTCGTTCTTTCTCCCTTTCATGTGCCATGAAGATACTCAAGGACGGGTCAACCGTTGTTTCCCTTGTGAACATATAATTCTCCTCATCCGCATAGAACTCATCACAATTGTTGTTAAGAGAATTTAAAATATTTTCAACACCAAGAAAATCAATATAACCCTCTTCATCATTATAATTAGGCAATGCACCTGGAAGGTCTTCTTCAACCTCTTCATAATCGGCGATGCCATCCTCTACATAATTGGTGATGACATACGTGGGCCCTTCCTCTTCCAATTGGCCATCTTCTTTTGGATAAAGACCGCCAAACATGGGAAAAACCCCATCTTTTTCGTGCTCCTCCGTGGGTCTTTCTTCTTCCCATGAGTCATCTTCTTCGGACTCCTCATCATAGGTTGGTGGTGAGTCCCAATCTCCAAATCCTTGCGAAGGATCTTCAACATCTTCATGTTTGAATTCTTCATCAATGAACTCGGATTCCTGAAACTCTTCATCCACAGATTCCCTTTCCTCCTCCACAGAATATGGATTCGGTTTATGGATTTGTGGTTGGCAAGTAGGGATCCAATTGGCATGTCGTTGACTCTTCACCTCACTCCATGTTTCCCTAAATACATCTTTTTTGTAGGAATTTTTTATTTTCTTTGTCACAGCCATAGACCCTTGTCTCCAATTTTGTGACTTTTGACCCATGGTATAACTATAGGGCAAGAAAGCGACACGCATATATTTCAATAGTTTCTCCCAACTATTGATCTTCAATTTGCCTTCCCGCTTCCTAGTTCTCTTCAGTTGTTGCCACCACGCACCAACTCTTCCTTGGAATGTATGTACTACCAAAGAGACTTGTTGTTCATCGGGCACCTCGTTGAATTCAAAAACCTTTTCAACAGCCAACACCCAATCCAGAAATTCGTCGGGTTCTAGATCCTCGTCGAATTTCGGAATTTTGAGTTCGAATCTACTTACCTGCCGATTGGCATGAGCTTGCGCAAGGTGCTGACGTCCGTACGTTCGGCGCTCCGCAAACGGGCTTCTAGATCTGTTCCCATGTTGACCACACAAGTTGGATAATTGGGTAGTGAGGTCTTCAATTTGATCCCTCATAGCCCTGAATCGATCCTCCGTGTGTTGCCAAGGTTCAGCGATAGATTTGCCTTCCGCCTCCGCGAATCGCGGTCTTGGTTGGCGACGACAATTGTTCGGCCCACCACTCATGTGCCTCAAACGAATCGCTGGTTGCTCCTTATGTGCTGTCTCCGTGCGCATGTACACCTCGTTCATGTCTGCAAAGCAGTTGCCCTTCCCCATTCATGGAAAGTAATTGAGCTCTGATACCAACTGATGCAGCGTAGGATTGTAGTGAACAAGAAAACATCAAGTTGAAGGGGTAAATATTTCTAAGACTGTGAGACTATCACAAGAATCTAAGAAATCTTCTTAAAAACTATAGATTCTATCTATGGTTTAAGGAAAAATACAAAGAAACTCAACTCTGAGTAATTCTTATTAAACAAACTCAATAATAATCATAAACTGAATTGTTAAAGGCTATAAGCATATATTTATAGCCCAAGACTCCTAGCCCTAAAATAACAATGAAATAAAGTTAATTTAGAAGTCTACGAAAGACAACTAAACCAAATAAAAGACTAACAAAGAAACCTAATTCAAATAAAGACTGAAAGATAAGATATAATAAACGACTAATAAAGAAACCTAATAAAAGACTAAAAGATAAGATAAGATAAGATAAGCCTTGAATTCCAATCTACATCAGATATCCATGGAAACGGTTTTGGACTCTGTTTTTGGAGTTGGCATTGACTATGACTTTGGCTTCTTAAACACGAGGACTAGAAATATTGGAGTTGATTTCAGCAGAGTGATTGGGGACTGAGGCTTGGAGCTGGGCTCAGTTGGGAGAATTTGTCTTCTGGAAATAGGATCATTAGGAGACAGAGAAGGGATTGGCTATGAGAAATAGAGGCCAGATTTGTTGGCCGAGTTGTTGTGGTGGTATTTAGTGGCTGATAGTTTTAGTGCAGGGATGATCCTATTTCTAGAAGAATTGACAAAAATGTTTCTTATATTCCTATTTCCGATTTGTGTGAAACAGTAGCGATTTGTGCCCTTTGTCTTATTTTTACTTTTTATATGCAGGGATGACTGTTGCTTCATTTTGTTACTTACAATTCTTTCCACCTCCATATGATGTAGATGGCAATGCCGTCTCTTCTTTTTTACTTAACCAATGGTTATGTACAATATGCTCTAATATCTCTTTGCAAAATTTTCCTGTCAACATCTGTGCAATGATCTAACTTTCTGGTGACTTTGATGAGAAGCTTATATTTGATAAGGCTTTGACTTTGATGAGAACCCACGTTTTGTCCCATGTACGCAGTTTTATGCTGTGACTTTGATGAGAAGCTTCCTCCATTCCCATCAGATGAACCTGGTGGGAAAGAAATCACATTTAAGCGAGTGCTCTTGAATAATTTTCAGGAGGCGTTTGAAGGAGCTGACAACCCGAGGGCAGAAATCAGGGATATGACTGCCCCTGTGCAAGAAATGGAATGCAGGGATAAAGAACGGATGATTTAGCTGTGAACTCTAGGAAGCATATGCCTTATTGGGGAGCTTTTGAAGCAGAAGATGGTGCCTGAAAAGATTGTCCACCATATTGTTCAGGTTTGTATGACATTCATTCACTTGGTATTGCCTGTTTCTTACTACAATTTGAATCTTTCTAAAACTTTCTCGTGCAATTTATAGGAGCTTTTGGAACAAGATGCTAAAACATGCCTAGCAGAGGAGAATGTTGATACGAGGCTCAGGTTTTGGGGGTATGATGCTTGGAATGCCGGGCCTTGATACTTAAAATTGGGAGGTTCCTCAGTCCCAATCAATGCCAAGGAACAATGGTCCTGGTCTGATCCAGTCTGCCGGACATGTGCAGCTATCTTTCATCAGCAAAACACCCTCCTATAAATTCAAAGTGTGGAGGAGCTAAAAGCCCCAGCGTATCACCCAGAGGTTGTTAAAGAAGCCATTCCCCTTGCACTGGAAAAGAGCCCACCGTTTGTTGGATGACATTGGCATTGCTTTGTCGAAAGCACCAAAAACATTTGGTTAGGTTCTTGGGCAGTTGGTTCTGGCAGTGAAGGGAGCTGAGATTCAGGCTTGTGAGAGTTACTTGGTCATCTTGGGAAGCTATCTAGCATTTGGCAGCTGCAGATTTTGAAGAGTAGCCTTATTTTGCTTCCCATATCTCTCTTTTGAAAATTTTCCTACCCCTGTTTTATCATGTAAAAAAATAAATAAATAATCAATGAGAAGCAAAATATCTTGTACTTCTATGGAGGTCTGGTTAATTCTTCGATTGGATGTTGGAGTTGAAAAGGGTCTTATGTGAGACCCAGTTTTTAGATTAAATTTTTTTGGATTTATATGTGACAAACACAAATACTTAGGTATTTGTATCGGCCCATCTTTGCGGGGCTCAAATATTTTTTTATGGATAAAGATTGTCACTTTGTCTTTGCGTTAAATGAATGTTCACTTTTCTTCTTCTTTTTTTTTTTTTTTTTTTTTTTTTTTTATGAATAATAATAATTTAATTGAAAAAAGGGCAAAGCCCTCCAGACCCTAGCTTCTACCACAATTTAGAAAACAAATTAGATCTACCATATTCTTTAAGAATCTTTTAATGGTTGTTAAGTTCGGTTAAAAAAGAATCTTCAAAATGGTATATGTTTAATTTTAATTTGCATTGTTTGGATGAGTATTTTTTTTTATTAAAAAAAAATTAAACATAATGATAATAATAGTAATAATAATGACAACAACCACAATAATATCCTTTTCATTTTAAGCAAAATTGAGATGATCCATTTTATTGTCAAAACCAATCAAATCATAAATGATAGGGTGTTAAGACTCATAATAATATGTGACAAATAATTAGTAGAATGACTTGAGAGTGAGAGTACCCAGCCTTTTAGGTAGATTAGGGCATTCCTATTTTTTTCACTTTGTTTTTATAAAATAATATTCAAATATGACTAGAAGAATACGAAAAGAACACCTAACATTCTCCTAAATCCCAACAATAACAATGAAGTGGATTATCCAAACTTTCGAGTAGTGGACAAAAACAATTTCCATCAAATCCCTTCAAGAATCAACAAAATAGGTAAACCATAAACAAAAGAACCAAACAAAAAAAATTTATTTTCAACAATTTAATAGAACATTATGTCTAATTTCAAGAAATCATACTATGGGCTTGAAATGGGTCATATATATGGGCCAAACATATGCCTATTTGGGCTTCTTCTTTTTTTTTAAAATTCGGTTTCTTCATTTCTTTTCTTCCATCATTTTTTTTTTAAAAAAAACTTAATCTAAATAAAAGAAGACTTTTCCTACACCACACCATTGACTACGCACGCCTATTCAAGTTTTGCCACACAAACCACAAAACTGATTCCTTTGTTCTTCATACATTTTTCTGAACCATGCTTGGTGCGGTGTTGTGCGAGGCTTTTCTTCTGGGATGCAAACTCTGCTGGACATGGGCCATGGACGTCCGTAGGAGAAGGCGTCGGCACTGGGCGAAGGACAGTGATTTTTGTGCTGTGAAAAAGGAGAATGAAAGAAAAGAGTGCACAGTAGCAGAATTGAACGCTGGCGTTAGCCTAAACACCCTGATACACATAGAATTAAGGTTCAGCATATAGCCTTTTCGGCTACAATGATTTGAATCCAATGTAGTCCTAATCAAACACCTTGGCCCAAGAGTTAGTGTTATTTAGTAAGTCAATAATGGGCTTGGCCCAAGGTCAATCAAATTAAGGTTTAAGGTTTTTGTTTTTGTCTATTTAAGTTTGTTTTTGTCCATACTCTAATGAAGACAGTTTAATTTTAATTTTGCAGGTTTTGTTAAAGGCACTTAGCGGTAGTTTGGCATTGTCTTTTCTTGCTTTTAAAAGTTTTTTTTTTATTATTTTTTTTTT
This sequence comes from Corylus avellana, assembly GCF_965113065.1. Lineage (NCBI taxonomy): Eukaryota > Viridiplantae > Streptophyta > Magnoliopsida > Fagales > Betulaceae > Corylus > Corylus avellana. The sequence continues at coordinate 1,734,350 of NC_142498.1, forward strand.
GGTGACCAAACAAAGTGTAAATATCTATGAAACACTTGAATAGTATGAGTTAAGAATCCAAAGCCAAATATTTTGTGTAAAATCCCCTTAAAATCATGATAATCTGGTATGATTGATAATTACATGTATTGGTGGAACAAATTAAGTGCTGTACCTAGTAAGGGATTAGTTGGAGTTGAAGTGAAGGATCAAGATTTTCTAGAATTTTTAGAGTTTTTTATGAAGTAGATCAACACAGGACTTATCACTTTTACAACTTCATAATTACCAACTTAATTAGTAGTTATTATATTTATTTCATATGATAAAATTTAAACCATTAATTTTAAACTAACAGTTAAAATTGAGTAATGATATAAAGAGGTTGCACGAAGCAACAGCAATTGTCAAGCTGAAGAAAGGGCAAAAAGGTCATTCCAAGCAGCAAAACAAAACACACGTGTCCCTTGTATCTTTACAAAAATCTCCACTACCCCATCAAGATCATCAATCTACCTCCTGTCCTTGACCCACTGCATCAATCACCAGATCTGCTTCTTCTTCTTCCTTAGGAAATGGGTGCGACTGCTAAGTCTCTTGCTTTCTTCTTCAATCATTTGCTTCTCGATCCTCATTATTGTCGTGTAAGGGTTTCTTTCCATCCTCTAAATGTTCATTATTACTGTCGTTGTTTTAGTTCAACTTCTGCTAAAACTACAAATAGTGGTAGAGGTAATGTTGAAAGCCCCAGTCAGTTCTTGAAAACTGTCAGAGATCGATGCAGATCTCGCAGCTTTAGGAATCTTGATGATGCCTTAGCCCTGTTTGATAGAATGCTTCACATGCACCCTTTGCCTTCCATTGTCGATTTTAATCAATTGCTGGGTGCAATCGCAAGAATGAAGCATCACTCAACTGTTATTACTCTTATTAAAGAAATGGAACTGTCAGGAATTTCTCCCAATGTTTATGTTCTGAGTGTTTTGATTAATTGCTTCTGCCATTTGAACCGTGTGGATTTCGGCTTCTCTATTTTAGCAAGAATTTTGAAGCTTGGTTTTCAACCAGACTGTATAATTCTAAACACTCTTGTCAAGGGGCTTTGTCTTGAGAGTAAAATTGTTGAAGCTGTGAAGTTGGTTAACAAAATGGAGAATATAGGCTATAAACCAAATACAGTTACCTACGGAACGGTAATGAATTGTTTGTGTAAAATAGGTAAGACAAATGAAGCTGTTGGGTTGCTTCGGAAAATGGAAGAAAGAAATCTTGAACTTGATGTAGTGCTGTATAGCACAATCATTGATAGTTTATGTAAGGACAGATTGGTAACTGAGGCTTTGGCTCTTTTCTCTGAAATGACAAATAGAGGAATTCAGCCAGACGTTGTTACTTACAATTCTTTAATTCAGGGCCTATGCAATTTCGGTTAGTGGGAGGAGGTAACTAAACAATTGAATGAGATGGTGGAAAGGAAAATCATGCCAAATGTGAGGACATTCAACATATTGGTGGACACATATGGCAAAGAGGGGATGTTGATAGAGGCTGAAAAAGTTTTTGATGTGATGAGTCAGAGAGACATAGAGCCTAATGAGGTCGCCTACAATTCTTTGATTGACGGTTATTGTTTGCAAAATAAAATGGATGAAGCTGTCAAAGCATTTAATATGATGGTTCAAAGGGGTTGTTCGCCTTCTGTTGTTAGCTATAGCATATTGATCAATGGATTTTGTAAGAACAGAAAAATTGATGAGGCAATAAGTCTATTTTGTAAAATGTCTAACACCGGAATTTTTCCCGATGTTGCCACTTACAACACTCTAATTGGAGGGTTTTGCCGAGTTGGAAGACCTAAAATTGCATTAAAGCTACTCCACGAGATGCAAGGTTGTGGCCAATCTCCAAATCTCCGAACTTGTGCTATTTTGTTAGATGGCCTGTGTAAGAATCTACACTTTATTGAGGCAATGGCATTGTTTAAAGAGACGGAAGACAAAAGGATAGACCTTGATATTGTGATTTACAGCATCTTAATTGATGGTATGTGTAATGCTGGGAAACTTACGACTGCAAGTAAGTTATTTATTGCTCTTCCTACCAAAGGTTTGCAACCTAATGTTTGGACTTACAATATAATGATCAAAGGTCTTTGCAAAGAGGGACTACTAAATGAAGCGAGGGAATTATTTGAGAAAATGGAAGAGGACGGTTGTTCACCTAACCATTTCACATATAACACAATCATCAAAGGCTTCTTGCAACATAATGAGACAGCATGGGCAGTGAAATATGTCAAGATGATGGTTGACATGGGTTTCTCGGCAAATGCAACCACTGCAACCATTTTGATCGACTTGATGTTTACTAATCGAGCAGATAAAACATTACAAGATTTTTTTCAAATATCCGTGTGAAAGCTTTATAGTTCTTCAACATGTAGGACAAATTTCATATTCTAACCTTTGCAGAGCCAATATGTAAGGAATAAATGCATATTTGTTGCAAGTCATTAAGGTGATCTTCCTTTCCGTGTCTTTTGGACTATTGTTGTGTATTGCTATTCCTATTTTGTTATGCTTTTTTACAAATATGTTTAGACTTGTGTTGTAATCAAAAAAACTTCTTAAAGATTTTTTCAATTATTTTGTGGATGCAGAATTATTGCAGAATATTGTTCATTTGGAGTTTCGTTGAAGCATATAGATTATTCAAGGAGATGCATGTTTGCTGATTTTTTAACGATGGCTGTTGTTTTATCTGGCTGTGCTCATCTGGGTTCTCTTGAAGAAGCACTAAAATACGCATTTATGCTAAAGTTCACTACCTTTAGTACTCAAGTCCTCATGTCACAGCAGCACTGATAGTCATGTATGCCAAGTGTGTAAGCATACTGAACGCCTTACAGGTATTCTTTATTTATTTATTTTTTGATGAAGGAACAATTTTATAGAAGTAAAATGCAAGTTCATAACACTAGAAATCTTGGTGACCCTCCGTTGGGTCACAAAGTGACCGTCCGTTGGGTCTTTGTGACCCAATGACATGTGGGAATTTTGAGAATTTTATTATTTTTAAAGAAAAAATGAGGGCATTATCTGAATTTCACACCCCTCCATTAGGATTTAACAGAAAATCCTAACGGAAGGGGGTAATTGAAAAAAATCAAAAAATTGATACACCAAATTGAGAGTTTTTTAATTTTGGGGTAGTCTTTGCAAAAGACATGACATTTTAGTGATGTAAGTGAAGTTTCTCCTTATTTAAATGAGCAATGCTTTTAGGACAAGATGATAAAACATGGGGTCGTGTAGATAGCAATGTGAGTTTAGCAAAAGTTTTCTTATATAGTTATAGTTTATTTTAGTAGTTCTTCATGGTTGGAAAAATTGCTTGTATGGACTGTCGTATCAGTTGTTTCTGCATATTGAATTTGTGTATCTTACCCCTTTCCCATTATTAATTAGAAAATAATATAATAATAATAATAATAATAATAATAATAATAATAATAATTTGTATATCTCAAAGAAGTTTGGGTGTTATAGTTGCTGTGGGTTGGGCATATTTTTGTTGTAATAATTGCTTATTTTGTTTTCTTTCTCTATTAATGACTGTTAGAACTTAGAAACTATAATTTATTGACTTTTTAAATCTTCATTATCAGCAACCTCAATCCCAAAGTCATTATTCTAAGTCAGACAACCATGATTGGCGTGGTCGTTCTGCTCAGCTTCCTGCCTCTGCAGAGGAGAGATCTGAGATAATAAGGAGTTTTCTAAGGGATTGAAGTCAAGGCCCACAGGAATTAAATAATGGCCATTGTCAGCCAAACTCCCAATTTGCAAGGCCTCAGATCTTAGTGGCCAAGGGGTAACTGCTTACATGGTCTTGTTTTTACTGTACTGTTGTATGGTGTATAGAAGGGAAATTTGTTCATATATGTATTTTCCTGAGTTTCTGATCTAAATAGTTGATAAGGTAGTTGAATCACTCGGGGGAGCACACTTGTAAAGGTTTAGATATAAATAACAGTTGTAATTATTTTCCAGTAGGCATTCATTCATTTGGTATTGCCTGTTTCTTACTACAATTAGAATCTTTCTAAAAACTTTCTCGTGCAATTTTATAGGAGCTTTTGGGACAAGATGGTAAAACATGCCCAGCATAGGGGAATGTTGAGGCAATATGTCGCTCTCTTCTGGAGGAATATTTCAGTGTTCAGATGCTCGATGAAGCATTACAATGGGCAGTTGGTTCTTGCAGGGGTGTTAGACTTCCAAGGTTGTACAGGAAGTTCTGAAGAAGGTGGAAGATGATAGTTTTCGGACGGCCATCTTCGGTGGTGGTGCTGCTGCACAAATCATTAACTCAAGGCCTTCCGGGCAAAAAGTAGTGGCAATATTGCAGGGAGCTGAGATTCAGGCTTGTGAGAGTTTGCTCCCTTAATTCAAGCCGGTGTTACTTGGTCATCATGGGAAGCTATCCAGCATTTGTCAACTGCAGATATTTAAGAGTAGCCTTATTTTACCGTCCATACTTCTCCTTCGAAAATTTTCCTACCCCTTTGAGTGATAATTATTGAGTTTATCAGAAAAAATAAATAAATAAATTATTGAGTAATTTTTTTTTTAACAAGTGAGGAACAAAATATCTTGTACCTCTATCGAGGTACAGAATTTTTGCATTAAATTTTGGACTTATATGTGACAAATACTTAGGTTTTTGTAACTGGTAATTTCTGTGGGGCTCAAATTTTTCTCTATGAAAAAGGTTGATCACTTTGTATTTGGCTGAAATGAATGTCCGCATGTTCTTTGAGAATCTTTTAATGTTATGTTTGGATGAAAATTTGACCGTTGCTTAGAATTTTCAAAGTTGTGATCTATTAATTTTAATTTGTATTGTTTAATGGACAAAAACATTTTTCATCAAATCCCTACAAGAAGAAGCAAACAAAAAAAAAAATTAAGAGAACATTATTATGTCTAATTTCAATAAATCATGCTAACATTATGGACGAGGACAACCAAGCATAAAAATTTAAAGGGAAAAAATACATTTTACTCGCTCAAAGTTTGAGGTGATTTTTAATTTAACTTTTAATGTTTCAATTTTTGCAGTGTGCTCCTCCAAACTTCCAAATTTTTGAAATTCGCCAAATTTTATCTCAAAATTTTCATATTGCCTCTAATTTTTTTTTTTAAAAAAAAAAAAAATTGGGGTGCAAAAATGGTCAAATGGCCACCGATAAAAAATTAGGGACTATATGGAAATTTGGGGATAAAATTAGTCTAAAATATTGAAGGTCGAATTAAAAATTATCCCAAAGTTTAAAGAGTAAAGTGTAATTTTTCCAAATTTAAAATACCAATTTTAATCTAATTTATAATTTTACACAAATATAGGGCACACAAGATAATATCCGCCAATCAAAGAACGGGAAAAGAGGCGATAAATAAGAAAAATCAGCATCACCAATTCCTGTGTGTGAAGAACCCAGACCTCCCCTACTACTCCACTCCACATATCTACTTCATCTGCTTATTTTGTCGAGTCCTTTGAGGCACTGCATCATCAGATCTGCTTCTTCTGCTTATTTCTTCCACTTCATCAGGAAATGGGTACGATTGCTAAGTCTACAAACTCTCTTGCTTTCTTCTTCAATCATTATTCTCATCTTAGGGTTTCTTCCAATGCTCAATTTTTTTATTATTATTGTCGTTGTTTTAGTGCTACTTCTGCCAAAACTACCAATAGTGGTAGAGATATTGTGGAAAGCCCCAATCAGTTCTTGAAATCTGTAAGAGATCGGTGCAGATCTCGAAGCTTTAGGAATCTTGACGATGCCTTAGGCCTGTTTGATAGAATGCTTCACATGCACCCTTTGCCTTCCATTGTGGATTTTACTCAATTGCTGAGTGCAATTGCAAGAATGAAGCATCACTCAACTGTTGTTACTCTAATTAAAGAAATAGAACTGTCAGGAATTGCTCCCGATGCTTGTACTCTAGGGGTTCTGACTAATTGCTTCTGCCATTTGAACCGAGTGGATTTCGGCTTCTCTATCTTAGCAAGAATTTTGAAACTTGGTTTTCAACCGGACTGTATAATTCTTAATACTCTTGTCAAGGGGCTTTGTCTTGAGGGTAGAATTGCTGAAGGTGTGAGGTTTGTTCACCAAATGGAGAACAATGGCTACAAACCTAATACAATTACCTACGGAACGATAATGAATTGTTTATGTAAAATAGGTAAGACCAGTGAAGCTATTGGGTTGCTTCGAAAAATGGAAGAAATAAATCTTGAACTTGATGTAGCGCTGTATAACACAATCATTGATAGTTTATGTAAGGACAGATTGGTATCTGAGGCTTTGACTCTTTTCTCTGAAATGACAAATAGAGGAATTCAGCCAAATGTTTTCACTTACAATTCTTTAATTCATGGCCTATGCCATTTTGGTCGGTGGAATGAGGTAACTAAACTATGGAATGAGATGGTGGAAAGGAAAATCATGCCAGATTTGCGTACATTCAACATATTGGTGGACACACTTGGCAAAGAAGGGAGGTTGATAGAGGCTGAAAAAGTTTTTGATATGATGAGTCAGAGAGGCATGCAGCCTAATGTAGTCACCTACAATTCTTTGATTAACGCTTATTGTTTGCAAAATAAAATGGATGAAGCTACCAAAGCATTTAATACGATGGTTCGAAACGGTTGTTTGCCTTCTGTTGTTAGCTATAACATATTGATCAATGGATATTGTAAGAATAGAAAAATTGATGAGGCAATAAGTCTATTTCGTGAAATGTCTAACACCGGAATTTTTCCCGATGTTGCCACTTACACCACCCTAATTGGAGGGTTTTGCCGAGTTGGAAGACCTAAAATTGCATTAGAGCTACTCCACGAGATGCAAGATTGTGGCCAACCTCCAGATCTCCAAACTTGTGCTATTTTGTTAGATGGCTTGTGTAAGAATTTACACTTTACTGAGGCAATGACATTGTTTCAAGAGATGGAAGACAAAAAATTACGCCTTGATATTGTGATTTACAGCATCTTGATTCATGGTATGTGTAATGCTGGGAAACTTACGACTGCAAGTGAATTATTTAATGCTCTTCCTACCAAAGGTTTTCAACCAAATGTTTGCACATACACTATAATGATCAAAGGGCTTTGCAAAGAGGGACTACTAAATGAAGCGAGGGAATTATTTGAGAAAATGGAAGAGAACGGCTGTTCACCTAACCATATCACTTATAACACAATCATTCAAGGCTTCTTGCAACATAATGAGACATCATGGGCAGTGAAATATCTCAAGATAATGGTTGACAAGGGTTTCTCAGCAAATGCAACCACTGCAACCATTTTGATCGACTTGATGTTTACTAATTGAGCAGATAAAACATTACAAGATTTTTTTCAGATATCCGTGTGAAAGCTTTATAGTTCTTCAATGTGTAGGACAAATTTCATATTCTAACATTTGCAAAGTCAATCTGTATGGAATAAAAGCATATATGTTGCAGGTCATTAAGGTGATATTTCTTTTCATTTGTTTTGGACTATTGTTGTGTATTGCTATTTTATTTTGTTATATATATATATATTACAAAAATCTGTAAACTTGTGTTGTAATAAAAAAAAAAAATTCTTAAAGATTTTTTCAATTATTTTGTTGATGCAGAATATTGTTCATTTGGAGTTTGGATTTTTATGGTTGTATTCTTATTGGCCCACCAAGTTGTTTTGATTAATATTTGAGTTCTATTGTTGAAATTGATTATGGTTGTCCCATCATGGTAGGCATGGTAATGAAGTCACCTGCATGACTCTTCATTTCAAATAACTGAGTCGTCAGGATGGCTTACTTGGTGCATGACCGGCTGATTATTATCACCACATTCCATCAATTATTTTCTTTAGGTTTTAAATAATTGCAATATTTCTGGAAAGATCTTGTTCTTTTATATCCATTAATATTTTTGGAAAGATCTTGTTCTTTTCTATTTTAAAATTCTTAAGCTATTTGTTTTTGCAAATCCTTTTTGATACTTAACCCAATATAAAGTTTGGACATTTCCTTTAAGAAACACATACTTGAACCCAATTGATCATTTTTCTAGACAAGTTACATCTTTTAAGGTAAGGATATGTCCCCAAGAAGTAAGGAAATATATATATATATATATATACACACACATATGTGAAAAAAAAAAAACGGATTATCTATAGGCACAAACGGTCAAGCCGTTCTCATGAGCTGGCAAGTAAGGAGAAAGAACCATGATTGTTAGGTCATTCTCAAGGGTTAGGCTGCACATACTCTTTTAAATTGCCACTAGAAAAATACATTTAGTTTGTTATTATAAGCCTATGAAGTATGTTAAAACAGTGGATTTGAGCCTATGGATGAGTGATGAAAGCATTTCCAACAAAAGATAGAACCACTTCTGTTTCACTTTGTGAAGAAAAATTATTCTTGGAAGTTATCTTCCATAAATCATTGCGCTTTCCAATTGTTTTCTACTTGTATCCATCATGTATTAGAATGCACCAAAATTCCACAAAGGGATGGAATACTAGAAAAAGACATTTCCTTCCATTTTTTGCCCAACTCGCCACCAGGCTCGCTCTCACCCCAGAAGAGTTTGTGTGCTACTCCGAAGTGCTCGGCTTCTTCCGCTAGAAGCTCTCCACACCTCAGACCATCACCCAAAAGTTCGTTCGCTTGTAGGTTGGTTATTTTGGTTGCTCACCATGTGCTCTCGGTTCAGTTCTTAAGAATGTGTAGGAAAAGAAAACATGCAAAATTTCACGAGGATTTTGAAATTTCTAAGGACAGTCTTGGAACAAGCCTGTTCATGTTGTTTCATGCTTCATGAAAGTTAATCTTCTGAAACTCTCTTGGGAAAGTGTCACTGGAATCTGCCGAAAACCACCTTCGCTGATGTAGGACATGTGTGTCCCCACCCCCAAGAATAAATAGTTTACTTTTAATCCTTTCCCTACTAGGAGTATATTTACTTTTCCTAATTAGAATTATGTTTACTTTCCCTACTAGGATTATGTTTACTTTCCTACTAAGATTAGATTTACTTTCTCTACTAGAAGTAGGTTTACTTTTTCTCCAAGGATTTCTCTTCTATAAATAGGCTTGCCTATTATGTAAAACTCAATCAATTGAATTATAATCAAATCAGAGAATTCTCTCTCAAATACTCTGCGGAGTTTTATTTTTTTCTTAGCCTGCGGGCTTGTTTTATCTTTTGGGTAGAAGACGAAGACGCTTCTCCTTGCAGAATCAAAGACGCTGCTCTTTGATTAGTTACCTTAGTCTTCCGCTACGTCATTTGGTATCAGAGCAGGCTTTATCCTGATCATGACCAATCAGCGCAACGGTGACGATTCCCTTAACGACGCTGCTCGTGACAGGGAGGCTCCTTGGAGAGCCGAATTCCAAGAGCTCCAGCAGATCCAGCAAACGATGCAACAGGAGATACGACAGGAGATGCGCCAGATGCGAGAGATGATAGAGCGCATGCACATAGGTCCTAATCGTAATCACAGGGACAATGATGCCCATGATGACGATGGGATCCGAGTAAGGCCTATTCCTCATCAACCACTTGCACCCATAAACCGACCACCGGCCTATGACGATCCTAGTGACGATGAAGACTTTGCTGAAGGAGTATTCGGACGGGACATTGAGGTAGATCGAAGGGGCGAATTACGTAGAGGAGTCGGTCGTGGTGGCACAGGCTTCAGAGGTTATGAGCGTGGTAGAGCTGGCCATATGGGGAATGTCTATGACGGCGCTGGCTACCGGAATGCATATGGAGGGCAACCCAGGCGTCAGGATCTTGCTAGGGAGGAATCCCACGAATACCGAATGAAGATTGATCTCCCATCATTCAACGGGCATCTTCAAATCGAAGATTTCTTAGATTGGGTGATGGAAGTAGAGAGGTTCTTTGATTATATGAGTATTCGCGAGGATCGCAAGGTGAAGTTAGTGGCATACAAGTTCAAGGGAGGAGCTTCTGCTTGGTGGGAAAAATTACAGATTTCCCGAGCCCGACAAGGGAAGGGACCTGTAACTTCATGGTTGAAGATGAAGCGGCTACTCAAAGCACGTTTTTTACCACCGGACTTTGAGCAACGGCTATTCCAACAATACCAAGAGTGTCGACAAGGAGGTCGGACCATCCAGGCGTATGTTGATGATTTCTATCGCCTATCTGCTCGGAATGATCTCATGGAGACAGAGGATCAACAAGTTGCAAGGTTTATTGGTGGACTGCGTGTGGCAATACAAGATAAGGTTTCTATGCATCCTGTCTTTACTTTGAATGAGGCAGTTAGTTTGGCAACCCGAGCAGAGAAGCAACTGGAGAGGCCTAAAGCAACAACCTGGGAGCGAAACCCGAGCGATTCGACGAGACCAACGCAGGGTCGGGGAAAACAACCTCTAGTCCCGACTGTCACACCAAGTCAACCAGTGACTTCCACGGGAAAAGGAGCCAGTAGCAGTTTAAGCACCTCGAGACAACCAGCCAACAATCCATACGCACGGCCCAATCTAGACAAATGTTTCAAATGCAACCAACCGGGACATAGGTCGCATCAATGTCCCCGAAGGCAGATGGTAAACTTGATCGAACCTGAGCCAGAGGGAGGGTCCGAGAATGGAGATATTGATACACCCGAGTATGAAGAAGAGGAGTTGGCTGACGCTGATGAGGGAATCCCACTTTCCCGATCCTTAGTAATTCAACGTTTACTCTTGACACCGAGGCAAGAGGATCAATCTCAAAGGCACAAGATTTTTCGTACTCGCTGCACAGTCAACCAAAGAGTATGTGATGTGATTATTGATAGTGGTAGCGGGGAGAACGTAGTGTCGAAGGAGATGGTTTCAAAGTTGGGTTTGAAAACTGAGAAGCACCCAACTCCATATAAGATCGGATGGATCAAGCGGGGAACCGAGACACTAGTAACCGAGAGATGTCGTTTCACATTTTCGATCGGTAAGCATTACTCGGATTCTATTTTGTGTGATGTTGTCGAGATGGATGCATGCCACTTAATCCTGGGAAGACCGTGGCAGTTTGACGTGAATGCCCAGCAGCAAGGAAGAGCCAATGTCTACACTATCTTTTGGGATGGTCGGAAGATAACATTTCGACCTTTACAGGAAGTCGAAAATTCTACTTATTCTAAGGGAAAGCCGGTCCTCCTATCCACTGGATCAGAATTTATAGAAGAAGTTAAGGAGGCCCGAGACATCATAGCATTGGTGACCAAGGGAACCCCGGGCTCCGTCTCACAAGAAGTTCCTGAGATAATGCGACCGATGTTAGAAGAATTCCAAGACATCATGCCTGAAGAGATGCCCGAAGGACTGCCGCCCATGAGAGATATCCAGCACTATATTGACTTAGTGCCGGGAGCAAGTCTCCCGAACTTGCCACATTATCGAATGAGCCCAAAGGAGAATGCTATTTTGCAAGAGCAGGTAGAGGGGTTAATTCGGAAGGGACACTTGCGAGAGAGTATGAGTCCATGCGCAGTACCGGCCCTACTTGTACCGAAGAAAGATGGGAGTTGGCGAATGTGCGTGGATAGCCGGGCAATAAACAAGATCACGGTCAAGTATCGGTTTCCAATTCCCCGAATAGGTGACATGTTTGATATGCTATCTGGGGCTAAGATTTTTTCGAAGATTGACTTGAGGAGTGGATATCACCAAATCCGTATACGACCGGGAGATGAATGGAAAACTGCGTTCAAGACTAAAGAGGGGCTTTATGAGTGGATGGTGATGCCTTTCGGCCTTTCGAATGCACCAAGCACTTTCATGCGACTCATGAATCAGGTACTGAAACCTTTTATCGGAAAATTTGTCGTTGTCTATTTCGATGATATTCTTATCTATAGTCGCAACCCGGTGGATCACATGGATCACGTGAGGAAAGTGTTGGAGGTTCTCCGTGAAAATAAGTTGTTTATCAACTTAAAGAAGTGTAGTTTCATGATGGATCAGTTACTCTTCCTCGGATTTGTAGTCGGTACCGATGGAATCCGAGTGGATGAAGAGAAGGTGAGAGCAATCCGAGAATGGCCCACACCCAAGTCAGTGGGAGAAGTAAGAAGTTTCCATGGGTTAGCAACTTTCTATAGAAGGTTCGTTCGGAATTTCAGCAGTATTGTAGCACCGATCACCGAGTGTATGAAGAAAGGAAAATTCAATTGGGGTGAAGAAGCTGAGCGAAGTTTCTCAATCATCAAAGAAAAGCTATGCACAGCACCTGTACTTGCCTTACCTGACTTTGACAAGCTGTTTGAAGTTGAATGTGATGCATCAATCGTCGGGATAGGAGCTGTGTTATCTCAAGAAGGGAAGCCCGTAGAATTTTTTAGTGAGAAGCTCGGAGAAGCAAGACAGAAGTGGTCAACATATGAGTTGGAGCTTTATGCTGTCTTGAGAGCCCTCAAGGTGTGGGAGCACTACTTGATCCAACGAGAGTTTGTCCTCTATACCGACCATCAAGCATTAAAGTTCATCAATAGTCAAAAGAATTTGAATCGGATGCATGCTCGGTGGGTTTCTTACATCCAACGGTTCACTTTTTCTCTCAAGCATAAGTCGGGAAAACTAAATCGTGTAGCTGACGCTTTAAGCCGCCGAGCTACCCTGCTGATCACCATGAAAGCTGAAGTGACTGGATTCGAGTGCCTAAAGGAGTTATATGAGGAAGATGAAGATTTTGGTAAAACCTGGAAGCATTGCAAGGCGGGGCAACCAATTTCTGAGATACATATTCAGGAGGGGTATTTATTTCGTGGGAATCGGCTGTGCATTCCGAGGAGTTCCTTGCGGGAACAAATAATCCGAGAATTACATGCTGGAGGTTTGGGTGGTCATCTGGGAAGAGACAAGACTATTGCTCTGGTAGAGGAACGGTATTACTGGCCGCAATTGAAGAAAGAAGTAGGTAATTTTGTCCGACGATGCCAGACTTGTCAGGTCGCCAAGGGGCAAACCCAAAATACGGGATTATACATGCCTCTACCAATACCAGAAGCATCGTGGGAAGATGTATCCATGGATTTTGTATTGGGTCTCCCGAGAACCCAACGAGGAGCAGATTCTATAATGGTAATTGTGGATAGATTTTCCAAAATGGCTCACTTTGTTGCTTGCAAGAAAACATCTGATGCAGTTCAAGTGGCCAATCTAGTCTTCCGAGAGGTGGTTCGATTGCATGGAGTCCCAAAGTCTATCACTTCTGACCGAGACACCAAGTTCTTGTCTCACTTTTGGCGAACATTATGGAGGCGGTTCGACACAGCATTGAACTTTAGTAGCACGAGCCATCCGCAGACGGACGGGCAGACAGAAGTTGTTAATCGAACTCTAGGTAATTTACTTCGATGTATTGCAGGTGACAAACCGAAGCAGTGGGACCTGGCTTTAGCTCAGGCTGAGTTTGCCTACAATAACATGGTGAATCGATCTACTGGGAAGGCACCATTTGAAGTCGTCTATGGAAGAACTCTGAGACTTGCAGTAGATCTTGCAACTTTACCTAAGCTACCCGGTGCAAGTGTGGCAGCGGAGCATTTAGCAGAACGGGTGAAAGCTACCCAAGAGGGAGTTCGTCAGCATCTGGAAGAATCCTATGCTAAGTACAAGACGGCAGCAGACAAGGGTCGGCGATCGAAGATTTTTCAAGAAGGAGATCTTGTGATGGTGTATCTACGCAAGGGGCGACTGCCAACTGGTACTTCTGGAAAGCTGAGGAATAAGAAGTATGGTCCATGCAAGGTACTAAAAAAGATTAACGACAATGCATATGTCATCGATCTTCCAGAAGAAATGGCGATATCCTCAACATTCAACGTGGCAGACATTTTTGAATATTTTCCACCAGAGGAGTCAGAACTTAACTCGAGGACGAGTTCTTTTCAAGAAGGGGAGACTGATGTAGGACATGTGTGTCCCCACCCCCAAGAATAAATAGTTTACTTTTAATCCTTTCCCTACTAGGAGTATATTTACTTTTCCTAATTAGAATTATGTTTACTTTCCCTACTAGGATTATGTTTACTTTCCTACTAAGATTAGATTTACTTTCTCTACTAGAAGTAGGTTTACTTTTTCTCCAAGGATTTCTCTTCTATAAATAGGCTTGCCTATTATGTAAAACTCAATCAATTGAATTATAATCAAATCAGAGAATTCTCTCTCAAATACTCTGCGGAGTTTTATTTTTTTCTTAGCCTGCGGGCTTGTTTTATCTTTTGGGTAGAAGACGAAGACGCTTCTCCTTGCAGAATCAAAGACGCTGCTCTTTGATTAGTTACCTTAGTCTTCCGCTACGTCATTCGCAATCCGCCCAAGGTCATCGTCTTTCAAGTGAGCTTTCTTGTCTTCTCTCTCTAATTTCTCACTTTAGAAATGGGTTTTTCTTTGATTGGATAATGGTAATAGAAACGTGTGTTCCAAGTTGGGTACTTTAAACAAACAATAAAATTTTGAGAGCTGGGTTTGATTTTTTTTTTTTTTTTTTTTTTCAAAATGTTAGTTTGTTAAGATTTGGGAATCGGGTTGCGATTCTTTGTCGGTTTGGTTTGTTTCTAACGGGGTTCATTGTGAAGAAGACCTTGCTTTCTTGGCTTTTCTGCTCTTGGATATCCATGGAAACGGTTTTGGACTCTGTTTTTGGAGTTGGCATTGACTATGACTTTGGCTTCTTAAACATGAGGACTAGAAATATTGGAGTTGATTTCAGCAGAGTGATTGGGGACTGAGGCTTGGAGCTGGGCTCAGTTGGGAGAATTTGTCTTCTGGAAATAGGATCATTAGGAGACAGCGAAGGGATTGGCTCTGAGAAATAGAGGCCAGATTTGTTGGCCGAGTTGTTGTGGTGGTATTTAGTGGCCGATAGTTTTAGTGCAGGGATGATCCTATTTCCAGAAGAATTGACAAAAATGTTTCTTATATTCTTATTTCCGATTTGTGTGAAACAGTAGCGATTTGTGTCCTTTGTCTTATTTTTACTTTTTATATTCAGGGATGACTGTTGCTTCATTTTGTTACTTACAATTCTTTCCACCTCCATATGATGTAGATGGTAATGCCGTCTCTTCTTTTTTACTTAACCAATGGTTATGTACAATATGCTCTAATATCTCTCTGCAAAATTTTCCTGTCAACATCTGTGAAATGATCTAACTTTTTGGTGACTTTGATGAGAAGCTTATATTTGATAAGGCTGTGACTTTGATGAGAACCCACGTTGTCCCATGTACGTAGTTTTATACTGTGACTTTGATGAGACGCTTCCTCCATTCCCATCAGATGACCCTGGTGGGAAAGAAATCACATTTAAGCGAGTGCTCTTAAATAATTGTCAGGAGGCGTTTGAAGGAGCTGACAACCCGAGGGCAGAAATCAGGCAGATGACTGTCCCTGTGCAAGAAATGGAATGCAGGGATAAAGAACGGATGGTTTAGCTGTGGACTCTAGGAAGCATATGCCTTATTGGGGAGCTTTTGAAGCAGAAGATGGTGCCTGAAAAGATTGTCCACCATATTGTTCAGGTTTGTATGACATTCATTCACTTGGTATTGCCTGTTTCTTACTACAATTTGAATCTGTCTAAAAACCTTCTCTTGCAATTTTATAGGAGCTTTTAGAACAAGATGCTAAAACATGCCCAGCAGAGAAGAATGTTGATACGAGGCCCATAGGTTTTGGGGGTATGATGCTTGGAATGCCCGGCCTTAATACTTAAAATTGGGAGGTTCCTCAGTCCCAATCAATGCCAAGGAACAATGGTCCTGGTCTGATCCAGTCTGCCGGACATGTGCAGCCATCTTTCATCAGCAAAACACCCTCCTGTAAATTCAATGTGTGGAGGAGCTAAAAGCCCCAGCGTATCACCTCTAGGTTGTTAAAGAAGCAATTCCCCTTGCACTGGAAAAGAGCCCACCGTTTGTTGGATGACATTGGCATTGCTTTGTCGAAAGCACCAAAAACATTTGGTGAGGTTCTTGGGCAGTTGGTTCTGGCAGGGGTGTTTTCGGACTTGAAGCTATCCAGCATTTGGCAACTGCAGATATTGAAGAGTAGCCTTATTTTACTGTCCATACTTCTCCTTCGAAAATTTTCCTACCCCTTTGAGTGATAATTATTGAGTTTATCAGAAAAAATAAATAAATAAATTATTGAGTTGTATTTTTTTAACAAGTGAGAAACAAAATATCTTGTACCTCTATCGAGGTACAGAATTTTTGCATTAAATTTTGGATTTATATGTGGCAAATACTTAGGTTTTTGTAACTGGTAATTTTTATGGGGCTCAAATTTTTCTCAATGGATAAGGTTGATCACTTTGTATTTAGCTGAAATGAATGTCCGCATGTTCTTTGAGAATCTTTTAATGTTATGTTTGGATTAAAATTTGACCATTGCTTAGAATTTTCAAATTTGTGATGTATCAATTTTAATTTGTATTGTTTGGTGGACAAAAACATTTTGCATCAAATCCCTACAAGAAGAAGCAAACAAACAAACAAAAAATAAAAAATAAAAAATTTAAGAGAACATTATGTCTAATTTCAAGAAATCATACCAACATTATGGTGGTGGAGGACAACCAAGCATAAAAATTTAAAGGGAAAAGTATACTTTACCTCCCAAAGTTCGGGACGATTTTTAATTCGACCTCTAATGTTTTAAATTTTGCAATGCACTCCCTAAAACTTTCAAATTTTTGCAATTCGACCAATTTTATCCCAAAATTTTCATATTGCCCATATATATATATATATATATATATATATAGGGGTGCAAAAATGGTCATATGGCCACTGATAAAAAAATTAGGGACTATATAATAGTTTTAAGATAAAATTGGTCGAATTGTAAAAATTTGAAAGTTTGAAAGGGTGCATTGCAAAAATTAAAACATTTGAGGTCAAATTGAAAACTATCCCAAACTTTAAAGAGTAAAGTGTAATTTTTTCAAATTTAAAATATCAATTTTAATCTACACAAATATTGGGCACACAAGATAATGTCAAAGGGGGAGACGACTCACACGAGAGGTGAAAAAAAAAAAAAAAAATGATGTTGAAAACAAGAAAACGGGAAAAGATGCGATAAAAAAAAAAAAGAAAATCAGCATCACAAATCAACAACTCGGGGTATCGCGTAACAGAAACGTCGTCGTGTAATCACGCGTATAAGAACCCAGACCTCCTCTCCCCTACCCTCCCCTCCCCCTCCTCTACTACTCCACTCCACTCCACATACATACTTCGTCTGCTTATTTTCTCGAGTCCCTTGAGGCACTGCATCATCAGATCTGCTTCTTCTGCTTATTTCTTCCACTTCATCAGGAAATGGGTACGATTTCCAAGTCTACAAACTCTCTTGCTTTCTTCTTCAATCATTATTCTCATCTTAGGGTTTCTTTCAATGCTCAATTTTTTTATTATTATTGTCGTTGTTTTAGTGCTACTTCTGCCAAAACTACCAATAGTGGTAGAGATATTGTGGAAAGCTCCAGTCAGTTCTTGAAATCTGTAAGAGATCGATGCAGATCTCGAAGCTTTAGGAATCTTGACGATGCCTTAGGCCTGTTTGATAGAATGCTTCACATGCACCCTTTGCCTTCCATTGTGGATTTTACTCAATTGCTGGGTGCAATTGCAAGAATGAAGCATCACTCAACTGTTGTTACTCTAATTAAAGAAATGGAACTGTCAGGAATTGCTCCCGATGCTTGTACTCTAGGGGTTCTGACTAATTGCTTCTGCCATTTGAACCGAGTAGATTTCAGCTTCTCTGTCTTAGCAAGAATTTGAAACTTGGTTTTCAACCAGACTGTATAATTCTAACAACTCTTGTCAAGGGGCTCTGTTTTCAGGGTAAAATTGTTGAAGCTGTGAAGTTTGTTAAGGAAATGGAGAACAATGGCTATAAACCTAATACAATTACCTACGGAACAATAATGAATTGTTTGTGTAAAATAGGTAAGACCGGTAAAACTATTGGGTTGCTTCGGAAAATGGAAGAAAGAAATCTTGAAATTGATGTAGTGCTGTATAATACAATCATTGATAGCTTATGTAAGGACAGATTGATAACTAAGGCTTTGGCTTTTTTCTTTGAAATGACAAATAGAGGAATCAATCCAGACGTTTTCACTTACAATTCTTTAATTCAGGGCCTATGCAATTTCGGTCGGTGGAAGGAGGCAACTAAACTATGGAATGAGATGGTGGAAAGGAAAATCATGCCCGATTTGTATACATTCAGCATATTGGTGGACACACTTGGCAAAGAAGGGAGGTTGATAGAGGCTAATGAAGTTTTTGATGCGATGATTAAAAGAGGCATAAAGCCAAATGTAGTTACGTACAATTCTTTGATTGACGGTTATTGTTTGCAAAATAAAATGGATGAAGCTGTTAAAACATTTAATACGATGGTTCGAAATGGTTGTTCGCCTTGTGTTGTTAGCTATAACATATTGATCAATGGATATTGTAAGAACAGAAAAATTGATAAGGCATTAAGTCTATTTCGTGAAATGTCCAACACCGGAATTTTTCCTAATGTTGCCACTTACAACACTCTAATTGGAGGGTTTTGCCGAGTTGGAAGACCTAAAATTGCATTAGAGCTACTCTACGAGATGCAAGGTTGTGGCCAACCTCCAAATATCCAAACTTGTGCTATTTTGTTAGATGGCCTATGTAAGAATCTACACTTTACTGAGGCAATGGCATTGTTTAAGGAGATGGAAGACAAAAGGTTAGACCTTAATATTGTGATTTACAGCATCTTGATTGATGGTATGTGTAATGCTGGGAAACTTACGATTGCAAGTGAAGTATTTAATGCTCTTCCTACCAAAGGCTTTCAACCTAATGTTTGCACATACACTATAATGATCAAAGGGCTTTGCAAAGAGGGACTACTAAATGAAGCAAGGGATTTATTTGAGAAAATGGAAGAGAACGGTTGTTCACCTAACCATTTTACTTATAACACTATCATTCAAGGCTTCTTGCAACATTATGAGACGTCATGGGCAGTGAAATATCTCCAGATGATGCTTGGCAAGGGTTTCTCGGCAAATGCAACCACTGCAACCATTTTGATCGACTTGATGTCTACTAATCGAGCAGATAAAGCATTGCAAGATTTTTTTCAAATATCTATGTAAAAGCTTTTGAGTTCTTCAACGTGTAGGACAAATAGTTGTATATTCCATGTCTTTTGGACTATTGTTGTGTATTGCTATTCCTATTTTGTTATATTTTCTTACAAATTTCTGTAGACTTGTGTTGTAAAAAAAATAAAAACATTGTATTTTGTTGATGCAGAATTATTGCCGAATATTGTTCATTTGGAGTTTGGATTTTTTTATGATTGTATTCTTATTGGCCCACCAAGTTGTTTTTACTAATATGTGAGTCCTATGTTGAAATTGATTATATTTGTCATGTCATGGTGAACATGGTAATATTTTGGTCAGACATTTAAATTCCCAATATATAGTTTGGACATTTCCTTTAAGCAACACATACTCGAACCCAATTGATCATTTTTCTAGACAAGTTACATCTTTTAAGATAAGGATAATAGAATGCCCTTTCATCTTTGTGCAATGAATTTTTTTTCTTGGTATACACTATACATTATTTCTTTCTTTTGTAAATTATTCTAAAACGTTATTAGCTCACTAAGAGGCAAAGGTAGACCTCTCACGTGGTAAGGCCTAACATCAAATACCTAATTCGGTTTCAAAAATTATTGTAGGTAGTAGACTTAAAAAGGAGACGGTCTTTTCCAATATTTTAATTATTTAAAAAATTATATATATATATATATATATATATATATATATATATATATATTAAAAAAAATTAAAAATTAAAAATTGGGTGGTTTGAGCCACCCCATGGCCGGCCAGGCGGGGGGAGGGAGGGAACCTCCTCAACTCTTAAAAATTATCCTTACCCTTGGTAAAAAAAAAAATCATGATTATGCATTTGTCACACCCCACCACCCCCCTCCCCCCTCGTGGGGCCGCAACTTGAGGGGGCAAATGTATTTAGGAATACTTGTATTTTGAGTCCAGAAACTTGAGTGATTAAGTCTGTTCTTTTTTTCTCTTCTTTTTTTTTTTTTTTTTTTTTTTGTATTTGTATTTGTATTTGCCACTATAAGTTTCACGAAAGTTAAAGAACGTAAGGTTGAAGACGAATAAACTGGACAGTTTCACTAACCCAATTTTTTTCTTGAAGTTTATTGCGTAGATAATGAAAAAAAATACAATTTTTTATTTGAAATAATATAATTGACAGACAAAGGTATTGGTGCAAGAGGAAAAAAAAAAAAAGAAAAAACACAAGAAGGGACAAGCGTGCAAGTGTGAAACGTGTCGTACAGGTGTACAAAGCAAAAAATAAAACAAACAAAAAAAGGATAGAGTTTTCCTCCGAATTGAGTTTGAAGAACTTCCTCCAACTCATTGTGTTTGTAGCCTTTCCAGAAGAATTGACAAAAATGTTTCTTATATTCCTACTTCCGTTTTGTGCCCTTTGTCTTATTTTAACTTTTTATATGCAGGTATGACTATTGCTTCATTTTGTTACTTACAATTATTTCCACCCCCATATAATGCAGATGGTAATGCCGTCTCCTCTTTTTTACTTAACCAATGGTTATGTACAATATGCTCTAATATTTCTTTGTAAAATTTTCCTGTCAATATCTATGCAATGATCTAACTTTATGGTGACCAGCATCTAACATTGTCTGCAACAGAAATGCGGATTATGAATCTTTTGAGGTTTGTGCTCTTTCGAGAATAATTGAAAGACCTTTCAAGGTTAGTGTTCATTCTCATATCTCTTTTGCCTCGAAAAACCTTTCGAGGTTAGTGTTCATTCTCATATATCTTTTGCTTTGGTTATCGCCTATGCGGTTTATTTATTTGCTTTTGTCCAAGATACAGAAGACATTGTATTTTTTAACCAATTTCTTATTCTCAGCTTGTTGACTCTTTGAAATCGTAAAATTCAAATGCATAGGAGCACGCATTTTGATAGCTTCATTCTTCAACATGGGTGTCAAGTTGTCCATCATTGAAGAGGAGAAGAAGAAAGGCCAACCACTCATTGTGGACCAGTTATATTTTTAGAAGATTGCATAGACGAAGTTTAATTTTGCAATTTGATCCTTCTGTGTGTTCATGCTTTTGGTATTCATGCTATGGTTTAATTTTGCAGCTTGATCCTTTTGTGTAATTATGCTTTTATTATTTTTTATTATTATTTTTTTTTTTTTTTTGTGACCAAACAAAGTGTAATGTCTCTAAAACGCTTCAATAATATAAATTAAGGGTCCAAAGCCCTATTTCTGTAAGTATTTGCTTTATGTGCTCATTGTGTTTGTAGCCTTTTTACCACACATAAGCCAAATCTTTTGTGTAAAACCCCCTTAAGATCATGATAATCTAAGTACGATTGATAATTACCTAGTATTTGTGGAACAAAGGGTCTGTCTGGGAATGAGGTATCAATAAATCTGATTTTAAAAATTGCGTTTTTTAAGTCATTATTTTTTAAAATCGTAAAAGTGTTTTAGTAAAATATGTTGACAATTATTTTTTTTTTTTTATCAAATATTTGTTATGCGAAATCCTGATTTTGGTTTAAATTCACGCATTTTTAAATAAGCACCCCATAGCTTGCTTATAGAAATTGTAGATTTTTTTCTTATTTTAAATTAAGTGCATTTTAAATTGCAATACCAAACGTCTTATGTTTTGCAATATATTTTAAAAACGCATATTATTCTTGAGGTATCAATAAACAAGGACTAATGATGACACTTCTTAGAGAGGAATAAAGGGAGAGATTGACACTTGACAAGAACTAATGATCAATTATTATGTAGAATGAAAATATCTCTTCTGATTATGGACATTAGTTTATATAATATTCAGATATCTAGAGAAGTGCTCCTACATAAGTGCTTTCATGTGCACCTGCAACTAGCTTTATGTTTTTATTAAGGATCAAATAATGTTTATTACCTCATGTATAAAGTCATGTTCCAAATGTGTTTATTCAAGATAAAGTTTTCAATGGGTTTATAATTAGTTTCTCAGTGTCATCCTTTTTAAGTTATGTGATCAATGTGATAGTATATTGTGGAATGGGTTTGTATATGACATTCATTCACTTGGTATTGCAGGTTTCTTACTACAATCTGAATCTTTCTAAAAACTTTGTCGTGCAATTTATAGGAGCTTTTGGAACAAGATGCTAAAACATGCCTAGCAGAGGAGAATGTTGATACAAGGCCCCATAGGTTTTGGCCTTTGGGGATATGATTCCCGGAATGCCCGGCCTTGATACTTTACAATTGGGAGGTTCCTCGGTCCCAATCAATGCGAAGGGTTAATTTTAATTTTGAAAACAAATTAGATCTACCATATTCTTTAAGAATAATCTTTTGATGTTAAGTTGGGTTAAAATTTTTGACTATTGTTTAGAGTCTTCAAAATGATGATCTGTTAATTTTAATTTGTATTCTTTGGATGAGTATCTTTTTTTATTAAAAAAAAAATTAAACATAATGACAATAATAGTAATAATAATGACAACGACAACGATGCCAATAGTATCGTTTTTCATTTTAAGAGAAATAGAGATGATTCATTTTACGGTCAAAATCAATAAAATCATATATAATATATGATTGGGTGTTAGACTCAAAAAATCATATATGACAAATAATTAGCAGAATCGGCAAGCATTAAGCAATGATTTGAGAGTGAAAGTACCTTGCCTTTAAGGGGATCCAAGTTTCAAAAATATAAAAAATGAACAACAAATTTTGTTGCGAAGCTATTCAAAAAACAGAATACGAAAAGCTAAGAACAACAACAACTTGGTCTCCAAGAGATAGTTCAATCGGATGGAACCACGCTTAATTAAGCGGATGTCACTAGTTCGAATACTTCTCTCTCCTCTTGTACGAACATGTCAAAAAAAAAAAAAAAAAAAAAACAACAACAACAACAATAACAACAACCGCAAAAGAATAATAATGAAGTGGATTACCTAAACTTTCGAGTAGTAGACAAACAATTCCCATAAAATCTTGAACCAAACAAAATATATATATAAGAGAACATAAGCGAACATTATGTCTAATTTCAAGAAACATACCAACATTCTGGACGAGGACAACCAAGCATAAGCATTAAGCATAAAAATTTAAAATATCAATTCTCATCTAATTTTATAATTTTACACTAATTTGACATTTAAAATTTAAAATGTCAAAGGGAAGGAAGACCACTCACACGAGACGTGAAAAAGAAGAAAGAAATAATGTTGAAGAGAAGATGCGATAAAAAAGAAAAATCAAATCAGCATATCACAAATCAACAACTCCGGGTAACAGAAACGACGTCGTGTAATCCCGCGTATAAGAACCCAGACCTCCCCTCCCCTCCCCTATCACTCCACATATCTACTTCGTCTGCTTATTTTCTCGAGTCCTTTGAGGCACTGCATCATCAGATCTGCTTCTTCTGCTCATTTCTTCCACTTCATCAGGAAATGGGTACGATTGCTAAGTCTACGAACTCTCTTGCTTTCTTCTTCAATCATTATTCTCATCTTAGGGTTTCTTCCAATGCTCAAATTTTTTATTATTATTGTCGTTGTTTTAGTGCTACTTCTGCTAAAACTCCCAATAGTGGTAGACGTAATGTGGAAAGCCCCAATCAGTTCTTGAAATCTGTCAGAGATCAATGCAGATCTCGCAGCTTTAGGAATCTTGATGATGCCTTAGGCGTGTTTGATAGAATGCTTCGCATGCACCCTCTGCCTACCCTCAAGGATTTTAATCAATTGCTGGGTGCAATTGCAAGAATGAAGCATCACTCAACTGTGATTTCTCTGATTAAAAAAATGGAACTGTCTGGAATTACTCCCGATGTTTATATTCAGGGTGTTTTGATTAATTGTTTCTGCCATTTGAACCGGGTGGATTTTGGCTTCTCTGTCTTCGCAAGAATTTTGAAACTTGGTTTTCAACCAAACTGTATAATTCTTACTACTCTTGTCAAGGGAGTCTGTCTTCAAGGTAAAATTGCTGAAGGTTTAAAGTTCATTAACGAAATGGAGAACAATGGCTATAAACCTGATACAATTACCTACGGAACAATAATGAATTGTTTGTGTAAAATAGGTAAGACCGGTGAAGCTATTGGGTTGCTTCGGAAAATGGAAGAAAGAAATCTTGAACTTGATGTAGTGAAGTATAATATAATCATTGATAGTTTATGTAAGGACAGATTGGTAACTGAGGCTTTGACTCTTTTCTCTGAGATGACAAATAGAGGAATTCAGCCAGACGTTTTTACTTACAATTCTTTAATTCAAGGCCTATGCAATTTCAGTCGGTGGAAGGATGTAACTAAACAATTGAATGAGATGGTGGAAAGGAAAATCATGCAAGATGTGAGGACATTCAGCATATTGGTGGACGCACTTGGCAAAGAGGGGATGTTGACTGAGGCTGAAGAAGTTTTTGATGTGATGATTCAGAGAGGCTTAGAGCCTGATGTAGTCACGTACAATTCTTTGATTGACGGTTACTGTTTGCAAAATAGAATGCATGAAACTATCAAAGTATTTAATATGATGGTTCAGAAGGGTTGTTCACCTTGTGTTGTTAGCTATAGCATATTGATCAATGGATATTGTAAGAACAGAAAAATTGATAAGGCAATGAGTCTATTTCGTGAAATGTGCACAAAGGGGATTTTTCCCAGTGTTGCCACTTACAGCACACTTATCGGAGGGTTTTGCCGAGTTGGGAGACCTAAAATTGCATTAGAGCTACTCCACAAGATGCAAGCTTGTGGCCAACCTCCAAATCTCCAAACTTGTGCTATTTTATTAGATGGCCTGTGTAAGAATCTACACTTTATTGAGGCAATGGCATTGTTTAAAGAGATGGAAGACAAAAGGTTAGACCTTAATATTGTGATTTACAGCATCTTGATTGATGGTATGTGTAATGCTGGGAAACTTACGACTGCAAGTGAATTATTTAATGCTCTTCCTACCAAAGGTTTGCAACCTAATGTTTGGACTTACACTATAATGATGAAAGGGCTTTGCAAAGAGGGACTACTAAATGAAGCGAGAGATTTATTTGAGAAAATGGAAGAGAACGGCTGTTCACCTAACCATTTCACTTATAACACAATCATTCAAGGCTTCTTGCAACATAATGAGACATCATGGGCAGTGAAATATCTCCATATGATGCTTGGTAAGGGTTTCTCGGCAAATGCAACCACTGCAACCATTTTGATCGACTTGATGTCTACTAATCGAGCAGATAAATCATTACAAGATTTTTTTCAAATATCCATGTGAAAGCTTTATAGTTCTTCAACGCGTAGAACAAATTTCATATTCTAACCTTTGCAGAGTCAATATGTAAGGAATAAATACATATTTGCTTTGCTTGGTGGGAAAGAAATCACGTTTAAGCGAGTGCTCTTGAATAATTGCAACGAGGCATTTGAAGGGGCTGACAACCTGATGGCAGAAATCAGGCAGATGACTGCGCCTAAACAAGAAATGGAATGCAGGGATAAAGAACGGATGGTTAAGCTGCAAACTCTAGGAAACATACGCCTTATTGGGGAGATTTTGAAGCAGAAAGATGGTGCCCAAAAAGATTGTCCTCCATATTGTTAAGGTTTGTATGGCATTCATTCATTTGGTATTACATGTTTCTTACTACAATTAGAATCTTTATAAAAACTTTCTTGTGCAATTTATAGGAGCTTTTGGAACAAGATGGTAAAACATGCCCCGCAGAGGAGAATGTTGAGGCAATATGTCAATTTTTTAACACCATTGGTAAGCAGCTGGATGAGACCCGAAATCTCGGCGAATGAATGATATCTGTTTCAGCAGGTTGATGGAGCTGACTGCAAACCCCCAACTTCCGCCACGATTAAGGTTCATGGTTCGTAATGTTCTTGATTTGAGTGCCAACAACTGGGTCCCTCGACGTGAAGAAAGGTTAATTCCATTTCTTGTTGACTTTATTTCTTCTTTCTTTTTATTTTTTGTTTAAGATGTTTATGTCCTTATATTTTTCTCTGTTTTGGCAGGTGAAGGCAAAGACCATCATTGAAATCGATTAGGAGGTAGAGAAGAATCTAGGCTTGCGTCCTGGTGCAACTGCAATCATAAGAAATGGTCGTAATACTGAGGCCCTCGGGGATACATGGCCCATAGGTTTTGGGGGTATGATGCTTGGAATGCCCGGCCTTGATACTTACAATTGGGAGGTTCCTCGGACACATCCAGCCGTCTTTAATCAGCAAAACACCCTTTCCTAAATTCAAAGTTTTTACCGCAAGGTAGTGGCAGTATTATCACTGGTAAAACAAGTGCCTTGTTGCCGGGTGGTGGTGTGCCACCTGTCCAACCTAGTTCTTTTTCAGGAATTGAAACTGTTACGAGCAACCGCAAGCCTGTAGCTCTGGCTGCATCAGTGATACCTTCTCCTTTGAAGCCACTGGCTCTGGCAGCAGGATCAAATCCTGTCAATCTTAAGTTTTGGGGTATGCCAAAACTGTCTCTCTTCTGGAGGAATATTTCAGTGTTGGGATCCTCGATGAAGCACTACAATGTGTGGAGGAGCTAAAAGCCCCGGCATATCACCCCGAGGTTGTTAAAGAAGCAATTTCCCTTGGCACTGGAAAAGAGCCCACCATGTGTGGAACCTGTCATAAAGGAAGTGGGTGCCTTGTTTATGGATCAGTGTTGGTTGACATTGGCATTGATTTGCAGAAAGCACCAAATAACTTTGGTGAGGATCTTGCAGGGGTGTTAAGACTTGAAGGTTGTACAGGAAGTTCTGAAGGAGGAGGAAGATGATAGGTTGTACAGGGGTGTTAGACTTGAAGGTTGTACAGGTACTTGAATCACTTGGAAGCACACTTGTAAATGTTTAGATATAACTAACAATTCTAATTATACGTAGTTTAATGTTGCCTAAAACTCAATAGAATCAAAATTTCACTATGGATTTTGTCTTCTGTGTTTCTCAACAAGGAATAGCCATCTGTTATGGTCATCGTTAGAATTTGAAAGAAAAAAAAATCTTGAATACTTGAGTAAATATTTTATTTGTTAATATGAGGATCACTTCCCAAGAGCTGCAGATTAATCTAAAGGGAGGAAGCAGCCTAGCTGGAGAGCAGAGGTGAAATAAAAGAAGAAGAAATGATATGTTGAAAACAAGAAAAAGCAGCATCACATATTTCTCTGCATTTCAACATAAAATAAATAAATAAAAAACGTTATATTCTTAACCATATCCCAATTTTTTGATAAACTTGATAAGATGCTTCTGATTTGAGAGTGAAACAGTATAATATGTATATAAAGATGATAAAATATATATATATATATATATATATATATATATATATTGGTAAATACCTTTTTTTCCATCAATTATAACGCATTATCACTTTGTCCTCATGAAACTCTCTTTTCGTCAGTCAACCACATTAAAAAACTTGAAATGACTCAAATACCCTAATTTATATACAAAAATTACATATAATACCTTTAAAATTAAACAAATTTAAATATATATTATTAATGTATGAGTACTAGTTTCAAAAAAAAATATAAATATATTAAAATTAAAAAAACACTTAAAATTTAATATATATATATATATATATATATATATATATATATAAAGAAAAAAAAAAGCGAATATAAAAAAATATAAAACAGTTAAAAAAAAGACTTAAATTAAAAATATATATAAATGAAAAATCAGTCCATGTGGTTATCCTAAATTAAAATTCATCTTTGTGATATAAAATAATAATAATAATAATTTAGAGATTATTGGGGATATGCCAAAATAACAATTTAGTCTCTGCAATCAAATTCTGTTAAAATACTTTAGGGATTCCAATAGTGTATCACATCATCACCAATAAAATGATAATATATGTTATTCTTAATTAAAAATTAATTAATTAATTAAAAATATAAAAGTTAATTTTTTAAATAAAAATAAAAATTTGAGGGGTGGCTGCCAATCAACAGCCACCCAATTGGGGGAGGGGGTGGCCAGCCAGCCACCCCCAGAGGTGGCTAGGGGTGGCTCGCTGCCACCCTCGGCCCATCGGGGTGGTGTTTGGGCCACCCCAGCCGCCTCTGGGATGGCTCGCGAGCCACCCCTGAGGTGGTTGGGAGTGGTGCATGGCCACCCTCATGGCTTAGGCATGGCCGTCGGGCCACCCCTAGCCACCTCTAGGGGTGGCTCGTTGGCCACCCCTTTTTTTTTAAAAAAAATAATTTATATATATTTTTTTTTTAGTATTTCTATCTTTAATAAGATTTAACATCTAAAAGATAATATTCTGTCTAATTTAACGTGATTAACTGACTGAATGAAGATTTTTGGAATAAAATGGTAGTCTGATCGGGTCAGGCAGTAGAGTTTTCAGTTAATGAGGATAAAGTGACAATGCGTTGTAATTGATGGAGAGAAAAAAGTAATTACCCTTATTTTATTTATTCATTAAAAAAAAAATTATAAACTTGATAAGATGCTTTTGATTTTGAGGGTGAGACAATATAAGATGCATATAAAGTTTGTTATACTTTATAGTTCTTCAACGTGTAGGACAAATTTCATATTCTAACCTTTGCAGAGCCAATATGTAAGGAATAAATGCATATTTGTTGCAAGTCATTAAGGTGATCTTCCTTTTCGTGTCTTTTGGACTATTGTTGTGTATTGCTATTCCTATTTTGTTATACTTTTTTACAAATATGTTTAGACTTGTGTTGTAATCAAAAAAACTTCTTAAAGATTTATTCAATTATTTTGTTGATGCAGAATTATTTCAGAATATTGTTCATTTTAAAGACAACCCCAGATATTTTAAAGGTTTTAGTTTCTTACATTTTAAAGAACGTTTCCTAAAGAGCAAAGGGGTTGGTATAATTACTGCTTCTCCACTTGCAATGGGTCTTCTTACTGAGAGTGGTCCTCCAAGTTGGCACCCAGCTTCACCTGAACTCTCAAAGTGCTCTTCTTAAATTTTAATTTTTTATGTTTTTTTTTATTGCATCAGGATATATCCTTTTAACCAACACCATGTTCGTATGTGTATGTGCTGATGTGTGTCAGCCTGTGATGCCAAAAAGGAATGAAAAAGTTCCCCAAGCTAATAAATATCGTGGAAGGAGAGATAGACACCTCTTAGAGAGGAATAAAGGGAGAGATTGACACTTGACAAGAGCTAATGATCAATTATTATATAGAATGAAAATATCTCTTCTGATTATGGACATTAGTTTATATAATATTCAGATATCTAGAAAAGTGCTCCTACATAAGTGCTTTCATGTGCACATGCAACTAGCTTTATGTTTTTATAAAGGATCAAATAATGTTTATTACCTTGTTGCCAAGTTTTGAGGGGAATGAACCACATATTGCATTGCTAAAATGAAAGGTAGACAAAAATCTATTTTAATTTTGCTACCTGTTAAGTTTTGATGTCCGTCCAGATAAGAGAGTCGCCTCTGTTGATCATCTTTCTGCTTGTTTTATAATTAATTCATGTAGACACGTGTTTCAGGTTGATTTCCCTCCGTATAAAGTCATGTTCCAAATGTGTTTATTCAAGATAAAGTTTCCAATGGGTTTATGATTAGTTGCTCAGTGTGATCCTTTTTAAGTTATGTGATAGTATATTGTGCAATGGGTTTGTATGTTTATTCATTATCTTACTACAATTCAAATCTTTTTAAAAATTTTCTCGTGCAATTTATAGGAGCTTTTGGAACAAGATGCTAAAACATGCCCAGCAAAGGAGAATGTTGATACAAGGCCCATAGGTTTTGGGGGTGTGGTCCCAATCAATGCCAATGGTTAATTTTAATTTTGAAAACAAATTAGATCTACCATATTCTTTAAGAATCTTTTAATGTTTGTTAAGTTGGGTTAAAAATTTTGTCCGTTGTTTAGAATCTTCAAAATGGTAATTTGTTAATTTTAATTTGCATTGTTTGGATGAGTATATTTTTTTTTATTAAAAAAAAGTAAACATAATGATAATAATAGTAATAATAATGACAACGACGACAATAGTGTCCTTTTCATTTTAAGCGAAATTGAGATGATTCATTTTACGGTCAAAATCAATAAAATCATATATGATTGGGTGTTAGACTCGTAAAATCATATATGACAAATAATTAGCAAAATCTACAGTCAAAATCATTAAGCAATGATTTGAGAGTGAAAGTACCCTACCTTTTAGGGACCCAAGTTTCAAAAATATAAAAAATGAATCACAAATTTTATTGTGAAGCTCTTCAAAAATCAGAATACAAAATGTTGAAAACAACAACTGCAAAAGCAAAAAAAGTAGTAGTAACAATAATAATGAAGTTGATTACCTAAACAATTTCCATCAAATCCTTGTAATGATCAACAAAATCAAGTAAACCATAAAATGAAGAACCAAACAAAAAATCATATATATATATATATTCGAAAATTTAAGAGAACATTATGTCTAATTTCAAGAATTCATACCAACATTATGGACGAGGACAACCAAGCATAAGCATAAAAATTTAAAATATCAATTTTAATCTAATTTTATAATTTTACACTAATTTGACATTTAAAATTTAAAATGTCAAATTAGGGAAGGAAGACCACTCACACGAGAGGTGAAAAATAAGAAAGAAATAATGTTGAAGAAAAGATGCGATAAAAAACCCCCAAAAAGGGGAAACTTCAGAAAGCCCCCCTGAACTTTCAGCCAATTTGAAAAATTCCCCCTGAATTTTCAAAACTCTCATTTAGGCCCCCTAAACTTTGGTTTTCTCTCACTTTGGACCCTTTTAACATTAAACTACGTCGTTTTTTGGCTGGGTAGGTGTTTAATTTTAGAATACAAAACGACATAGTTTAATGTTAAAAGGGTCCAAAGTGAGAGAAAATCAAAGTTCAGAGGGCCTAAATGAGAGTTTTGAAAATTCAGGAGGGGTTTTTCAAATTGGCTGGAAGTTCAGAAGGGTTTTCTGAAATTTCCCCAAAGAAAAACCAGCATCACAAATCAACAACTCTGGGTAACAGAAACGTCGTCGTGTAATCCCGCGTATAAGAAACCACACCTCCCCTCCCCTCCCCACCCCTCCCCTACCCTACTACTCCACTCCACATGTCTCTACTTCGTCTGCTTATTTTGTCGAGTCCTTTGAGGCACTGCATCATCAGATCTGCTTCTTCTGCTTATTTCTTCCACTACATCAGGAAATGGGTACGATTTCCAAGTCTACAAACTCTCTTGCTTTCTTCTTCAATCATTATTCTCATCTTAGGGTTTCTTCCAATGCTCAAAATTTTTATTATTGTTGTCGTTGTTTTAGTGCTACTTCTGCTAAAACTCCCAATTGTGGTAGAGATATTGTGGAAAGCCCCAATCAGTTCTTGAAATCTGTCAGAGACCGTTGCAGATCTCGTAGCATTAGGAATCTTGATGATGCCTTAGCCCTGTTTGATAGAATGCTTCACATGCACCCTTTGGCTTCCCTCATGGATTTTAATCAATTGCTGGGTGCAATTGCAAGAATGAAGCATCACTCAACTGTTATTACTCTTATTAAAGAAATGGAATTATCAGGAATAGCTCCCAATATTTATATTCAGAGTGTTTTGATTAATTGCTTCTGTCATTTGAACTGGGTGAATTTCGGCTTCTCTATCTTCGCAAGAATTTTGAAACTTGGTTTTCAACCAAATTGTATAATTCTTAATACTCTTGTCAAAGGGCTCTGTCTTGAGGGTAGAATTGTTGAAGGTGTGAGGTTCGTTCACCAAATGGATAAGAATGGCTACAAACCTAATACAATTACCTACGGAACGATAATTAATTGTTGTGTAAAATAGGTAAGACCAGTGAAGCTATTGGGTTGCTTCGGAAAATGGAAGAAAGAAATCTTGAACTTGATATAGTGAAGTAAAATACAATCATTGATAGTTTATGTAAGGACAGATTGGTAATTGAGGCTTTGACTCTTTTCTCTGAAATGACAAATAGAGGAATTCAGCCAGATGTTTTCACTTACAATTCTTTAATTCAGGGCCTATGCAATTTCGGTCGATGGAAGGATGTAACTAAACAATTGAATGAGATGGTGGAAAGGAAAATCATGCAAGATGTGAGAACATTCAGCATATTGGTGGACGCACTTGGCAAAGAGGGGATGTTGATTGAGGCTGAAGAAGTTTTTGATGTGATGATTCAGAGAGGCATAGAGCCTGATGTAGTCGCGTACAATTCTTTGATTGATGGTTATTGTTTGCAAAATAAAATGGATGAAGCTGTCAAAGCATTTAATACGATGGTTCGAAACGGTTGTTTGCCTTCTGTTGCTAGCTATAACATATTGATCAATGGATATTGTAAGAATAGAAAAATTGATGAGGCAATAAGTCTATTTCGTGAAATGTCCACAAAGGGAATTTTTCCCAATGTTGTCACTTACAACACTCTAATTGGAGGGTTTGGCCGAGTTGGAAGACCTAAAATTGCATTAGAGCTACTCCACGAGATGCAAGGTTGTGGCCAACCTCCAAATATCCAAACTTGTGCTATTTTGTTAGATGGCCTATGTAAGAATCTACACTTTATTGAGGCAGTGGCATTGTTTAAGGAGATGAAAGACAAAAGGTTAGACCTTAATATCGTGATTTACAGCATCTTGATTGATGGTATATGTAATGTTGGGAAACTTACGACTGCAAGTGAATTATTTAATGTTCTTCCTGCCAAAGGTTTTCAACCTGATGTTTGCACGTACACTATAATGATCAAAGGGCTTTGCAAAGAGGGACTACTAAATGAAGCGAGGGAACTATTTGAGAAAATGGAAGAGAACGGTTGTTCACCTAACCATGTCACTTATAACACAATCATTCAAGGCTTCTTGCAACATAATGAGACATCATGGGCAGTGAAATATCCCAAGATGATGGTTGAGAAGGGTTTTTCAGCAAATGCAACCATTGCAACCATTTTGATCGACTTGATGTCTACTAATCGAGCTAATAAAACATTACAAGATTTTTTTCAAATATCCGTATGAAAGTTTTGTAGTCCTTCAACGTGTAAGACAAATTTCATATTCTAACATTTGCAGAGTCAATCTATAAGGAATAAATACATATTTGCTGCAAGTCATTAAGGTGATATTTATTTCCATGTCATTTGGACTATTGATATGAATTGCAATTCCCATGTTATATTTTTTTACAAATTTTTGTAGACTTGTGTATTAATCAAAAAAACATTCTTAAAGATTTATTCATTATTCAATTATTTTGTTGATGCAGAATTATTGCCGAATATTGTTCATATGGAGTTTGGATTTTTTTTATGATTGTATTCTTGCCCACCAGGTTGTTTTATTAATATTTGAGTCCTATTGTTGAAATTGATTATAGTTGTCATGTCATGGTAAACATGGTACTATTAGGGTCAAACACTTAAATTCCCAATATATAGTTTGGAAATTTCCTTTAAGCAACCTGTACTCGAATTGATCATTTTTCTAGACAAGTTACATCCTTTAAGATAAGGATATTAGAAAGCCATTACATCTCTGTCCAATGAATTTTTTTTCTTGGTATACATGATTTTTTTCTTTTGTAAATTATTCTTAAAAGTTATTAGCTCACGAGGAGGCAAATATATATAGTTTGGACATTTTCTTTAAGCAACACATACTCTAACCAGTTGATCATTTTTCTAGACAAGTTACATCCTTTAAGATAAGGATATTAGAAAGCCATTTCATCTATGTCCAATGAATTTTGTTTTCTTGATTTACCTTATTTCTTTGTTTTGTAAATTATTCTTAAAAGTTATTAGCTCACTAGGAGGCAAAGGTATTTGCATACTATTTGACCTCTCATGCGGTAAGGCATAATATCAAATACCCAATTCAGTCACCTCTCATATATATATTGGCCTTTGGTTGCCCGGCCAGCCCTTTTTCGTCAAGGGGTGGCTCGAGCCACCCCATGGTCGGATAGAAGTATTTTTGATAATATTCTTGCGAAAGATACTGTCTCATGGAACTTTATGATTCAATCATATGCCAATGTTGGAGATATGGTTGAAGCACATAGGTTATTCAAGGAGATTCCAGCAAAAAAAGTTATAACATGGAATACAATGGTGAGAGGCTACATACGCAATCAACTTCACGCTAAGGCTGCTGATTTTTTCGATGAAATGCAGGTGATTTACCATCGCAATCACATAATAATAATAATAATAATAATAATGATAATAATAAGTCATAAAAGAAGAAATTTATTGAATATTTAACATTGCCAAATCCTAATCAATAACTGGGGTTCGTTTAAAGGCAAGTACCTTGAGTAACTATATATTGATATCTATCCTAGCTCATTACCTGAGTCAAAAGAATAAAGGCCCTTAACTGAGGAATTAAATAATTACCATTAAATGAACTCTGCTATCTATTTTCAAGTCCACCAAAGACAACTGGTTTTTTAGAGGCACTTTTTATTTTTGGTTTGAAAAATGAGTAATGTTATAAGTCCTCCTAGAGTTCTCTTAGGGTCCTTTCAAATATGATGTCGCTTTTAAAATTACCTTGAATTTGAGATGTGATTTATTGACTTTTAATCTTTGGTGATTTTAAAAGTCACATCACATTTTGGATGACTCTAGGAAGACTCTAAGAAGACTTATAGCAGTACTCTTGAAAAAGTGTTCGGATTTACAAAAATTGTTTTAGAAGTGTTTTTTCATGAGATTTCACATTTATATATATATACATATAGAGAGAGAGAGAGAGAGAGAGAGAGAGTACATTTGCTTATTTTCATAAACCCAAATAGATGTAAACCCTATTTGTAAACAAATTGATAAAAATTAAACATTTATGAAGAAAAAAGAAAAAAGGGTCAGTTGGCCACCCCTCCTTCAATTAGGGTGGTAGTGTATCTTTTTCTAATTATTTTTAAATTTTTTAATCAATAAGTTACCTTTCATCTCTACAAAATTTAGGCATTTGTTTTGTCAAAATATTCCTTCAACAAGAGAAAAAAAAAAATACAAATTTATAAAAAATATTTTGTCTTGAATAATTTGTTAACGTATTTATCTTAAAATCATAAAACAAAAGACCAAAAGAAAAATTCCAAACAAACAAGATCATATTGCATATTTTCACCCCTAATCCGTTCTTACCATAAATAAACAGTCTTCCCAAAAGTGGAAATAACATCTTCTTGCGTAACATATTTTTCGTGGATCCAGATGTTTCGCATTTAGATTGCTCGAACTGCTAGTAATTCAAACAATCCTATCAAGAAAGAGGCTACAAGATCCACCTGCTCCAAGCAGCCCTCACTGAGCCCAAACAAACAGGTTCGAACAGCCGGCCCGCTCTTGCAATTCGAACAGCAAATTTTTCTATAATGTCCACCAACCAACTTGTAATACAAAGAGATCTGGGTACATCTTAGGGTAGGGTGAGTCAAGCATAATTTATTAGGAGACAGCTCAAATTATCTTCAACAACTAGCAAACAGATCTCCTATTTCTTTAATAAAGTTTTGCAAAAGAGTTCAAACTGATATGGAGCATCTTTTTCAATACACCTTTCCATTATATAAATTGCTTCTCAAGATTTGAGTTCAACGCATTAGAAGATTTGGTGCTTTGACTCAATATTTTTTTAACCCACATGTGCACACAGAAAGATCCTGCAACCCAATTTGGTTTCCTTTCTCATATCTTCACTCAAATATTCAATATCCACTTGAAGTTGTTGAAATGTATGCAACCAACAACGAGTCCAGGCACTGAATTTATTATTAAAGTTTTATAATTTAGCATTCACTTAATTCTTATAACGTTAGTTATTAAACAATTAAATTCAAGATAAATATTATATACCATATTTTTATTCCAAACTATTTACAATGCAGTAATACTGACATGACAATCCCAACTAACTCTTTAATTATTTTTTATTTTTTAACAATGACGGATTAATTGACAGTCTGAAATTGCCACATAACAATGATTTTAATTGTGGTTTATGTGACTGTATTAGGTTTTTTTGTAGGTTTATTTTGTCACTTATCACGTCAATAACTAAATAATTAAATTTGATTGTGGTTAACACCAATTTGTAAACAAGTTTTAGTAAAAATTAGTACCCTAAACATTTTCCAACCAACAATACACGTCTCCAATGTTAAAAGTCCAAGCGGAATTTAAACAAAAAGATTAACATAACATATTATAAATTTTTGATTATTCACACCGATTAAGTGATATGGTTTATAACAATTTAAATTGAGAAATGCTAAAAATTATTCTCTTAACCATCTTTCAACAATTTCCCTATAATGAATGGGTGAATCTACTATTGAATTTTTGTAGGACCCACATGAGTCCACAAATCAATGGTGGATCCATTAGATTTGCAAAAAAAGATGGTCGAAAAATAGTTGAGAGAATGATGTATAGTATATCTCTTTTAAATTATATAAAGATTTTAACATTTTGATTAAGATCTTTTTGTTTTTAACTCGTTAATTCTTTCATTCTTATCGGTTTGATTTCATTTATAGTAGAAATAGATTCCCTTGGATTTAACGACCTTTTAATTAATTATAGCATTTATCCTTATTACACGCATTCCTATAATAAACAAAACTTATTTTATTTTATTTATTTTTTCTTGGGGTTATAAGCTTGCCAGAACCCAATTTAGTTTTTAATTCTTCTTTAATAGTTATGATTATTGTTTAAGAATAAGAAATTCGGAACTTTAAACCTAAGCTGAAATTGTTTTTATATAAGTACACATCGTTCAAAATGTTGCTAAATATAATATATTTAATATTTTAACATTCTCATAATCTGTGAGAGTGCTGGCGTGTACAATTTAAGCCGATAAAAAATACTAAATTTAATTATTTTATTAATATTATAATTAATTTAATTAAGTGTATAATTTTTTTACAATTTTTGACGTGTTAGCATACGATTAGAGCTATATTAACGGTCACTAAAAAAAATTTAATACCTTCCAATCACACACTAACATGTTATAAAAAAATTTTGTCAAAAAATTGTAAATCTAGTAATTTTCTTTACATTGTTAAATATATGGAAAAAATATAGTTTACCCCCCCAAAGTTAACAGCGTTTTTCAACTCGAATACCAAAGTTTCAATTTTTGCAATCCACCCCTACAAAGTTTCAATTTTGTTGTCAATTCGACAAATATTATCCTAAAATTTTCATATTGCCCCTAATTTTTATTTTTTATTAAAAATAAATAAAAATTGGTTGTACAAAAATGGCCAGATGCCCCCAAAATTTTTTTATTTATTATTTTTTATAAAAAATAAAAAACTAGTGGCAATATGATAAGTTTTGGATACAATTGGTCAAAGTGCAAAAATTTGAAACTTTGGATGGTAGATTGTCAAAATTAAAACTTTCATATTCGAATTAAAAAACTCTGTCAACTTTAAGAGAGTAAACTATAATTTTCCTTAAATATATTAATAGGCCTTTTCTTTTTGAGTACCTCACAACCTCTCGTT
Organism: Corylus avellana; assembly: GCF_965113065.1. Taxonomy (NCBI): domain Eukaryota; kingdom Viridiplantae; phylum Streptophyta; class Magnoliopsida; order Fagales; family Betulaceae; genus Corylus; species Corylus avellana. The sequence goes on from NC_142498.1 coordinate 1,772,145, forward strand.
TTGCATTTGTTGATAACGTTTGGTTCAAAGCCGTTAATTTGGTTGTGCAACTAGGCATGTCGGCACTCGGCAGGCCCCAATCCCAGTTTTTTAAATTAAATTCTATTTGTTTCTTATTTTTCAATGTTTTTTTTTTCTTTTTCTTTTCTTTGGGTGAAAGTGATATGTTAATTAATTCTATTTTTTGAACAGTCTCCTTGAATTCTTGATATAATAACTTGTGTTAATTCTGTAATTTTTGTTGTTAAAAATAATTGACGGAACCCTTTTATTAGAGAATATATAAATATAGAAACATTGTCAACAAAAGTACACATTTGAAGCCTATAAAAAAAAGTAGATGCATCAAGAAAGTCCATCCTCATCCTCTTGCCCCATTAATGGAGCATACAACTATCCATCTTCCTTCTAATAGAGGAGACTGACCCTAATTTGTTGACTAGCATGTTCAACTCGGATGGGGTTTATTTTGTTCGGACATGTGTTTGAATAGTCTGAATACTTGGTCAAGCGTGTGAGTTTTATTGGCTTGAATTCTCTCTCGGTTGCTTGCTTAAATTAACTATAATTCGTACACACAATTGTAGGAAATTCTTATCCCCTTCATTTAGCTCCTAAAAGATAGTGACCGGGATATTTGTTTGTCCCATTTTTTAATTATTTGTTTGTAATTTTGCACTGTTGTTTTCATTTTGAATTTATTGTTAGGGAGCTACCATTTTTTTTGGTATTTTGTTGTTTATGATTCCTCACTCTCTCTTCCTTTCGGATTAAGAGTGATATTGATGCTTTCTTATAACCCTTTTCCAAATTCAATTAAAAAAAAGATAGTGACTAATTGAAAGGGAGCGGGAGGGGTCCCTCCAACAAAATGTTTTTGTTTTTTCAAAAAAAAAAAAAAAAAAAAAAACCTTTATATTTGTTAAAAACAAATATTTTTAAGTCTTTTATTTTTTTTATTTTTTACTTTGACCCTTAAAAAATAATTGTCAATGCAGTCTAATCCCTTAAAATTAATTAAATGTATAGTTCCGTTGATGCTAAAAGTGATTTTTGTTGCTTCTCAATGTTGTCCTGCCCAAATTAGTTGTCCTACTTATGAACCTTTTTGGATCTCTTCCCATATTTAAATCCATCTTCTTTTATTATATTTTTAGTATATGTTGATTAAATAACTAAATCCATTCTATTCTATTTCCACCAACCTTTTATTTAAATTATATATTTTAGGTGTTAGGTCTCTCTTCTCAAATGTCTAAGTACTATATTATTATTTCTCTAAGCCTAATTTTTTTAATATATATAATAGTTTATTATTTCTTAATAATAATATTATTCAACCAACTTCTCTTATTTTATTATGCCTAATACCCCCTATCATCACCTATAGCCTGTAGTGGGTCATCCAGCTTCTCTTTATATTTGTCCAAGTTGGTCGTTTAACGGTTATGCAATCGCTATGTCAATTACTTTATACGCCACGTCGTTGAAGACATTTCACATCAACTTTGAAGAGAGGAGTACCTAAACTTCCAAGTGTTGTGGCTGACAGTCAAAGGTGATTTATGCAAAAGGAATTAGGTGGGTTATTCTCTACTCCACATGTCACCCATCACTGTACTTTTACTTGACACCTGTCCTATAATAAATGAGAAATGCTAAAGGCCCAACTTTTTTGCCCAACAAAAGTCCAACTTTTACCCTTTATTTTTTTTCTAAAAAAAACAAAATGAAAAATAGAAAAAATGTCTGAAGCAACCCTATCTATTTTTGGCCTTTCTTTTATTTAGTATTTTAAAAAAAATGAAAAATAGTATTTTTCTTCATAATAATGACATTTTTTTCAAGAAAATGTCATTATTATGAAAAAAATACCAATTTTCATTTTTTAAAAAATACCAAATAAAAGAAAGACAAAAAATAGATAGGGTTGCTTCAAACATTTTTTTCATTTTTTATTTTATTTTATTTTTAAAAAATAAATAAGGCAAAAGTTGGACTTTTGTTGGACAAAAAAGTTGGGTCTCTATCATTCCTCATAATAAATGGGATCTTCTTTGAATTCTCAAAGTTTTTGTTCATCCAATCTTTATTAGGGTAGAAAACCCGTAATTGTTTTGAACAGTTTAAGATGTAACATCTATTTACTAAGAACATGTTGATTCTGTAACTCTTATTTGAAAGAATATATATATATTTTTTGAATTTATGTGAAATTCAAACATCGTAATAACAAAAGAATGCAGTTCAAGAAATATTAAATTGACTTGCAATACTTAGAGTTTTTTCACCTTGTATAACAATATGATAATACATAGAAGATATAATAAAAGTATATGTGCAAGTCACAGGATCACCAATTTATTTCCTTTGGAAATTCGGGTAGTTTGGTCACTTTCAATTAATTATTGTCTCTTTGGGTAAAGAACGGGGCCAATCGTTGCCCCTTAGGGCAAATAAGGAGTTGACCACCCTTATAGCTTGTGTATGGTGCAATCAGAGACAAATTTATGGGGGGACTGAGAGTGGCCCTGGTCACCCCTCCCCCCCCCCAAATTACAAGAAAAAACAATTTTTAAGGCAAAAAAAAAAAAAAAAAAAAAACATAAAGATATTTTTTGTCAATTGATCTCTTTCCAAATTTTTTTTTAGCTCTTGGTCTCTCTCCAAATTGAAAGCTTGATTCGTGGTGCAATGACTTACTTTTTGCCTTTTGAACCATTCATTTAACATGAGAATCAAAATTAAAGTTATTTCACCCATTGCAGTATCTTCAGTGTTACATGAGATCTCTATCCAATAAAGATTGCACAAAGAGAAAACCAATAAAGGGCATTATTATAATTTTCATCTTAAGTAATAGGACATTTGTAAATAATTAATGTCCTTCAATTATATATATATATATATATATATATTGTAATCAACATTCTAATTCCAAACCCACTTGCAATTATTTTTTACCATTCAAGATATCAACAACCATGCAATCCAATGATATTTGTCTTTTTCTTAAAAAAGGATTTTAACATAAGTGTCAGAATTATGAGAATTTATAAGATTAACAAATACAAGAGGTAGTTTTATAAAACAACAATAAAAAGGAAACACTTCAATAAACACATGCATGGCACGTGAATGTAGTTTGGAGCAAAATGACACATCTACCCATTCACCGATCACGTCAAGCCTTTAATACCAACTGACATTGGGGTAACAAAAGCAAGACATTCACATTTATGATTCCGTGGGTAATTGGTCAATAGCGTGTTTGATATTACGTTTTAAAAATAAAGTTTTTAAATAAAAAATGTTTTAGAGTAAAAACTTTATTTTTAAATTTTTGTCAAAAGTATGTGTTGATAATTTTTTAAATTTTTGGACTTTTAAAATCGCTTTTAATTTTTTTACCAAATAAATACTTTTTTTTTTTTAAACAAATTTTTTGAGTGTTAAAAATATTTTTAAGTTATTTAAGCACAATCTCAAACAAAAACCCAACAAAGAACATGGGAGTTCTGTGTCTCTACTCCAATTGCTTGATGGGACATCTCAATTCTCAAGGCCTCCTAGTATATGCTATGTTATTTTCTAGTTTATGTAAACTAATATTTTTTTTTTGGGTTTTTTTTTTTCAAAAAAAAAAACTTATTTCATTGGTGCCTCATATTTTTTTTTTTTAAAGAAATATATATGTAAGATTTAAAGAATACAAAAAAATACTAAGAAAAACCGTAATATTTCTCTTATCAATGAAAGGATAATTGGACATCCATACTTTTTTGGAAAGTGTTATGATATTATAGTTTTTATTATAATTTTTTAAAATACTCAAAGTGGTACTTTATATTTAATGAAAATAAATATCACATAAATGGTTAATAGCATTTTATATTTTAATGGTTAATATGATAAGTATCATGTAAATTATCACATTTACACTTTAGTGATTAACATAATAAATACTATGCAGACTATATTAGTTTCTAAAAAACTTATAATAAAATTATTGTGCATACTAAGCTGCTTGAAGTAAAGAACAATGTTATTCTTCACATTTATTTTTTACACTCATTTTACGTGTTTTAAGTAAGTGATATTCTTCTTCAAGCTCATTTCATCAACCAACGTAAAATAGGGGTGAATTTTGGACAAATAGGCTTTGCAGTTTATCAAATTAAGTGCAATTCAAAATAAATGAATAAAGGATCTCAATCCTGAAATAACAAACTGTGAGAATGTGGGTAATAATGGAAGATAAATAAGACTTTTTGACATAAGCTACAGTGACATTCCAAGGATGTCGGTCAAATGGAAATTGGCCTGAAACTGAGGTTAATGGTAAAAGTGTGTAGGTCCTTGTCAAATATCTCGAATAATTTAAAGTGAGAAGTGTGCGGGCAACCCAATATATTTATAATTGGATAAAATCAGAGAAAGATAAGAGTGAGAAAATAAATAAATGGAGACAGAGGATGGATTGGTCTCTAGGAGAGAGAGAGAGAGAGAGGCTTGAAAATGCCGGCATAGTCTACCAACAGTCACCCTAATTCCACAAGCTTCATAAGATCACCATCAATCAAGTACTCAAGAAAAAGTCTTTGTTTTGCTCTTTCAGTCTCTCTCTCTCTCTCTCAGTCTCTCTCCCCCCTTTTCTCTGTATCTTCATGGCTGTATCTATTTCTTGAACAGTTGAAATTAATCAATTGGTTCTCTCACCCAATTTCTAAACTTTTCTCCTTAGACACCTTGAAACTTCTTCTGGGTCGTTTCGAATTCTTCAAAAGAAGCCTCTTTGGTTGGCCCAATCGGGGCTTCATGTAAGTATTAGCCTTAAATCATAAGCTCCTCTACTTTGTCATCGTTCTTAGCTAAACTTTGTTCCATTTACTCTTTTTATCTCCAAAATTAGTGATTTGTTGTTACCTTTGAATGATCTAAATTATAAATTAGCAGCTGCGCCTTAAATGTATTTCTTGTCAATCTCGATTATAGTTTTCTTTTCTTTGAATTTGTCTTGATTTTTTTCCCTTGTTTAATTGTTGGATAAAAAAAATAAAAAAAAAGTATTGATATTTTAGAGTCTCTAAAACTCTGATTCAAAGTTTATTTTATTTTATTTTTTTTGAATGTCAATTAGTTTTTTCAAATGATGGGTGATTCTTGTTTCGGGCACTTAGATCGGTGCTCAACTGGGTATAATAATGTGGGTGTTGTCTTATGGTTTGAATTTAATATATGGATGACTTAATTCTCAGCTTGCTTGCTGAGGAATGGAGAAAAAAGAAGTAAAGAACTATGAATTGAGTTGAATCTTATGCTTGATTCATCTTACTATTTTCAAAAAAGTGCAAGTGGTTGTTTTAGGCTCGGTATAGTAGAGATTCTTTCTATATTCAGTCCCAAATAAATATCAAACAGATTCAGAATTTTTAATTTTTTTGTTTTTATTTTTCACCTGCATTTTCCCAGAACCAAACATAACATTATAATTTGAGCTCATTTTGTGGTTAGAGAAATTAATGTTGAGGATCTGTGGTGTTGAATTATGATATTACATTTTGTATATTTTGCGGGTTGGAATTGTGGGGTTTATTGGATGTTATTAATCCAAGTTTTATTTAATAATTTTTTTAAAAAAATACAAGCAGAAGCAAAGGTTTTTAATTGGGTTTTGTATGGTTACAGATAGCAATGGGTATATATCTCAGCACTCCCAAAACCGAAAAATTCTCTGAAGACGGTGAAAATGATGGGCTTAGATATGGTTTATCATCCATGCAAGGTTGGCGTGCAACCATGGAAGATGCTGTGAGTAATTATGGAGACCTTTGCTCTTTCTCAATTACTACAACATACAAATCCTGTTTCATTCATATTTTTAAATAGTTTATCTTTCTTTCTTTTTTTTTTAATTTCTTTTTTTTATCTGATTTAAGCCGATGGGTTGACTATGAAGTGGCCAAGGGTGTGAGAAAAAGGACTGGGTCATACCATCTGCTGTTTATTATCTCCGTTATTCAGTGGAGGATAGCAAAATTGTTTCTTATTCCTAAAAATTCCTTCTTTTTTGTTTTGGGAAGTGGGGTATGGAGAAACATCTCCAGAGATTGAGGTGCAACCCACGAATTTAGTTTCATCTTTAAAGCTTCATTCCTGTTTCTAACAAGATTATATTGACTCTTTGAACATTTGTGAGATAATGAGGGTAAATTTTTCATGACTCTTTTTTATGCTTTTTATTTTTATTTAATAATACCTTTCTAGCATAATCTGAAACTGAAAATGCTGATAGATTAAAGTATTTGAAATGGTTCGTTATTGGGGAAAATTTTGTGAAGCAGTTCTTTTAGATGCACTGCTGAGCTAATGTCCTGTATCACTTCTAGTATCGTTTTTTTCTATTTCAAAAAAATTGGAATGTGGTATTGTTATGCATCTTTTGTGTGTATTACTTTTGGTGGAGATGGGTTGCTGCCATGGGAGTTAAACCTTAAAGTTGTTTACTTCTCTGTCTTGATTCCATAGCAGCAACATATGCATGATTTTTTTGGAGTTTGTAAACTTTCTTTCCACTTTGTGTTTGGGAAGTAACACCCTGTTTCTTGTTTCGGGAATTGTGTGAGCACTGAGAATTTCCATTATTCTTCAAAGTTTCAACACTGCATAATAGGAAATATATTTAAGGAGATTTAGTGAAATATTCCATTTAAGCCTGGATCTTTTTTATATGCATGTCACTCAGCTAAAATTTTACTTGGAAGATGTCAAGTGTTTGTCATCAGAAACTTGTGCTGAATTTGGACTTATATACCAATTATGCATTAGTGTTTGTTATAAATGTGTGTGTGTAAATTTTCTTTGAGGGCTTTAAACGTATTGGATCCAGTGAATGACATCTGCACTTTAAATATCTGTATAATTCTTTTTTTATTATTACTTCAATATCTTTAGTATATTGAATAAGCTTACTTACAAATGCAGAATATCACAAACAATTATTTTAGTGGTCTTTTTGCTGATTTAGCATCTTCTGGACCTGTTTGATTATATCTGTTTGACCTAGATTTATTTTTATAAAAGTGATTGATATGCTGTTGATTAATATGGTTATTTCTTTTGTTAGCATGCTGCGTATCCCGATCTCGATCCGTCCACTTCATTCTTTGGTGTTTATGATGGCCATGGAGGTAAGAATTGTCAGGTTCAAATACTTGTATCTATTTTAGATGGTTAATTCTACTCATGTAATAGGATTTCTTGGTTTGGCATCGTGGTTGATTTATCTGTGTTACTTTCCAGTCACTACTTATCCTGTTATTTGGATGAGAAATGCTAGGCTTACAAAATATTTTTTTTAAAAAAAAAAACTCTTACAAAGTGATGTGGCAAAACATGTTTGAATTGCTAAAAATTTGGATTCATGTAACTTGATAAATTAATCTACGGGGTGATGGCTTATGTTACAAAATTATGTGGAGGGGACTACATCATATCTGAGCTGCCTCTAGTTAGTTACTTCTCCAAGATGTCCAGTTTGCATGTTTATAATTGGATTAGACTTTTGTAATATGCATTAAGCATGCAGAGCAGTTGCTACGATGCAACTTCATTGATATTTTTAATGTTTTCCAACTTTTAGTGATCTATAGATTTTTTTTTTTTTTTTGGTCTTATTCTCAAATCATTGCTTTGGTGGTTAAATTCTGTGTGGTTATTGAAGCATACGTTCAAGTGTCAATTCCAAAGCCATAGAACTCTAAATCTCCGAAATTGATTCTACCACATGGCATGGATTTTAAGCATCCTAGTGTTTTAATATATATATATAAAATTCTTCTATCATGAAGGATGAAGATCTTGTCTGTTAACCTGCGCACAATTGATTGGCTTTTAGAAATAGAACTCATTTACCTGCATTTTTTCAAGCTTTAGATTCGCTGGTGTCTTTTTACCTGTTGGCTACATAAAATTCAATAAAAAGTTTGTAGCTTTAGACCCTATTTGTAAGTTCCCTTCTCCTCTGTCTTTTGGAATTAGGATTTGTACTGTACCATCACAACCCCCCCTCTGCTTGTTGATTAAAATTTTATGTAGTAACTGAGTTGAGTATACTCACGTAAATCCAACAACTTTTCAGGCAAGGTGGTTGCAAAGTTCTGTGCTAAGTATCTTCACCAACAGATGCTCAAGAATGAAGCATATGCAGGCGGAGATATAGGAACTTCCATCCAGAGAGCTTTTTTCAGGTTACATAATTTAAATTCTTACAATTTCAGTTCCTTTTCACCACTTTCTAAAGTTGTCATGGTCACATACTTATAATGGCCTGCATTGCTGCTGTATTCAGCTTTGAAAGCAGCTGTTGTAATTAATAATAATCATACCCAAAATTGTGCTCCTGACATTCATATACATAAAGCGACTTTGAAAATACATCAGTTGAATTTTAAGTAGCATAACTGTTCCTCCTGGTATAACTAAATAAATTATGCATGTCTATCTGCATGCACATGTGTGTGTGTGTGTGTGTGTTTGTTTGTGCACATTCGTATGTGTTTATGCGTGCATGTGTTATGGAGAATGTGGTCACAATATTATGTTGCTTTTGTGATGGGGACTTGTAGCTCCTTGAATTGAGTGGTAGGAGATTACAAAGCTCATTATCAGGCCATTTACAAATGGCTTTCAACTGTTTTGTGGGTTTTTGCCTCCATTGTCAATGGTGCCAAGTTTACACTTATGGTCTCCCTTTTGTGGTTCCAACTGGTGCTATTTTGGTTATGCAGAATGGATGAAATGATGCGTGGACAAAGGGGTTGGAGAGAATTAGCTGTTTTGGGTGATAAAATAAACAAGTTCACTGGCATGATCGAAGGGTTGATTTGGTCTCCAAGGGGCAGTGATAGTAATGAACAGGCTGATGAATGGGCTTTTGAGGAGGTAGGTGTGAAAACCAAACAAAACCATTGAACTTATTGTCCTCTTCTACCATCAACACTGATCTGCTTGATCCACTTTTACTTTTATTTTTTGTCCGTACTTTGGGACTCGGTTGAGTTTTAGTTCATGTAAGGTTGAGGAAACAAATGTTAGGCAAGGTATGTCAGTTTCCACTTAGAATCACTGCATATAACAGGCCAACCCTGAAGTGATATCAGTCAATAGAAACTTGGAGGTTTAAATCTGTTCTTTAACTAGAAAAGTGCTCAATGTTTTTATTTTTTTGATAAGTAGAAAAGTGCTCAATGCTATAGTATATGTTGATTTGTTTTTGTCTAGAAAATTATTGTAATTTTCAAATGATTTCCCCCATTTTATCACTTGGTAGACAAACTTTATACACGACCTTTAGCGTATGCTACTGAACAAGCACACACATGCAAACTTTGGAGGTTCATAGGTGTTTCTGTATGCTCGTATAATGCTCAATGCTATAGTGTATTCTGAATTTTTTTTTTTTTTTTTTTTTTCTCTTTTCAAAATCTCCTGTCGCTTTTAATGAACCAGCATCGTTAACTTCACCTCCACTTGATACCTAGGTGTGACAAATTCTGCCTGCATGCTTATGTTTTTGCATACTACATGCGCACATACAATCATCCACGCACACACAATTATGTAAGCATTGCTACGATCATGAGGTGAGATTTCGGTGATGCCACAAATCGGTACTACATCCATTAATTTGTTTCTGTCATCTGAGACATTGGTGCAGAACATTTCATCTAATTAGAAAATAATTTTTTCTTTTTTAATTTGGTGAGCCTGTGGTCTTGATCATCTTGTTAACTGATTTTTTGAGAAATGTGTTTTAAAGACACAACTTATTAGATGAGTCTGTAACTTGTTCTTTTGGATGTATGCAATTGGAGAAAGAAGCATTTAATTTGGTCATGTTCTTTTTTATGTTTAAATGCAACTATTATTACCAGGGGCCTCATTCTGATTTTGCTGGGCCAACTTCTGGGAGCACGGCCTGTGTTGCGATTATTAGAAACAACCAACTTCTTGTTGCAAATGCTGGTGATTCTCGTTGTGTGATATCTCGGAAGGGTCAGGTAATTTTTTAATTACAGGATTCTTCAGTATGAATGTTGCTAATTATTAAAATCTATTATTATTTTGTTTTGAAAGCTGTCATCAGTTAGAGGTGTCTTACAATTTGGATAGGTAAATGAGTAAGAGTTTTAGGTAAACTACCAGTTTCATCCCTGTGGTTAAGGGCAATTACAATCTCAATGTCTTTTGAAAACCATCACTTACGGAGCAAAATGAAAACATTATATTCTGAATTATTCTCTGAGAAATGCTACACTACCCAATTTTTATTTATTTATTTATTTTTCTCTAGAAGTTAGTTCCCAAATGATGTGTCACCATCTCATGAGTTGGTGACACATTTCTCAAAATAATAAATCTCATGAAATGGTGACACATCATTTCGGAACCAACTTTTGGAGAAAACTTCTCAGATCCTTAATGGATCTTAAAGTTTAATTTAAGAGGTGGCAGAACAACTCTATTCTTAGATTTGTAAACATAACTGCTCTTTTCCCAGTGGTTTTGAGAGCATATTAAAGGCTAAATTTCATACTTCAGGCAACATGTGCTTGTCACGTGAGAGAATCTGTGGTGCAGGACAAATGAAGAACAAAAGAAAAGATAGATAAATCCTATGTTGAACAGTCTTGCTGGCCAACAATAGAGCTTTGGTATAGTCTCACCACCAAAGGGAAGAGGAATCACACCTCAAAAAAAGAAATCTCATCTCAAGATAATTAGCATAAAACTTGAATACTTTTTATTCATTAAAACAAACTTGGTTACATTGATACCAAAATTGACATAGCACGGGAAGAGTTGTCACACAACCAGATCAAGAGCAAGAAAAATAAAGGATTGGCATCTCACCAAACAAAGGAATTGGCATCACACCAAGGGAATGATATCTCACCACAAGAGAAATTGAATCACACCTCAAAAAGAGAAATCTCATCTCAAGATAATTAGCATAAAACTTGAATACTTCTCATTCATTTAAATAAACTCGGTTACATTGATATATAGGTGCCAGCCTCTTGTTTGATAAATTTAACCACTACTAGGATGATAACTACTACTAGGATAACATAAATGATAAACAATGGTACTTCAGTAGCTGATCACATATCAACTATGTTTATTGATGTCTGTCAACAATCATCTGCAATGAAATTATCCTTACCACAAGTCTAGTGGTAGCCCACCTTAGGAATTGGAATTTGCGTGGGACTCTGCATCGATCTGTCAATTGTGATGAAAAAACATATGATTTTATTTTACTGAAACCACACAGGTTTAGTGATGGTTTCAAAAGTCAGTGGGGGTGATTCGTAATTACTATATCCACAGGGACTTAATTTGTAGTTATGCATAAGAACTTCAGTAGTCAAAATTATAGACATAGCGCATGTGTTGATACTGGAGGAGATCTCTAAAAGAAGTCTAGATTTGACAATTTGGATTTCTGGTTCTTATTGTGGCCTCTCTCTCCTTTTCCTTGGGTTCTATTTTTCAGGCTTACAATTTGTCCAGGGATCACAAACCTGATCTTGAGGTTGAGAAGGAAAGGATTTTGAAGGCTGGTGGTTTTATACATGCAGGACGAGTCAATGGCAGTTTAAATCTTGCTCGAGCTATAGGTATCTTATCTACATCCATGCGAACCTCAAAAAACAAGGTTTTGAAATTTTAGTCAATTTTTTTAATCTAAGTTTTTTTTTTCTTCTTTTTATTAGTAAGTTATACATGCACCCGGTGGGACTTGAACCCACAACCCCACCCTCCAACTTGCTACAAAGGGAGGAAGTACCATTTGAGCTGCTAAATGCATGCGAACCTCTAAAAACAAGCTTTTGAGATTTTAGTCAATTGCTCTTTAACAGCTAAGTCCTTGAGCTCAAGGAAACTTTTTTTATGCACTGATTTGATAACTTAAGCTCAAGGCAACTTGTGAAAGCGATCTCTGAGCTTCCTCTGTCGAGGCAGTTAGATACCACTGGTACAAGCTCAGTGCCATCCTTCTTCTACATTGAATGTACATGCAGAAATACATATCTACATGTACACAACACATGAGAGAGAGAGAGAGTTGGGGAAGCTTTTTTTTTCCTTCTTGTAGTTTCCAGACTTTGATTTAGTTTCTCATTTACTGCAGGTGACATGGAATTCAAACAGAATAAATTTTTGTCTGCTGAAAAGCAAATTGTAACTGCCAATCCAGATATTAATGCTGTACGTATATTCTTGTTGTTAATTGATGAAATTGCTATTTATGTGATGTACCTCACATCTTTTTCTTCTGCAATTTGGTGGGTTTGATTAAATGATTGATTTGGGGATCTAATTTTTTGTGATCTTCACATTTTCTATTAGTGCTTTAACATCTGTTTATTTGTTAGATTGAAACTTCATAAACATTGATATGCAATTAATTGTTTTCTCTCAAGGTTGAGCTTTGTGATGATGATGAGTTTGTCGTGTTAGCATGTGATGGCATCTGGTACGCATCTTATGCTTTTCCTTTCCTGTTTAGTTTTGACGATTGTTATATCTTGTGGGAAGTCAGGCTCACTAAGCCAAGAACATTTCATACGTACTTCCATATTTTTTAAAACATGATAGCTGCCGACCATGAATTAAGCTCCTTTTGTCTCAATGGGAAATGTCTTAAAGAAATGGAGTATCTTTCAATCAAGGATGTGAAATTTCCAATTGTTTGTAATTGACCAGTATATAATTTTTAGTATTAATATCCTATCTGTTCCATCTTGCTCTAAATTTCAATATATCATGATTTGGAGGATGTATCATGAGATGGCTATTCTTATCGAGGACAAAAGCATCTTCCCAACCAATGTGGGATATGTTCGTCTCTTTCTTAGTGGAGACCAGAGAGCCAGCTAGCTTGTTTTGATTAAATTGGAGCTATGAAGATGGTGAATGGAAAATCATTTTGGGCGAGGGAAGTTTGGTGTGCCTTTTGGGTGACAGATTCTTGTTGAGCCTTCCTTTATATTTCTTTTTTGTGCAGGGCACCCTGTATAAAGTCTTTGATCAAAAAAAAAATAAAAAAATAAAAAATAAAAAGATATTATAGCTCTTTGCATTCCTACAAGCTAGAAGATATATTTTTCCTACTAGAGAGTTTCATTATGTTTGTTATATTGATATTATTCTTATAATTCTGGCGGTATTCGTATGAGAAGTTTTATAATTTGTGATGATTACTCTCTCTGTTGATTGCTTTTCAGGGATTGCATGTCAAGCCAGCAACTGGTAGATTTTATTCATGAACAACTAAGCTCGGTGAGTGGATTGGTCTCTCACTCTCTTTTCAATAACATAATAATCTAGAGTGAGTTCATGTGTAGTGACTAACAATGACATAGTTATCCATTATTTGTAGCCAATCTAGAGTCTAAAACTTGAATATTCATAATTTGAAAGATGTGAGAAGAAAAAGCTGTTCATTTGTGTTTTTGCTTTTGATTATAGAGAAGTAATGAACCATGTTTGGCAAGTTATATTTGAAAATGACATGTTTTTCTTCAACATCTCCTTCACCTTGCCTTGATTGTTTAGCATCTTTAGAGTTCCTGGACTACTAGGGCAATTTAAGTTTTCAACTCTTAAGCCTTTTGCCACTGCGCTTTCTCTCTCTTGTTTTCCTTCCTATCTTACTAAAAAAAAAGTAAGGGAAAAATATAAAAAATTCTCCCAAACTAACAGCCGTTTGCGATAAAGCCCTACAATGTTTAAAAGATACTAAAGTAGCCTATCAAACTACCAAATAGTGTTAAAAAGGCAACATATTTTATTATATTCCTATAATACCCATATTCTTTTAAAAACAAAATAAAATAAAAAATAAACTAAATTATTTTTTAAACAAAAAAAAAAAAAAAAAAAAAAAACCCAAGGGGCGAACAAATACAATCTTTTTTTTTTTTTTTTTTGGAATAAATAAAATATTAGTCATTGTAGTTGGTTTAAATTACAAATTGTTTGTGCAGTATAAAAAAAATATGGATAAATGCAAAATCAAACCATGTCTCAATTTGCAACCACCCCATTTATTTTATTTTTCATTTTTCCATATATATATATTTTAAAAAATTAATTTTTTTGTTTTTTATTATATTGCTTTATTAAATTTTTTATTTTAGTTTTTAAAAGAATAGAGGTATTATAGGAATATAAAAAATATGTGGCATTTTTTACACACTTTGGTAGTTTGATGGGCTACTTTAATACCTTTTAAGCATTGTGGGGCTTTATCGCAAACGGTTGTTAGCTTGAGGGGTTTTTTTATATTTTTTCCAAAAAGTAATTTGCTTCGCAGTCCTTGTGTTAATTATTGTCCATTATGAACTTCCATGCCTTGCTTTCTATTGTTGTTGATTATCCAAAACCAAGACAAGTCACCTTTACCAGGACCCTACTTTGGAAGAACCTATATGGGGGTAATGACCTCTTTTATTAGGTCTGGAAGCAGGAATACTACTGACTTGCAGCCATTCTAGTGGTGCCCGGAGTAAAATGTAGGCCACAGTGGCTTTGTTTGATAACACTTTTTTCTTTTGTATTTTGTTTTCCTTTTTCAAAACAAAATACTCAAAACTACTTTTACCGTTATGTTATATCAGAACACTTTTTCAAACAAAAACATCCTCTAAAAAGCCTTTATGTCACATCATAACACTTTTTAAACAAAAAAATCATCTAAAAAGCATTAACAAAGTATACCGATTAATTTCATCATCATCAATATTGTTTGATATTATAGGAACTATATGTTAAAAGTCTAATATTACACCCTTTTGAGCTTTGACAGTAGAAATTGTTGTAAATAATGCAGGAAAGCAAGCTCTCTACGGTGTGCGAGAGAGTACTTGATAGGTGTTTGGCACCATCAACAGCTGTTGGTGAGGGATGTGACAACATGACCATGATCTTGGTGCAGTTCAAGAAACACACTCTGTTCAATGCGTCCGTTGATGATCAATCCTCACCGTCCAAATCAGCTGATCCCGAACCAAAACAGGAGGAAAGTATACCAAAGTAGTTGCTGCAGTACATCCACAAATCAGATCCTAATACAGCATAACTCTCATTGGAAGGACATATGAGGATCCCTCTTCTATGGGTTCTCGGATCTGTAACTGTAGATGGGATTGTAAGATGAGATCAAATATTGAGAAAAAAATCATTATTGGTGTTGTGAGTGTTCATGTTTGAGAACTCGAGGATATCACAACTTTAATAACATCATGTACAGTTTATTAACTACCACGTCACACGGCTCTGTTTGTTAATGTGTTTTGAAAGTTGTTTTTGTTTGAAAATATGTTTATTTTTTTTTCAACATGTTCGCATAAGAGGAGAGAGAGAGATTCGAACTAGTGACATCCGCTTCATTAGGTGTAATCCCAACCAATTAAGCTTCCTTTTGGGGACTTTGAAAATATGTTTTGATGTGACATAAAAGGTTAAAAGTGTTTTTAAGTGTTTTGTGAATTTGGTTGTTTGTTAATATTTTTATTTGAAAATAAGGAAAAAGCTTTAACGAACAAAACTCACATTTTTGAACAACATATATTTTGTTGACGCTATTATCCAACTTAATTGTTAGTATCTGTTTGGTTTAGTGCTTTCAAAATGTGCGGTTAAAAAAAATGGTGAATTCAAATGTAATTAATGAAAATTACAAAAAATGTAATTTTTAAAAATATAATTAAATATTTAGTAAAATCTGTAAAAAGTATTGTTCTACAGTTGTGAGTTTTTTTTTTTTTTTTTTTTTTTTTAATAAAGTGAAATTGTGCATTTTAAAAAACACGCTACTTGTTTGTTGCTCGAAAATGTAAATTTTTTTAAAAAAGTTTTTAAACTGTTATATTTTAAATGCGCTCTCAAACAGAATTGTTGTTGCGATTTTATATTTTAATTTGGTGTGCCTTCTGGGTGACAAATTTCTAAAAAAGCGGGGAGAAAAAAATTAGCAAAGAAGCTTGTGGAGTAGGACGGGTGATAGTTTAATGCTTAAGTCAATAAAGAATAATGGCCAAGTAGAAAATTGGGAAAGAAGGAAGAAGACAAATCTCTCAACTATCCTACACAAGCAACTTTCTTTTATAATGATTTGTCTCCTAGTTGCTTGCCACGTGTTTTTTCTACACTAGCATATGAAATTTATTTGTCCAAATAAATATAGGTTATTCGGTCATTTACCCATACAAGTGAGTCTCGTATGAAACTCTTTCAAAATAGCTAACTAAATTGTTAGGCAATTAATTGCGATGAATTTCAATCCTTAGCCATGTAGACAGCTAATTATTGTAGATTTCAATCTCTCCTGACCCTAAACTCATGCCTATAAAAAATAAAATAAAAAGAAAAATAAAAAACAGAAAAAGACAGTTGCTGAAGTGGCAGGGAGTGAATCGTCTGTGGCAATAAGCATAATGCTCTCGGGTTGTTGGACTTTATTGGCCAAAAAAAAAAAAAAAATCAAGAGACCCTAATCCTCAAAGAGTCAAATGTAACAGGGTGTTTTGGTAGCCATGAAAAGCCCTCCTTGAAACTTGCCAAAAAAAGAAAAAGAAAAAAATAAGAAAAGAAAAGAAAAAAGTCTTTAACTGCAACCTATGGCTATGAGCAAACAGCAGCCATTTATCTACTGCCGTTTCTGCACCACCCCATTCCATCTCCGTCTCTATGCCATATCCAAACCTTCCAACCTATATATATATATATATATATATATATATATATATATATATATTATTCAAGACATACAAACGGACCCTCTTCTGCCTCTCTCTGTCTCTCTCTATGAATGGCCCAGCTGGACCAACAAATTTGTAGAGAAGGAAAAATAAAAATAATAAATAGAAAATAAAAAAGAGACGGAATTGGAAGGATGGAAGCAAAGAAAGATAGATATGTCTTCAATTGTCCTCCAACCACAACTCTCTCCCAAGGCAAACTCTACTTGCCACAAATGCCCTTCTGCGAATCCCATCTTCATCACTCATTCCTTCCTCTCCATCTCCAATCTTCATGGGCCTTTTTGGGTTCTTACATTCAAGGACTCCGCAGAAAGAGAGACAAACCAAGTTACACACAGCCGCCTTTCTCTATAGATACCTTTTATTGTAATTACCACTATTATTTCCTCTCTTTTTCTCTTTATATAATCTCAAACCTTTTTTTCCACCTCCAATTGGGTTTGCGATTCTTTCACTCAATCTCCAAGTTTTGTTCTTGGATTTGTGGTTTTGGAGAAGAAGTTGAGAAAGGCTTTAGTGGGTTCTTGTCAATTTTCTTGTCTTTACCTTTCTCTCTCTCTAAAAGACCCCTATTTGAATAGGATTCGTTTTTCTTCTTTGCCTTATATTTTTGGAATTGTGGTTAAAGACTCAATTTTGGAATAGGAGTTGAAAAGGGTTCTCTTGGATTTGTTGTTTTGGAGAAGAAGTTGAGAAGGGTTTTAGTGGGTTCTCATCAATTCTGTGTCTCGACCTTTATATTGAATAGGATTCCTCTTTAAAGACCCAAATTTGGAGTAGGCGGTGAAAAGGGCTTTAAATTGTTGTCATCGCATGTCTCTTTCCAACCTTTTATTTTGCCAAGTTTTGATGTTGGAGATGCAATTATGAAGGCTAAGATGAAAAGGGTCTCCATGGATTCTCATCAATCTCGCCCTACGAATGTAGAAGCTAAGGCTAAGCTTAAATATCAAAATTTATTGCAGGACTACTTGGAACTGCAAAAGGTTAGTCTTTTCTATTTAAATAATTAACTATATTCTCTAGGGTTTGGTATGCTGTTTGATACTATATTATTATTTGAGTGTGACAGTGAAACTTTGTGTGTAAATTCTATTGAAATCCCATATAGTTCTTGGTGGTTCCAGTTATAGTTATGATGGTTTCTAGCGATCTAGCATGTGTTTGGTTTCTGAGAATGTGAGAACGAAGAAAATAAAATCCTGAATCTTATGCTTTATATGTTCATGTAACCAACCACACTAACTAACCTTAATGACACCAAAAAAGTTTATGGAAGAAAAGAACAAATTTTACTAGGTAATTGTATTTGGTTTGGCTAGGGGGAGATTTTGTTTTCCAAGGTGCAATGCAAATAGTGAAAAATCTAAGATTCAAAATTAAATCCCCTCACTCCTCCCCACCCACAAAAAAAAAAAAAAAAATCTCTCAGCAACTAGATAACTTAGAGAGGATTATTGGCTTTTGATATTTTTGGTAGCATAAGTTGTACGTGGTTCTTTTGTTAAATGTTTATTGTCAATATATGATAGGAATTCGTTTCAAAGAAGAGAAAATTGCAGACTGCGAAACTGAATAGAGAAAACCTGTTGTCGGAAGTCCGGTATGGTCTCTTGGTTTGAATGTATTTTGATGTTCTTCTATTATTAATGTAAGATAACCTGCTGTTTCCTTTTAATTTTTAATTTTTAATGGAATTTCAGATTTTTGAGACGAAGACGGAAATATTTATTGAAGTCACAATCGCCCAAAGATGAACCAAAATTCGTACAAGAACACAATTCAGATGAATGTGGCCAATTGCCTGCAAATGAGAGGAACTATAATGTCAATGAAGCTGTTCTGAAAGATCGTTCTCCAATGCCGGATATGAAGCCTATTTTGGTGATAACCTTGTGACTGATTTTGGATTGACAATTAAAATAGTAACAAATATCTTTGTAGTTTATGAGTTTTGTGTATGCATGTTGATAGTGATTCTTATATACTGCAGAATGATGAAGAGCATGACTTGGACAGAAAAGAAGACATTGTTTGTGAGCTGCTGAGAGTAGAGAATAAACCTAAGAATTGTTTAATCAATGATAAAATAGTGGAGAAGAAGAAAATCTCATTGCAAGATCAAGTTGCTTTGAAGGTCTGAATTTTGGAGGACATTGTTTTATTGTGAGGAGGAAAAGAGGAACAAGAATTCATTGTCAATGCTTTGATAATTTTTTTTTTAGGCTCTTTTGCACATAGGTTTTCCTCCATTCCCTTATTTTTCAAGAGAGCATATATTGAGAATGACCAATGTAGTTGGGATTAAGGCTTTTAGGGTAAAGATGAAAATTGTTAAACACCTATCAATAAGATCCATATTACTATTTTCTTCCCGATTTCTTATCATATGTCTGTATTATTTAATTTCCAGCTATAGAATGTACAATTCACATATTTTACTACCACAAGTAATACTAAATACTAAAACACTCCTACTCCACTGAATTGATATGACAATGTCTATATGTTCTTGGATCAACCATTATTTAAAAAATATATATATCGAAGGGTTAATGGGTATTATTATATCCACCCAATAGAATAAGGGTGAAATGAGACTGTAGTATGTAACATTACTCAATTATCATTATTTCATTGGAAGGGGCAATAGAAGCAATGTATTTTTGGAAATTTTAGATAGTCATCATATAAAGAACATAGAAGCAAAACACTCTTTAAGCTTTTAAAGATATGTCAATGTTCACATGTGATATGATTGGTCCCATTAACACAATTTTCATGTAAAATCTGAAATTTATATTGGTATGAATAAAAGTGGTGTTAGGCATGGTAGAATATAAATTAAATGTGTTGGTTTGCTAAATGATGATTGTTGGTATAATATATCAGCATAGGACCCAAGCTTAAAGCCTATTTAATATAAAAGGCCAACTCCAGCAGCCCATAACATTGCAATAATTAGATAGCTCTAAGCCTGCCAGCCACATGGCAAGCATCCAAGAAGCCTATTCAGCAAGCCCCTTGCTTCAAAAAGGGACACTCTCTCCAAATATAAACAAGGGTGAAGGGTTCATGTATTACATCCCGGTCTCAGAAAAATCTCTATTTAATTTTCTCTCAAATAATATACTCTTTCTTCTTTTTTTTTTAAATAATTGAAATATCATTAAAAGCGTAAGACACTTTTAAGTACACATGAAGTATATAATAGAAGCCACATAGCTAGTAGGAGCAAAAAGAATAAGAAAATCATGATAACTAATCATCACTTTCAAATACTATATTTACTAAACCATCGGAGTGTCCCCGGTTCCCTTGAGAACGAATGGATTCCGTTGACAATTTTTTCTATTTAGCAAAAGCCCCGTCGCTTGTCTGATCGTCTGAAAAAATTGCTTCAACAATGATCAAGGACATGGATCTAGACATTTAAGTGAAGATGAAGTGGCTGAGTTAGCGAAAGAAGCCCAAAAGCTAGGAGGATTCAGTGGCTGAGTTAGCCTCCCGCCTACGAATCAGACCGATGCCTAAATGCCTTTCTAGATATTCCTCGATGTACCGGCTATTTACAGAACATGAGAAGCGGATGAATCATACAAGATATATCATTTACACTTCAAAAATCAAGTAACTACATTACAGAGCCTTATAAACATAGTGTAAAAAGGTAAAATATTCACAGATCTTGAGGACAACACTTCAGAAGAATTCAAATTCAGGACGGATAAAGGTGTCCCAAACAGGGCAGATTTCTTACCACCAACCTTTCAAATACATCGAGTGTCAGGATGAACGAAGTTATTTCCACAAAATTGAAATAGTACATGCATGATGACCATTACCAAACCCATTTACTGCAGTACGCTGAAAAGCCAAGTTAAAGGGAGAATACCAACACATGAATTAATCAAAAAAGGATGGCCAAACTGAAGAAGGATTTTGTATTCAGCAGAACATTTCAGACTTCTGGTTTACAAGGAGAGTTAAAAAAGTAATACCTGATTTACCTCAAGTACTGTGATCAGCAAGAATGTACAATCCAGTGACCTCATGAGCTCAATAATGTCAAGACTGATTAGGAAGCTGTGCAAAAGTTCCCATGTTGGGGCTGCAGCCACCGACCATCATCTTCTTGTAGACTGCATAAGCATGGTCTGGATCTCCTGACATACCATATCCTCGAATGAGAGCATTATAGGTGAACACATCCGGTTCAAGACCTAAAAGTTGCAGTTCTTCATACATCTTCCCAGCTTGCTCCACCATTCCAACAATCCCAAAATTGAGGATTAATGAATTGTAAGTGTAAAGATCAGGAATAATGCCCTTATTTCGCATTTCATTAAAAAGAGAAAGAGCTTCCTCCATCCTCCGTGATCTTCCAAGTCCACTAATTATAAGATTGTAAGAGACCAAGTCAGGATCGATGCCAGTGACCTTTAGTTTGTCAAAGTAATGCAAAGCATCATCAACTCTCCCTGCCATGCACAGGGAATCTACAAGAATGGTGTAGGACTTCAAATCTGGCCTTATTCCTTCTTTGACCATTCTTTTAAAAAACTCACAAGCAGTCTCCACATCACCAGCTTTCCCAAATCCATTTATAAGAATATTGTAAATGGCACAGTTGGGCTTGCATCCAGTGTCCAGCATCTCTTCAAATAACTTCAATGCTTCCTCTAGTCTTCCTGACTTCAAAAGTCCATCTAGAAGAGGGCCATATGTACAAGGTGTGGGAGAAAAATCACCACTTATGAGATCATAGTAAAACCCTATAGCCTCATCTAAACTATTAGATCTTACAAGACCAGAGATCACGATATTATGAGTAATGGTGTTAGGTTTGCATCCCCTACAATGCATCTCTTTATACAGGTCAAGAAGTTCATTGATCTTCCCAGCTTTCCCATGAGAATCAAGCAACAAGTTGTATGTGAAAACATCTGGGGCACAACCACCATTCATCATCTCCGTAAAAAGATCCCAAGCTTTTTCAGTACTCTGGATTTCAAGAAGCCCACCAATCAAACAATTATATACTTCTAGTGTTGGGGTAATTCCCAGAGTTTTGGTAAATTTCACAAACAAATTTTCAGCATCAAGAGCTTTCTTATGCTTACACAAAAATACAACCAAAGGAATCAATACTCCCTCATCCTGGCAAATCCCATTGGACACCAGTCTTTCAGCAAATAATATGGCTTTATCTAATTTAGCTTCAGTCAATATCCCTCCCACCAAATCTTCCCAAAAAGGCCTGTCTGTCCGAACCCCAACCTGATATACAAAATCCTTGGTAATCTTGAAAGCATCCTCAATCGACCCACCCTTTATAACACCAGGAAGTAAGGTGCATAAAGTTACATGATCAGGATACAGCCATTTCTTCATCTGATGGAAGAACCAGAACGCATCATTAACTCTATTTTCTTTAATTAGGCCATAAATGATAGTGTTGTAAGTCAATACATCAGGAAAGCAGTTCATTGTTGTCATTTTAAAAAGCATTTTCAAAGCCAAATCAACCTCTTCATTTTTGCTAAGACAATCCAGGAGTGTGTTGAAAGTTACTGTGTTTGGAGGACACCCAAGCTCAGTCATGCTCTCAAACAACTCGATCGCTTTTTGAACTTGACCGTTCTTCCCTAGTCCAGCAAGTAGTGTGTTGTAGGTCACAACTGTAGGAGCAAGTTTCATGTCCTTGATTCTGCAAAACATTTGCCATGCTTCATCTACTCGGTTAGCCTTATAAAGTGTGTTAATCAAAGAATTAATTATGATAACATCAGGTTCACACCCATTTTCCATCATCTCAGAGAGTAATTTAATGGCTTCATCTACTTGACCCGCCTTACTGTAGCACTTCATCATCATGTTATAAGTTACTGTATCCGGAGCAAGCCCACTATTTTTAATCCCATTAAACATATCTTTTGCTTCTTCAAGCCTACCCATTGCAGCAAGGCTATACAAAGATGCATTACAGGCAACAATATTAGGAACAATTCCTCTAATTTTCATTTGCTTAAAGGTATGAATAGCTTTGCTAGGATCACCAGACTTTCCATAATAGTCAATGAAAAGGATATATGTATAGGCAGTAGGTTCAACTCCAAGAGATTGTATATCATTGAAAAGTTTCAATGCCTCTTCCAACCTATTTACGCTTAAAAGTCCACAAATCAATGCATTATAAGTATGCAGATTCGGTGAGACCCCTTGCTTCTTCATAACATCCAACATGCCAAATGCTTCGTCAACATTCCCAGCTTTGCATAAGGCACTAACAAAGATGGTAAAAGTAACCACATCAGGAGCATAACCATCCTTTTTCATTTCATGCCAAATTTCTTTCAGAGTATCCAAGTCTCTGCAGTCACTAAACTTGTCCAACAAAGTAATGTAGGTTACTCGATCAGGTTTATGACTGGTAGCTTTCATCTTTGCAAATAATTCCTTGGCATTATCAAGTTTCCCTGCGTTACAAAGAGCATCTATAATAACAGTATAAGTAACAACATCAGGCCCACATCCCTCATCATCCATTCTCTTCAGAATCGAACGTGCTTCATCAATTTTCCCAGCCCTCCCAAGTGCTCTAATGCATATAGTGAAAGTGTACACATTTGGCCTCAACCCCAAACTTTCCATCTCTTTTAACAAATCCATTACGGTTTCAACATCCCTTCTCTTCCCCAATGCCACCATAAGCGCTGAGTAAGTCTTCAGGCTGGGCTTATTCCCTTCTGAGACCATACTTCTATAAACCTCCAAAGCCTCCTTACAAAAGCCAGACTGAAGTACCAAATGGATCAACCCGTTATACGAATACGCATTGAGAACAAACCCAGCTTTTCGCATCTTTTTGAGTGCAATTGGTGTTTGCCGAATCCCACCTCTTATGTAAAGGCCTTTAAAAATAGTTAAATAGGTCGTCAAGTTCCTGTTAATGATTTGTTTTTGCATCAGATCGAACACAACAGCCATATCCCCCACCCTCCCGTGAACCCTCAAGACTTCAAGCATGAAATTACACGTTTCAGTGGTATGTACAACACTGGGCAACTGGGCAACAGAGTTAAAGTGAGAAAAAGCACAACTTGGGTCCGAAATCGACTTCAAAGCCCCAATAACTTCCTCCGAAGACACTGCACTTTTGGGCTTCCCATTTGGACTTTTCATCACAAACCTACAAAAACCCACTACTCTTCTCCTGTGCTTCTTCCAGTTCACCATAGACCCACTAGGCAAAACCTTCAAATTTCTACACTTTCTTCCTCCTACCAACCCATTGTAGCTTGAAACATATGTCTTACTATCGGTGAAAGCAGAACCATAAGTGATATTACTACAGCACATACTTGAAGAGCAGAGGATTAACACAGCCATGAACAAATTATAATCACCAAAAAAGGAATGAGCAAAAATGAGTCTATCCCAGAAACAAGAAATGAATTCGTTTCTGCATGTAAGGTGACTGTTGAATTGCCTGTGACAGAACAAAATAACGTAGAGACACAGAAACGGGCATGAACTAACCTGTATGACTTAAAGGTGCGGAGAGATAGAGAGAAAGAGAGAGCATAATGCTATGGTAGAAGATGAGATTGGCTATGGTGGCCGGTGGGTATAGCTGGCGTCAGATATTTGAATTCTGAGAGCGTCGGTCAGCTGGGAACTCCATGGCCTTGGACTTCAGAGCCTTTTGGATATTTTTCGATTTTGGTAGAGAAAACGATAAGGGGCAGTTAGTTACCAAAAATTCTTGTCAGAACGAGGACGAAAATGGCATTTTTGCATACAAAATATTTTATAAAAAATATTCTTATAAATTTTTAATGTTAAAAATTTAATTATATTATGCCACGGCACTTTTTAAAAGTTTGTTTTATAAAATATTGGGTAAAGTCTACTTAACCCCCTCAATCTACCACCCCAATAATAAACTACCCCCAAACTATCAATTGCGACAATTTATTTCTCAAACTACTAAAACAATGATAATATACTCCCGAATCTCAACAAAATAACGAAGTTACCCTTACTAAAATAAAAATAAAAATAAAAATACTAAAATTTAATTTTTTTTTCAAAATTTTACGGGTATTTTTGTCTTATTGAAAATTTTATAAGGACAATTTTGTTATTTTGTTAACATTAAGAATAGATTGTCATTGGGATAATAGTTTGAGGAGTTTAAGTATACTTTACCCTAAAATATTTTATAAGTCTAACATTTCTTTTTATTGATATGAGTATAGAGGCTAGAAGAACTTCTATTTATTGATATGTGAGTATTTATTGATATGTGAGTATAGAGGCTAGAAGCCTAGAAGAACTTCCTATGGGTTTTATGAAGATTTTTTTTTTTTTTCCCTACAACTAAACCTACAAGCTATTTTATAATTTATCGACACATAGCAATACGTAATTAAAGAGGGCTAAAGTTTTTTAAGTGACTAATGTATTTCCAATTATGTGTTGGGACGAATTAATAAATTGTAAAATAGTTGTAAGTATCATTGCTAATTATTAAAGGCTTTGCCAATAAATTGTTTTCTATTCTTTTTTTAAAAAATGCTAGACCAACTTTTTTACAACACAATATGTGATTTGAGGATATTAATTTATTTTATTTTATGGTTGATGTAGCTGTAAGAATTCAATATATAATTAAATGTTAATTGACAATAAAATTAGCAGCAGAATTAATAATTATATAAATACCTCTAGCCATGCTTTACTTAAGCTAATTGAAGAACAGCTTCATAGAAACAAATTTGGAAAACAAAAAATATTGAGAGGTTCTTCTGACCTATGCCTACCAGTGAGTGCCAATTGATAGAATACACAGGCCTTATTTATAGGTAGGTCAGGGGACCCTCAATTATAGCTATTACCTTAATTATTCCTCCCATCAAGGAATAAAAATCAAATCAATACAGCTAATTGATTCCACAAAAATAAAATATTTAATAAAATCAAATACTTGTTCCACAAGAATTAAATCAGAAATTTAATTCAGAATATTTGATTGGAATCAAATACTTGTTCCACAAGAATTAAATCAGTAATTTAATTCAGAATATTTGATTTACACAATAAGCTTTAATTGGAATAAATTATTGAACACCATAATTTTATAATTACAACAATATATGTGACATAAGGGACATACTTTAAATGGAATTTCTTACAGTAGCTCCAATCATTAACTGATAGGTGCCAACAAATTGTAAAAGAGCTAAATTACTCACATGGGAAAATGCTTTGTGTACTATTGCTTTTACTATAACTCTTTTTAAAAGACAATCCCTGTTTTTATATCATAGTAATGTTAAATACTACATTCTAACACCCCTATTCCATTGGGCCGATGTAGTAATAATGCCTTTATTGGATAACTCTTGTTAAAAAAAAAAAAAAAACCCAAAGGTTGATGGACACTTTCAGATGAGTCAGGATGCAGTATTTAGAATGATTATTTATAAAAATGCTATCATATGAGAGTTTACATTTTAGTAGCTGAAGTAATAAGTATCATCTAGACTGCGGTATCAATTTGTAAAGATTTGTAGTAAAAATTGAAATACCCTTAATAACACTTTTTAAAAAATGCCGCAATTTTTAAAACTATTTAAAATGCGTTGTAATTTTAATTGAAATCATGTTCAAAACATGACTTTCAAGCTACTGTACATTCAAAACATGATTTGAATTAAGGTTATCATGAATGTCTAAAAGGTTTTAAGATCATTGAATTTTATAAGTTAATTATTATTATTATTATTATTTTTTTGGTAAAACCCCAACTTTTAAATTGATATCTTTTTAAATGATTGCAATGGCAATGGCAATGGCACTTTGGTTCATTCAAGGATTTAAATAATAATAATAATAATTAAATATTGGATGAATTCACACTTGTTCGCAATATAAAACATATTTACTCTTAAAAAAATATTAAAATAAAGAACGCCACCCGTCACATGGCGAGGGGCACCCAAACAAACTAATGGCGTATATGCAATTATCACAAAATAAGGGACAAAATAGAAATACCCACATAATAAAGGGCCAGATAGAAATAAGAAAAGCGACCCGCCGTGGTGGAATTGAAAAGGGCAGCCCTAACCCTAACCCCTCCCTAACCTTCTCGTCATCGTCTAAAACCCTAACTCTCTCTCTCTCTCTCTCTCTCTCTCTCTCTCTCGCGAGGTACAAATTTTTCCTTCGTATTCTCCTATTCTTTCCTTTAGCACGAGACATGTAGTTTCATGTGGTTCTGATCTTACAGTTGTGTGGTATTTTTCTTTTTATTGAGTATTAGATGCTGAAGATGTGATTTTGACAAATTTCTAACCTTTATAATGAAATGGGGCATTAAGGTTTTACTGGGGTTCTTGGATTTTGGGATAGGAAGGAACCGAGAGTACAGGTCTACTACCATATTTATGTAATATAATGCATATAGTTTTCTGGGTGTTTCTCTGTTTGTCTAATATGTTATGATTATTTTTTCAATTTGATTTTATAAGGTTCTTGCTCTTGAATGATTTAGTTCTTAACTTATCTCAACAATGAAATGAATTTTAAATTTGAATCTTGTGGGACTGAGTACTGATTCCTCTTATTATGAGTCTGTTGGTTGTCTCTGTTCTTTTAGGTATTTCATTGTTGTATTTTATGTGAGTTCAACTGATTTGTCTTATTTTCCCTTTGATGCTTTTTTTTTTTTTGGGGGGGGGGGGGGGGGGGGGGGGAGGTGGAATCTTTTGTTGGAGAGATATCTGATATTGATCCGTTATTTCAGTGAAGTGAACAATTTGCGAAAATGTATCTCCAGTTTTACATTAACGAGAAGGGCGAAAAAGTCTATACTGCTAAGGTATGGTATACTGATTGATTCCACAGCTCTCACTTTTACAACAGCGGTGGCTGTTTAATCGTTGGAGTCTTCTATGAAGTTTTGTATATATACACTGTTATTATACATGGGCCATTCAAGCTCATCCCGTGCATGTGAGTTTGCGAGCACGTGTGCAATTGTTGACACCCCCACTTCAGAACAGTTATGCCCTGAAAGAATTTATTGTATATCTTATTATCAATATGCTAGTTGACAGTACAGAATGAATTTTTTTATTTTTTTTACCTAAGTGCTAGTTTGGAACACAGGTAGGCGAGAAGTATATGTTTAAGATGGGTACTGTAAATCATGCATATTTACAGAGCACCACTAAGTGTCACTTGAATGAAATTAATGGAATACTTATGCAGTTGCAAATTTTTGTTTCAGTATTAAATTAAGATATAAACTTAGGGTGAAAAATATGCAGGGTATTTTGTCAAAAGCTCCTGATAATAGTTAGTATGATTTTTTTGTCAAAAGCTCCTCATATGGAGCTTGGAGTGTCTGTAGACTGTAGTTAAGTTAATGCTTACTTTATATCAACACAAATTTTTTTAAGGATTGTAAACATTTTATGATTTGTTTTCTACTCTTAGTTCTCTTTTGTTGACTTTCATTTTCTCTTCTACATGCAGAAAGAATCACCACTGGGACGGGCAACAGAATCTGCTCATCCAGGTAATGTAGTGTAATGTGCTTGACCTTTTGCACTTTCTTTATTATTTGTATGGGCATTTTTGTGTAAATGTAATGTGAAAGTAAATTACGCTAAATCTGGTTCAACCTGTTTATTGATAGCATTATGACAGCAGACTGCGGATGCATGTGGAGAGTTCAATACACAAATAAATAATGAATTAACTTACAGAGTCATTTCATTACCTGTGTGTACTTGTAGTCCACTAGTGACTGTTTTCAGACTTGTTCTGAAAATAGCCGACACTATAGATCGTTCAAGTTTGTTCCTTGAGTTTTCCATCAAATTTTCTTGCCTTGTGTTGTCTTATTCAGTCTAATTGTTGTCATTGATGTTGTAACTGAATGTCATACCATTGCTGGGATTTTGTCATCTAGGCTTCTAATACTACATGCTATGGTCACTTCATTTGGTATATAAATCTTGTTATCTATACAACTGTGGCTGCATATGGTTGGTGAAAATCTGTTGTCCATACTATCTAATTCATGTTTGTTTTGAGAGTTGAGTCCACATGACAATTTTATGCAATCAGGCTAATCTACTTGCATCATATGGTTGCGTATTCATAGATAATGTTTGTTGATGAATAAAATGGCTATTGCTTTGAAGAGTTGATCTTTGTGGTATTGTCCATTTATAAGGTGATGGGAAACCTCAACTCTTGAGCTAGCTTTTGGGTTGAGTTAGGCCCAAGACCCATTTCTAATATTGTATCAGAGCCTAACCCAATTAATTGGCTGTGGCCCACCGTCACCCATTGTCACACGTGTTGGCTTGGATGTCCTCCCGCCACACGTGAGAGGGCGTGTTGGAAGTCCCACATTGCCTGGGTATTAAGGAGATTGTCCATTTATAAGGTGAGGGGAAACCTCAACTCTTGAGCTAGCTTTTGGGTTGAGTTAAGCCCAAGACCAATTTCTAACTATTGGGTTGGATGGCCCACTTCATTTTAGATTGAGCACCTCATTCTGTTGGACTATGGCACTAAGGGGCTCCATTTGTTTTGACGAAAAGTGTTTTCTAGAAAACGTTTTCCCTATTTTCCAGTGTTTGGTCGACCAAAAATCATATTCATATCGAAACATTTTTGGTTGACCTGGAAACCTTTTTTAATTTCCATAAAATTGTTTTCCTTCTTTTAAAACCGTAAACAATTTTATGTGTTTGAGCTTCTCCTCGTACACATTCTTTCTCGCAATTCTTTCTCCGCTGTCATTGGATGTCACCGTCCACCGCAATCCACAGCTGGCCGCCACCAAAGGTAGCCGGCTGTCCTCAGTATCACTGATTTTCTGTACGAGCTAAACACCAAAAAATATTTTCAAGTGTAATTATTTTTCAGAAAAATTATTTCGCCACAGAAAATATTTCCCGTTGAAACAAATGGAGCCCAAATGTTTTGAGTGTGGTTATGGTTATATTTTTTTTTCTCTGAATTGGCAAATAGAAATCATCAGGCAAGGAGAAGAAGAAAGGAGAAATTGCTTTACAACTATGAACTAGTTTTAAGAGAACAAAATGACAGTAAATTCTACTTTATGAGCTTCAACTTTGGCACATGTAGAAGGACCCGGCATGGAAAAACCTTCTGCTAAAAGACGATTCTGTATTCATTTGGCTTACTATTGAAAGAAAAAGCTTGCATCTACTCTGCATAAGCCCCCATTATAACTGCTCCCATCCCGCTCCAAATATTCCCCCCACCCTTCTCTCAAATATTTTGGCTGTTAGTTTTCTGCATTTTGATATGGAACTTTCATCATAATTGCTGCTGATCTATTTCCGTCTCCACTTTTTTGGATGCAGCCCGCTTCTCTCCCGATGACAAATACTCAAGGCAAAGAGTTCTTCTGAAGAAGCGTTTTGGATTGTTGCCAACCCAGCAACCAGCTCAGAAGTATTGAACTCTTGCAGAGTTCTTCTGATATACTTTCTTGTTCTGGAATTTATATTTATTTGGAGCATTTGGCATGCTGAAGGTGTTGTAGTTGCTGTGATGGAGTAATTGTTGGATAGTTGAAATATGTTTAGATTTAGTTTTTCCTTTGCAATCCTGTCATGAACTTTGTGCTTTATGAAACTCAGAAACTTCATTTCAAGCATTCGGGGTGAAGTTTCAATTATTGTTGCAGAGACTTGTGGTTGAAGAGTGCTTGAAAGGTAAAATGCTGAAGGGGAGAGTCGTAAGAAGTTTGTTGTTGCCAATTGCTTTTGCCTAGGGTTTAGCTCAAGGAGTTCCAATTTTATTAGTATATAAAAAAAATGGAAAAAATTAAATACCCAATTAAGGAATTATATAGAAGTAAATTATAAAATTACCACTCCTCTCACATAATATGCATAAATAAAACGAAACAGACATAAATGCACTGCTCTCATTATGGTTATGTACGGTGGATGGTGGAGAATGGGGCTAATTTGTAAGGGCGAGGGGTGGAAGGTTATGGGCCTAAGGGTCCAAATTTTGATTCTGACGGAATTACATTTTAAATTTTTAATTAAACTAAAAAAATGGCTCATGATAGTGGATTCGTTTTAGTCCACAAGGAGAAGGAGAATTTAAAGTAGTAACTGCGCTTCATAAGACATAGTTTCTAACCGCTTGAGGACAACTATGATGCTTGTTATTGTTACTGTAAAGTACATTTAAATTTAAAAAATTTAAATTAAATTTTATTGCATCTTATGATTTATAAGGTACCACATCAGTTAATTTTTTTAAATATATTCATCACATGACAACAAATATACCACTACGGCTGAGAGCTGGTGGAAAAAAACTTTGAGACTTTTAAAAAAGAAAAATGATTGATGTCAATAATTTAACTTTTAAAAAAAAAAAATAATTGATGTCAATAATTTACTCATACTTTCCTATAAATTCAATAGATCAACCATTAACTATGTGAAATTTACATAGGTCCACAAATCTAATAAGTAATTTGTAAGATGAGATGAAAAAAATATAAAAAAAAATATTAACACTCACCATTTTTATTCGGAATATTAGACCTATACTACAACTCTTATACACTACATCAAATGTGGTATTAGACCTATGATTGCATCTAACGGTGTATAAAGAACCGTATCATCTAAAAAATTTAAATGACGTGATACAAAATATATACCACTAGAACAAGAGCAGGTAGAAGAAACCTAGTAGTTGCTTTCGGAAAAATGTCTTTCATCAAAAGTAATATTATACCATCGGTCTATAACTCTTTTAGGACTTGCTGACGTGTTAGCATATAATGGAGCTATATCAACAACTAAAATTTTTTAAAGCCATCCAATCATAACCCATGCCAACAATAGGTATAGCATTATTTCATCACCAGATAAAGATTGGTCACTCGAATTATGATTATAAATTTCTTGAGAGATGATCCTGCTACTAGAAAGAAAAATAAAATAGAAACACATGGAGGTGCTTCTATGTTCTAATAACATGTTATCATGGTGTGCACTAAAATTAGGAACATGTATGACATAATTTAATGAAAAAAAGTCCTACAAAAATTGAATTGGAAATCCAACCCACTGTTTTTCCTCAAGTTCCTCCCCTCTTTGATCTCTCGAGCAAAGGAAATTTCTTGCTTTCAGGCTGATTTCAATTTGGAGGATGTTGAGGCGAGGTGGGAAAGGATCCTGTGTCCCACAAACATCAAGAAAACTCCCAAGAAGCCAAGAGTCTTCAATGTTGTAAACAGATCCAACTGTACATAAAATAAGCAAATAAATACACAATTAATGGGGAAAACTGAGGAAAAGTGTCTATATTATGGTCACTTTCCAGCAAGAATAGAAAAACCATAATCATCCGTCTCAAAATGCATTCTGAAGTCAACATTTACAAACAAAGTAAGAGACATACCTTCAACCAGAAAAGCACATAAAGCAAAAGAACTGCTGCAATGCCAAGATGGAAAAGGACGGCAAATGTGGCAGGTAATGCTGAAGTAGGGAAGTTTTTCAGATTCACCCCTATGCGTAATAGCTAATGAAGACACAAATAAAAGGAGGTTAACATACATCACTCTGTGAAGAAGACTATTAGGAACTCTTAAAAAAGGTGAAAATGAAAAAAAAAAGATTATGAAAATCATTTTCTTATGAGTAATTGAGATATTATTAAGAGCGCAAAAGCGCAACTCAAGTACACATGAAGTTATGCAAACTGTTAAAATATTAATTAAATTATTAAATTCATCCTATAGTTTCATCTTGATTTGCATTTACACGAGCATGTCTGTACATATACAACATAAAATAGCCTCCCCCTCCCTAGCCAAACACGAGGTTGTCACACTATCACTCTCAATATCACTCTCAAGTGACTTGGCAAGCTCCTTGAATGCCAATAGAACAGGTCATTGGCTACAAAAACTCAACTAGGTAATAATAAAACCAGCAAGATTATGTAAGGACAAATAGATAGTGCATAAAGGGAATTACCAAGCTTTTATTTGAATAAAACTTCTGATGTCTAAGCAACAAGAACTTAACAGCCAACTTACGCTGGCCAGTACTTGAACAATTTCTACATATGACATCTGAAATTTATTGGTATCTAGAGGCTCGACAAGCTGTCAAGACTAATTGAATTGACAAACAAGAGTTTTGACAACATGATATTTCAAACGGAAATAATTTATTGAGAAGAATGTGAGATGAATTCTTAGTGCAAAACTCACCCCAATCAAAAATCCAATGAATGGCAAAAGGGTAAGACCCAGAAAAGCTAGAGAGAGTTCCTTAGGTGGACGCTTTTCGGGAGCCCTGAAGATGTGGGTTATCTCTGCTTTGGGCCCATATCTTGAGTAAGGATCAACAGGCTGTAGAGGAGGGCGGGGTGCCTTCTCGGGTGCTTCTGGTAGGTCTAGTTCGACATGGCCAACATCCTGTAAAAAGGAGTTCTCCTGGAAAAGAATACAATAAATTTTCTTCAGAGTCAGAGAAAATACACACAGGACAAAGTTGAGAAAAAAATAATGCTTACTTACCATGACAGCATCGCCGACAGTGAACTGAATGTCATATCTGCCAGAGAGATAGAAAAACTTCTCAACCAGTCCAAGAAAATCCTGCAAGATACATTTCCAAAGATCAGCAAAATAAGGAACCCTAATTTTTCACAAACCATGGGAAATTGAATAATTGGTTCATTGATCAATAAGCCAAGCTAACTGCTGCTGGCTGTATCTATCTGCATTAGAAACAAGTGTAATATCTTACATATGTTTTAGTCCATGAAAAAAATTTGAGAAATGTCTAGAAACTGAGGTAAAATGGAACAATAATAGATTATTGACTAAGCCACCCATGGTGAATAGGGCACATGATTCAGTTTCCTAGAACAAAAAGAGCGCTCGTACAGGTACCTTCAATGCCAGATACCAGTAATCCATGTACATGTGAGTGTGTGTGTGTGTGTGTGAGAGAGAGAGAGAGAGAGAGAGAGATGCTTCATTTAAATGAGCTATGAATAAATTAAAATTAAAATTAAACAGGTAATCCAAGAAACTTAACCAGAATTATCTCAAACTGTTTGCCAGAGTTCCCCACTACAAAGATGTGTTCAACCTTGGTCTCATGTCTCAACTTGAGAAATGCCTGCAGGACAACATACTTCTCAATCAACTAACTAAATAAGGGAAAAAATCCATTCAAGAGGCAGATAGAAAGAACACCAAACCTGATGTGGCTTAAAAATACTTCCAAGAGGAGTGGTCAATTGAAAGGATAGTCTCAGCTTTTGGAGATGGTTTGCTGATAATGATACGGAGTTTTCCCCAGCCAGATCTAGCCTGAATGGATCCATGGTATAAAAGATACACACAAAAATTCAGAATAGTACAGTAATAAAGCATAACATATTGAAATTAACACCATCAAGCATGTATGGATGAATCTCATAACGACAAGAATCCAACAAACAAGGCATTAATCAGAAGAAAACAGTAGAAAATCGTTGGATGATGTAACATACTTCTTCTGGGCTTCTACGCTCCCAAGATCACTATCAACTACGGCGATTTCTGCATTGTCAATTTTGACAACTCCTGTAACGAATATTGGTACTTGAGTTTGTCCTCCAGTCGCATAGACTTTTTTATCCACAGAATCATCAAGCACAATCTACAAAAACATTCGGTTCAGTATGTAGTGAATTGAAAATCGGGTGTAGTTCAAGTCTAGAAAGACAAAATTACCTCAAAAACAAATTGATAACTTCCAACATCAACACTCTTCGGCAAAACATCCAAGAAATGTACTGCATTTTCTGGGTCAAACTCGAGTTTCTGTGTTATTATTTCACAAATGCCAGAGAGCATTCAACCAAGTTAGGAAAATCGGACAACCAACAGGTAATATGAACAAGCAAATCGTAGGTCACAAAATTAGCCCAAGAAAGTCAAAAAGAAAAAAGAAGTCATTGCTTACCAGGCTCTTAATTACGGAAGAATCCTTCGAACCAGAAATGAATGCTCGCACAAGCTTCACTGTTAGAGGAGGAGCACTTGATCCAAGCACAGTATTCACTTTAACCTGATCAAGTTTTATTAAGCACATAACATAATTCAAATTGATATCAGAGCCCTATAAACCAGAAGAACAAACCGCTGCTACTTAAAGCTATAACATAAAGAGGAAGACAGTAACAAAGTTTTGCACAAAGTGACTAAATATACATGCAGATGCATCAATTTGTACAATCATGAGAAGTACATGTCTGCAGATCACTCATTTGACATCCAACAAAATTTGGAAATGATTTCATCTATGGTGGAATTTAGAGCTAAATATGAATGAAGAAACTTAAAAGTTACATGGCTTTGAACCATCTCCAATAGTTGTCCTTTGAGCTTGTCATTTTCAAACCAGAGTGTTGATAAAAATCATAGAAAATTGGGAGCATATTACAATTTTACCCAATGCATATATGCAAACTCTTCACTTACAAGACATAAAAGGGAATGGTAATTGTTAATGCATTAACAATACGACAACTACATAAAATATCAAGAGAAGCCAACTAAAACAGCCACCAGTTACTTGATAACCAAATATACAAATTGAAAACAAATTCTCATGTACTAAAATTTGTAAGAAACTGTGAGCAGATGACACACCTTTAGCTGGTCTTTTTTGGTCAATGAAAGCACTGTAGCTGGAAGTGATAAAATCAGTGGGACAGAAACCCTGCACCAGCAAAAGCAAATTAAAAGATTGGAAGAGAATAATTGACCCGTTTATGACTTTTTGATCAAAATAAAAAAAGATGTAATGCTCCCTAAATAATAAGAAGCCTTTCACATCCACATTTTTTGCATTTGCCAACAAACAAGCAATGAATTTTTTTTTAATAAATAAATCATTTCATTAAAAGGTACATAGGGGCGCAACCCTAGTACATTGAATGTATACAAAAAAAATGTCCCACTAAAGGCGAAAAGAAGAACAAAAGCAATGAAGGAAAAATAAACTAAAAAACAAAAAGAGAAAGATTAAAAAAAATGCATGTGCACACATTTAGACATGCACACTATATTCTCAATTATCAGTGTTTCGTGAGCAGCTATATAATGGAACCTCGCATAGAAACACATGTAATATAACCAAACAAATATGATCCATAAAAATGGAAGAAATAAAACACTATACAGAAAGCACTTGCCTATTGCTTTCCAAGATAGCTAACGAGTTTACTTGGTTGAAGAAGTCTTTTGGATTGCCAGGAATTCCAATGCCAAGGAAGAATTTTGCCAAACCCAATATTTTGTCACCTGGAAGCTGTAAACTTAAAAGTGAAGCATCAGGAGACATTCAAACAGAATTTTAGAACAATAAATCCAGCAAAATAAGTATGTTCTCACTGACATTTATGCTTCCAGAAGTCACAGATGCAAACGCTGTCAACCCTTGGACAACTGAGGAGGTAGTTGAAAGAGGACCTTGATGCTCACGTGCATCAACAAGTTTCTCGTCAAAGTAAAAGGATCCGTCATCTACAGACATGCGATACAGTTTAATGAGGTAGCTATGACAATGAATACAGAAGACAAAATTTAGGTGTCATCAAGATCCCTCGTCATCTACAGACATGTGATACAGTTTAATGAGGTAGCTATGACAATGAATACAGACGACAAAATTTAGGAGTCATCAAGATCCCTCTGTTTTGTAGCTTATCAATTAGATAATAAGTTGTTTATAAAAACAGAACACATGGTGAATGCACATTCGAAACACAATTCTATCCCTACTAGTGTAACCATGCGCAATATGTGGAAGATTTAAAGCAATCAGAGAAGCAGATCAAGAATGCAACTACATCATACTAAGAAAATCATATTTGAAAGGTCCAACCTACCATCTTCAGACTACTTTTTATATAACATAGTTGAAATCTGTGCATAGATTTTGGAGAAATCTCCATAAGCACATTTGTGAACCATATTCACAATCAAAGATGATGCTCAGTTACAAGTTACCCTCAGCAGAACCTCCCATCAGGAGATGAAGATGCACAGACGCCAACTCTCTTCCCCCACCCAAAAAGAGAAGGCTATTCTTCTCCCCCAGTCTCATTTAAATTAAGCAAGAAAGGAAAGGAAAAAAAGGTTCAAACATAACTTTGGGGAGCTCCCAGTTATTAGATAAATTAACTGGTGCAGCTAAAGAACAGGTCATATCACCACCCTTCCCCCTTTTATAGCAGTTTAATGGGGGCTCCTCTCAATAGTCATTGACCTATCTTCTCTAATTGCAACAGCCAGTGCTATTTTCAGAATCCCCTACAGCAGGTGTCTCAGGTAGAACCACATTGCTACACTTGGTATGTTCAGTCATCATTTTTTTTTTTTATGAATAGTATGTTCAGTCATCTTTCTGCTCCACAGAATCACCAAATGTCACAACTAAATTTGTTTAATACAGTCACCCTCTCATTCTGTGAATAGTTTTTTTTTTCTTTTTTTGGTGTGGGGAGAGGAGGGAAGATTGAAGCTTTCAGAATTAATGTTTCCTCAGTCCACATGTCGATGCGAATCACATATCTCCATCAATCACCACCCAATGTAATAGCTCACCAAAAACCAATCCAACCAAGGGAGTTCGAAGTCCAAAATCATCTATGGTCTACCCTTACACGGGGAGGCCATGGCAACAAGCTGCTAAAGAGGCTTATTAATAGCAATACACCAATGAATGCAAGTGAGCACATGCAGGATATTAGACCTCTCATGGTTACAGGAGTATTTCACATTAGGATCCTATCCCCATTGCTAAAGAGATCTAGCTCAAATGGCACTTCCTCCCCTCATAAAACAAAGTACACAGTGAAATTGTGGGAATAAAACCCACCAAGTGCGTGTGTAACTAACCTAAAAAAAATAATTGAAAAATATGTCCCAATTAGGGAAGCAGGAGCAGCAAGTCATAAATATGATCCCCAATTACGACATCACCTGAAATCAGCCCCTTTAGTTGAGTGATTCCCACAATAGTCGTACATCAGTCTGTTTCAGGCCTTTTGAAACTTTTAAAAAAATAATAGATCAAAACATTACAACAGACTAGAAAAGTGTAGAAAATTTTCTTATTTATCAGAGATCATACAATTGTAGGATAGATATGTAGGTACAAAAAGTTATTCGACAACTTATGGCCAACTAGATAATAGTAAGTTCTAGCTGTAAAGCAAGTGAAGACGAAGAGCATAAAATCACACAAGTATTTGGAAAGTGTAGAATCATCAACATGCAAAGGAAATTTTAAAGGGAAAAAAAAAGGCAGAACTACACGTACCATATTTCTCAATACTGTCAAAGAGCTTCACAATGTCATTCTTTAATGTAACAATCTGCTAATGGTAACCCAATGTAAGATATGGAATATAGAAGTATACACAGAAAGTAGATATGCACCACTATTAGAAAAAACAAACAGTGGCAAAGGCAACATTAAATAAGGCGTGAATACTACAAGCGAATACATGTGTGTGTGTGTGCTGGCGCGCAAGTGCAACAGGATACCAACAAAGCAAAATAACACAAAAAAATTAGAGTTCATTTTACAAATGGCCTTTCTTCCCTGGTCGCTGTACTAAGTAATTCAAATTCAGCATGGATGATGTAGAGGCTATGGGTGGGTAATAGAGGGGGATCAAATAAAAGAATCAACCCAGCAGTTAGTGGTAGCACCAGCACTTGCTCAATTCACCCAAAAACAGCTTTTAAATTCTCCTCAACATCAACATTATGCATACCTTTTTACTAAAAAAAGAAAGATGAATACAAAAAGAGATATCAAGTGAAACAATTCCTAATTCAAGACCATGAGCACTAAAAAAAAAATCATAGGCACATTAACAGTCAAGAATATGATTCAGACTAACAACAAAGGACAAAATGACACGGGTATAAAATTAGTTTGAACCGATACTTTCAAACAGTGTAATTAAGATCATTATCAAATGCTGGTCCCACTTAAGTAACATTTCCAAAAAATTAGTGAAAAATAACTTCAAACAATAGTACCATTCCGTTGAGAACTCATGAGGAGAATGACCATGTCTACCTAAGCACGATGGAAATAATCAAACACCCATATCATGTAGTTTGGTGAAACACCAACTTCAAATTTCATTCATAATCTTCTAAAACATTTTTGTATATATCATGATATTGACTTCATCATAATATGGCTATTAAATTTTTACAAAAGCTGTAGCAATTAAAATTGCTCATGGACTAGGGGTCTTGACACTTGTAAAAGTGAATCCAACTCTAGAGGTCAAATGAACTAAAAATGTCTTGATCAACATACATAGTAATATTAGAATGTTGTGTCAGGTTCATAAAACATTCAAAGCTACTCTCAAAACAAATATTAGAAAAAAATTACATTACCAAAGATTGATCAAGGTCAGAAGATGCTAATGACACAACTCCAGCGAGTGCTTCAAGGGCTAATCCTGAAAGAACCATAATGACCACAGATGGTGAGTAGAAGAATTCAAAGAGTCCCAAATGAACGAAATACAGCAATTGGTAACCATATCATGCCTACAACCTCACTTCAGTGATAATATATATATCAAATGTTACGAATGGCATAAGAAATAGCATCTATACAGTAAAGAGGCTCATGATAAATCACTACCAGCAGCATAGGTACTAGACTCAGGATTATTTGAACTGTAACGCCACCTTCCATCACTCTGGCTCAGAGCCTGCCAACAATTAGTGACAAAAGCTCAAACATTCACAATACAACTCTTTTTTATTTAACGTGGGACACAGAAGATCAATGCAAAGATAGACATATAA
This sequence comes from Corylus avellana, assembly GCF_965113065.1. Taxonomy (NCBI): domain Eukaryota; kingdom Viridiplantae; phylum Streptophyta; class Magnoliopsida; order Fagales; family Betulaceae; genus Corylus; species Corylus avellana. Next base: position 1,811,931 of record NC_142498.1, read on the forward strand.
ATGGAAAAAATGGGGGTTAGCTCCAGTACTGAATCTCCAATCCCCAGCCAAATCTCACCACATCAACTTAGATGCTACTCCTAGTCTGACATGGCAAGTTCCAGGGGGTATCCAGAACAGAACCTACTACCACCTTAGAAATACCACAAGTTAGTGGATTCTGTAGAAACCAACCTTAATGGAACGGAAAATTCCATCAGCATCACCAAGAAGTGCATCAACTTTAGAAGTTTGATCCTGCATCAAAAACCAATTGTACAAATCATTTCAGAAGCACCAACCAAAATGATGTAAAATGCTATGCTAAGAAAACACAAGTTAAAGGTTAAAAAACCACCAAAACTAACAAGGGCCTCTCAACAACATCTATATAACAAAACAATTTTACGACAACAAAAATATAATAATTACTGCACAACTGAGAAAAAAATAAATAAATGGCAGGAGAAATTTCTCATAAATGCATTGAAAATTTCAGTCATATCTTTAGGGAAAACCAAATGTAGCGAAGCTGGCAAAATGCCTTCTGAAAATTTGTGCATAAGTTACCTTAATAAGTACCAAACTTCCGATTGAGTAATAGAAGTCAAGCAATGAACTGGCATCATTGACAACAGCTTTAAGTCCTGAAGCAACGCCCTTTACAAGAAGTAGATAATTAAGCATCAGCGATTACAATTTTTTTTTTTTTTTGATAAGTAATGATCAAGTTTTATTAAAAGCGTAAGGCGCCCCTACGTACACATATTTCCATATTTCCATATTCCTCAAAAGCGACAACTTGTGAGCTGCAAATAACACATCAACACAAGAGAGCCAAAGAATACCTGGAAAATTTCCTCATCAACATTGCATTTCAAGATGCTATTAACTTTTAATGCATGGAATAAATCTTCTGTAGTCGAAGATGATGACCCAAGAGTTTCTGATACAGACTGGCATGAACCGGTGGTTATATCTGGCTTCTCTTTTATTCCAAGAATCTCAAATGTTCTTAAGGCCTCGTATGTCTCTTCCAAGCTGGTAATATAGAACATCATGCCAAATAGTTAACTTTCATCATATTGAAATAGTCAAAATTCCGAGCCCATGAAAAATAATTAGCTAAACAAAGAAACGTAACATACAAAAGATAGCACAGCACCTGCATCCAGATTATTCAAGTTTCATTTATCTCCATTTCTCCTAGCTAGGTGCTTCCTCTTGTATACTTCCGGTGTACTTAGTGCGCCTTTACACTTTTAATGATATATCAATTACTTATCAAAAAAAAATTATCTCCATTTCTTCACGTAAGAAACAAACTACCATACCAAGGTTTTGATCAGGGTGTTATAGAGCTTAGATGCGAAACCCTCAACTTTTAATTGAAACACCATCGATGATCCTAATTGGGTAAGCATTCAAGTACACAGCTATCATACACAAATGCTAGAACAGCGTCCCCATGTTGACACCGGGATCAAATTTTACCTTTTACTAACACATCCCGAGACTCCTACTCAATTTGACCTCCCCAGGCGATTCACATCCCATTTTCTCTCCATTTCTTGACTTAACCCAATCAACCAAACAGAAAATTACCAAAACAGAGATTCAGAGAGGGTTCAGCTAGGGCTTTATTGACCTTCAAATCTTACATTTGCGCGACTACTTTTTTTTTTAAAACAAAAAACTCCATTTCTCCAGATTGATCATCAACTAAACACTTCTCCATTGAAACGAAAAAACACAAATCAAATGAAGGATTAAACTAGGCTTTCACCGACCTTCCAAACGACCCATCGGTGGGCGCGAAGAGCTCCAAGGCCGCAGATCGGTGTGAATCTGATATCGGCTGGAAGATCGAAGCAGCTTCGCAGATCGAAACCGCCAAAACAAGCACCAGAAATCCCGCTAGGCTTCCAGCCATTCCTGCAACCACAAAAACAGCAAGAAGAACAAAATCAAACAGCAACTTCAGCCACACATTTTGAAAATTCAAGCACATGCGCATATGTACATATTTGTGTATGAATTTTCTGTATTCAGCGTATGTATACGTCCTTGTGTGTGTGATTGATTTGTGAAACCCTAGAGTTTTAGACCGAGAATGGAGGATCGTACGGAAAGCGTTCGAGATTGACAGTAGGAGTGTTGTGTGAGAGAGTCTATGGCCGCGACGACTAAAGAAGGGAAGGAAGAAGGAGTATTTTTGCTTTCCGAAACTATCCCCGAGGTTCTGCTTGAATTACGGATTCACCTTAATTTTTTTATTTTTTTTTTTATTTTTTTACTTTAAAATAGAGCGGACAATTTTTTACACAATTTGTAAACCTTATATGAACCCAACAATAAATTAGTAGGCTCGGGGTTGAAGGTCTAATGTATTTAATAAAATTTGTCAGGGTTAGAGGTGACATACATCTTTAGGGGAGTGCTAGAGAGCCAAACAATCCATACAAATTTTCAAACTAATGTGGCAAACCATGAGTGGCAGATGAAAGAAAGAGAATTACATTTTTTTTTTTAATTTAAAAATCATTGTCACGTCAGTTTGAAAATTTTTCTAGATTTATTTGTTTGGCTCCCTAACACTCTTCATATCTTTATAGTCTTATACAAATATCTCAATGCAATTCATAGTTTCGAACTTAATACATGACATTTATGGCCAACCTTTTTTTCAAGACATGTGAATATGATATGAACCATATGAAATTAGTAGATTTGAGTTGAGAGGTTTAATCCGATTAATTAAATAAGTTAAATTATAGGTGATTTAGAGCATCCCAAGATTTATATAAATTTCTATGCCAAATTGCTAACCAAAACCTACCTTTCTTATACTTTAAAATAACCACTTTCCAAAATTTACATCCAACATCTTATCTAAACTTATTATTTATTTTATTAAAATAATATTTTATTAAATTTTTTTTATTCATTTTGGTTAACAATTCATCTCCACCAAAAACACCTAATATTATATATAACACACATCTGCCGGCAACATAACCACCATCACCGAAATTCGCCCAATCATCCTATCATCACGGCAAACTAAACCACAATATCACTGAAAATGACCCAATCATCCAATCACCTCCGCAAAGAATGACAAAAGTTTATTCCTTCTCTTTGAAGTTGTTTGGAGCTTAAACGTTAATTTGGCCAAGTCAAATTAGGTTGGTTTCTATGTGTAATGTTGATCAGGTGGAAAGGTTACCTAGGCTTTGGATTTTCCACTTTGCCAATAAAGTATCTCGGCCTACGGTTGGGGGCTTTCTACTTGCCTTTGATGGTGTTTAAGAAATGAAAAGAATGACAAAAGTTTCGAGAATGGAATAAGTCGTTGGAGAAGATTTATACCTTTATTCTTTAAAATTTTGTATTTGTGGACAATTGCTTATGTATATCCTATGTGGTTTAGTTATAGTG